>NC_058131.1:467090525-467094132 GCF_016433145.1 Gracilinanus agilis | reverse complement strand
AGAGAGAGAGAGAGAGAGAGAGAGAGAGAGAGAGAGAGAGAGAGAGAGAGAGAGAGAGAGAGAGAGGCTGAGGGATAAAGAAGAAAGGAAAAATTTTCAGATAAGATTACTGAATAGATGGAGAGGGGATGAGGTAGTCAGACAGAAAAGATACTCTAGAAGAGAAGAGGCATACCTAGAGAGGGGAGAAATGTGAATGAACAAAGAATGGAACTGTTTTTAGCAAATAGTGAAGCAGAGAAGACTATATTCATGAGAAAGGCTAGAGAGAGATTATAGAGTTTTAAGGCAAAAACTACAGTTTTGATGGAGGTTCAAAAATGACTTAGTCGGTCAGTGGAGCTATTTGAGGCATGGGCATTGCAACTACCCAGGACCAGATAGAAAATACATATAACAAAATCCCTTCTCTCCTCCTGCCCTCTGTCCACATTCCTCCCCCTAAATTATAGTTCAGCTTTCCAAGTACATTTTCCCCCAAGTAACCCCACCCATCTCTACAACCCACAAATACAGTCCTTGGCTCATACCTTTTTCCTCAGTATACTGTTGTACTTATCTTATTTGTATAACTTCTCTAATTTATGATACTTGATTAAACTCTCCTAGATCAAATGCTGAGCAGCTGAATTTTGAGTTATCTAAAACTGTAGAAAGAATTGCAAGGAGGAGGTACAGAAAAAGATGAGAAGGGCTACTTTAGATGCTGTGGGCATCACTGGTGTGATCAGAAACTGCATTGAAATCAGAACCTCTGCATTGGGTTCTATTAGGATAGATATTATTGGCTCTTGTGATCATTTTCCCCAAGTCAAACTCACCTTTATTTGGAACACACAACATAGTACTTGGCATATAGTAGCTGCATATTTCCTTCTCCTCCTCTCATGCAATCCCTCTGCCATAGAATATGTTTTAGTATTTTTAGAGGACCTCTACTCCTCACTCCCTAACCCCATTCCTTTGCACTGACTGTCCTTGCCTCCACCTCTGCCTTTTGTGACTTGCTTTAAAACAATTCAAAGCCCACTTTCTGCAGGAGACTTTTCTCAGTCCTTATGGCCTCCTCCCTGCCCTCAATGCCTTCCCTCCAACATTGCCATCTGCCTAATTTGTAAGCATTTCCCTCATATATGGTTGTTTTCCTGTTGTCTCCTTGATTAGAACTTGACCTTCTTGAGGGCAGGAATCATATTTTGGCTTTTATTTTGTGTAGCCTATTATAGATTCTAGTGGTATTATCCTGGCTCCCACTTGCTCTCACAACAATAACAAAAATAAAAATAATTAGCACTTTTATGCTGCTTTAAGGTTTATAGAACATTTTACACATTACCTCATTTTATTTTCACAACAGCGTTGGGAGGTAAAGGCTATGATTATCACCATTTTGCTGAAGAGGAAACCAAGGTAGACAAGGTTAAATGACTTGCCTAGGGTGACATGGCTAATAAGTGTCTGAGGTCAAATTTGAAACTCTGGACTTTCTGCCTCCAAATCCAATGCTCTCTTCACTGTGCTACCTAGCTGCCCCTAGAGGTGGGGTGATATTAGCTACATTTTCCCTTCAGAGTTCCCGGGATATTCCTAAGGGGCTGTGGGTGTTTCTTCTTACATTATTACCAGTTCAAACTCCCAGGCTAGTGCATTATTCCAAGTATCAGTAACATCCCTTATAAATATTAGTTAAAGTTTACAAAATATTTTTTTCACAAACAACCTGCAACACTGGTGATGTATGTGATTATCACTGTTTTTGTTGTTGTTGTTACAGTCTTGACTACCCTTGATTACCCTTGGCAAAATTACTGGAGTGGTTTGCCATTTTCTTCTCCAGCTCATTTGACAGATGAGGAAACTGAGGCAAACAGGATTAAATGACTTGGCCACATAAGTATTATGTGCCCAAGGCCAGATTTGAATTCAGGAAGATGAATCTTCCTGCCTATAAGGCTGGCATTCTACCCGCTATGCCATCTAGCTTCTCTGTTTTTAAAGATGATGAATTTGCAGCTCAGAGTTGAAATGATTTGACCATGGCTACATGGATAATAAGGGGCAGAGGTGGCATTTGAAATCAGGAGTCTGACTTCAATATCAATCATCTGTTACAGCCTGCCTTCCCTTAATCATCTGGATCAGAAAAAAAAAAAAATAAAACCCCAAAACAGATTTGATAGGCCAGTGCCTTTTGTATGCATGCCCAGTTCCAGCTAGGAAGAGCAAACAACAATCAAAGAAGGATGCTCTGAAATCCACATGGAACTTGAATCAGGTAGGGCACATGCTTACCCAGTGAGTATCACCCACCATCATTTACCATAAATTATGAACCTTGATTAACATAAATCATTATCCCCTTTTAAAAAAGGATATTTATAAGGAGCAGCTAGGTAGCACAATGGATAGAGAGCCAGACCTGCAATCAGGAGGTTCACATCTGGTCTCAGCTACTTCCTTAGTTGTGTGAGTGACTCTGGGCAAGTCAATTGACCTCGATAGCCTAGCCCTTGCTACTTTTCTGTCTTAGAATTTATATTAAGACAGAAGGCAAGGTTTAAAAAAGAAAGAAGGAAAAAGGGATTTTTACTGAGAAGATATAATAAAAATAGAAGTCACAAAATATTTACCTCGAATTAGGATATATTCTACCTTAGTCCCTGGAGAGAGAAAGCTCAAAGCATTTGCCTCCTCAGGTTCACTTCTGAATGTGGCAGTACCAGCTGAATGAGTCACTTCCTGGTGACAGCATTTGTTGTTTACTCTTTGCTGGGCTGGGTCAAGTTGGTGCTCTGGGCTTGACTTCCTGTAGACTCTGATATGGAATCCAGTTCTTAGACCTCTGTTGGCTCCTTCTTTTGCCTTTCAAAGCCCACAAGGTCACAGCCATCTCTAATAATCCTTTACCTAAGGGCAGAAAAGAATAGATAGGAGAAAGGCATTTTTTTTTTTGGATTGACTGCCAGCAGTGGAATTGGAGGCAGACAATCTGAGTTCAGATTTGGGCCTTTTATCATCTATGTGATTTTTAACCCAGTTCCTTTATCACTCTGAGTGTCCAAATCCCTTATCTATAAAAGAAGGAAGTCAGAAGAGATGATCTTTAAGGTTCTTTTCAAGTCTAAATCTATGACTCAATGAGCTTATGATGGTGAAGTCTCTAGAAAAAAGGTCCTAAAAAGGACTATTCATAGGAATGACTATCTTTAGTGTAAGAGAAAACTAAGAAAAAGGGGAAGCGTCTTGAAATAGTTGACAGTTTATCTATTTGTTCTATGTATGAGTCGAACAGGCTGAGGCTGAGGACATTTCTAATGGGTCATATGTGTTTTGGCTCAATTCTGAAGGACGTGGCACTTGTAAACCCAGGGTGGTCCCTTTTATGACAGTTGTAGGAGAAGGAGAAAATATTAAAATTATAACAAAGGGGGCAGCTAAGGAGGTTCAGTGAATAGAGTCAGGCCTGGCGACAAGAGGCCCTGGGTCTAAATCTGACCTCACACACTTCCAGTTGCCTAGCCCTAAACACTTTTCTGCCTTGGAATTCATACTTAGTTTTGATTCTAAGACAGAAAGTAAAGGTTAAATATATATATATATATATATA
>NC_058131.1:467068806-467090165 GCF_016433145.1 Gracilinanus agilis | reverse complement strand
AAGGTTAAATATACATATATATATATATATATATATATATATATATATATAATCAGACAGCTATAAGACAGAAGGTAAATGTTTTAGCTATGTATATTAAAGAGGACCAGTCACCAAACTACTCAGATTTTAAAATGAGTGAATTTACTTTCTAGGCTATTTTTCCTTTCTAATTTCCTGAATGAATGGCACATAACACTCATTCCCTCAGACTTTCCGTGAGGTTTGAGAGAAGATTCCTTTTCTCACCTTGGCAAAAATATTCACTGCTCACACATGGCAGCTAGAGCAGGAACTCAGCAAGGTGAGCTGGAGTTGAGACTTCTAGTTTGCATCGTTCTCTGAACAGAGGTGAGTGAAGAACAAATCTGAAAAGGACATTTATTTCCAGCCTTGGAGAGGCTGGGATCGCTTGAGTCCTTTGGTTGGTGCCAGTACACTTCAGGAGTCTCTACCTGTCCCCCCCGCCTGCGCCACTGGGGTTCTTTCTTGGAGAAGATCTCAACCCTGGCCAGGTTTGACAGATGGCATGGCCCTTGAAGGAGAGAGTACAGAGCTGAGTGAAAGGTGAAATGCTGATTTAACTGTCATGCAAAAGGCTTCATGCTTTGATGTTTTTTAAGTATCAACCTCCCAGGAGAACATGATAGTAGTTATAAGTTACCGCTTCACGTCTATGTCAATGTATAGGTAAGAGTCTTCTGTGTTAAGCATTTCTTTTATCTTGAGGAAATCTACACTGTACATTGAGTACCTTTTCGCTCCCTTTGAGGGAAACACTGGATTTGAGCCAAACCAAACCTAAGGTTTAAGCAACTCTCTACAGAATGGGGATACAAAGAGACAGAAAGTGCAAGGAAGAAGTGCAAGGTGAGTGGGGGAAGGAATCCTCTTTTTGAAGTTCAGGCTTCCTAGGACTGAGCTCAGTCTGAGGGAGTGGGTCTAAAACTAGAGGGCAAGTGCCCTAGCCTCCCTAGACCCCAAAGCAGTTCTGTATTACTTTAAATCTATAAATAGAACCTAGAAAGGGACAGATTTTGACTTGACACAAAAAAATAAAGTTTTAAAACCTAGATCAGTGGATGGAAGGAAGGAAGGAAGGGAAGAAGGAAGGGAGGGAGGAAGGAAAGAAGGAAGGAAAGGAAGAAAGAAAGAAGGAAGGAAAGGAAGAAAGAAGGAAGAGAGGAAGGAAGAAAGGGAGGGAGAAAAGAAGAAAAGAGGGAGGGAAGGAAGGAGAAAGAGAAGGAAGAAAGGGAGGAAGGAAAGAAGGGAGGAAAGAAGAATGAAAGGAAACAAGTATTTATTAAGTTCCTACTATAGGCCAGGCACTGTGATAAGCATTTTACAAATATCTTTTCTGACCATACAACAACTCTGGGAGTTGTGTTATGACTATCCCTATTGTACAGCTGAGGAAATTGAGGTAAAAAAGAGATGAAATAATTTGCACAGGGTCATATAAACTAGTAATTGAGGCAGGATTTGAACTTGGACCTTCCTGATCTAGCATTCCATCATGCCACCTTGCTGCCTCAGTGTATGTCATTATCCTCCTTTTAGAGATGAAGGCTCGGAGGTATGATTAGACAGTGACTAATTATTAGTGGTGTCACTTAAACCCAGTTGTGCCAGCCCCAAGCTCAGCATTTGTAATGAGGGTAATCAAATTAACCAAAGCCTTGAAAAAAGCATGTTTTAAAAAATCTTTTAACAATTAACACAGACTATTTCAACATCTTCCCAATCGATCTTCCCATATCCAGTGTCTCCTCTATTCAATCTGTCTTTGATAATCTGTCAAAGTAAAATTCCTATAAGACAACTGTTTCCATATTATGTCCTTACATAAAATACAAATGCCTCTCTTTGACATTTAAAGCTATTTCCATTCTGTCCCAAGCTTACCTTTCCTGACTTACCATAAATTCCTTATTCCTAGAATCTAGTCAAACTGACTTGTCCTTCTTTGTAGATGACATTTCATCTTTCTTTTCCCTGGCTTTGCACAGTCTGTCCCCTAACTCCCCTTTTCCCATTCCTGGAATGTGCTTCCTCCCTACTTCTGCCTTGGAGAATCCCTAATTTCCTTCATGGCTTAATTCAAACTCCACCTCCTTTAGGAAGCCTTTCCTGATCCTGTTGGTGTTGTCGTTGCTGGGTCATGACCCCATTTTAGGGTTTTCTTGGTGGAGATACTGGAGTGGTTGCTGTTTCTTTCTCCAGTCTAATCTACAGAACAGAAGACTGAGGAAAACAGGATTAAGTGACTTGCCCAGGGTCACCCAGCTAGTAAGTGCCTGAGGCCAGATTTGAACTCACGAAGATGAGTCTTCCTGATTCCAAGCCTTATCCACCCAGAAATCTAACTATCCTAATCCTACCAGCTGCTAATGCCTCTTTTCTTTGTCCCCTATTACCTTATATTTATTACTTATATTTTTATTCATATGTAAAACTATTGTTTCCCATAATAAAATTAAAATTATTAAATTATTAAAAATAATAAAATGATTGAACACAAGAGCTGTTTTGTTTTTGTATTTCTGGTGTCTAGTACAGTATCTAGTCCTTACTAAATGATTATTTATTGATGAATTATCTCCATAATCCCATCATAAGAATCAACCCCTGATCTTCACTGAATACTCCTATGGTCCATGAAAGCTTTTAGTTGTTCAACCTACATGAAACAGTGCAAGAAATTGCCAATATGCCAAGCTCTTAGACAAAGATTCTAAAGTTAGTGGGGCAGACTTGACTTCTCTCTTTCACACAAAGCACAAAAAATCACTGCCACTCCAGGTTATGATCCTAGGGAATATTAGAATATGTTTAAACCAAGGTAAGCATCACTACCTCGGCTCTGAGGCTGCTATGTCTGGTTGTCATCCATGGGGTCCTGGTGATTGATGACACCCCAGGCTCATCGTCTGGGAGTTTCCAGGCATAATTTCCAACTTCATCAGAGAAGTTCTCACTTCTCCAATGATTTATGGCTCCAAAGCAAGGGAGTCATTTTTTTTCTCCATTCCCTCCCCTTTCCCTCTCCCTCCATGACAAACGGGTTTCGTATTATTGTGTGTAATTTAGCAGGAGCATGAAATGACGAAGATGAAAGGAGTTTCATTTGTCTCTTAGGCCTCCTGTGCATTCTGCTGGAGAGACAATGGCGTTAGAGTATGGTCACATCCATTTTACTGGCACCTTTAGCGTTTTACACAGCACTTGAATCCCAGCAGCAGGCACTCAGATCTCACTAATGGCTTTGCTGGTCGTCCAAATCAATTGGTTATTTATGGCAGGCATATCTCCAAACTGTCAGGTCAAGTTTTTCTCCTGACTTATTTTCTTCACAAGAGCCCATTAATCTCTGGCTGCCACTCACCTCTCCAACTATCTGAATGAGAAACCAGTAGATGAAAATTTCCTGCAATAGGAGGGAAGCATATTTTAAAGTCTCCTATTCTATACTGTCACTGGACTGGGCACTAGACTACAATTGTGAATGCTTCTTTTTGCCACATGATAGACAGAGGATGAACTTTTTAAAGAATTGTGCCTTTGCTCTGCAGCTCAGCCCCACAAACAAGACAATTGTGATCTCTATTTTTTCTCAAGTTGCCTCTGGAGAGCTTTTCTCTCTGTCATCTGTTATAAGGCAAGGCAATTGCTCCATCAAGATATTTTCAAGCTGGGAGAGACTATTCACCTTTACACTGCACTAGTTCTAGAAATGAGTATTTTTGTCCCAAGTCACTAGAATACAGATAATATGCTTACAGAAATCATTAACTTAAGTAGAAATTAGCAACTAGTGAAATTTATAAACAAACACAGTCAACAAGCAACCCACTTTGAGATTGAAATTCATACCTTTGAAAGTGGAAAAGCACCTACTGTACCACATATGGAAGCTGACACTTTTGATAGATTAATGATTCATTGGTATAGGTTATAGACTATATCTTCTTGAGGGCTTCTTAGCTTTTGTGCAAGCTTTCCCATAGATCCTCAAGGAAGATCCAGCCAACATGCCAGAGGGTTTCTTTTTATTCTTTTAATATCTTGGATGTACCAATGTGCCACACTGTGGATATCCATCTGTTGTCTCTCATGCTCACAAAAGTGGAAAATTAAAGACACAGTCACTTTCAAGCTGTAGCCAATCCCTCTTAATTTTAGGCAAGCCCATCAAAAGATCCTTTTTATTCATGCACACTGATATTCTTACAGTGCCAAATGTTAAAATATAGCTCACTGATTTGGGTCAGAGAGAGCAAGGAAAGTATAAATGGCCAACTTTTCTTGCCAAAAAAAGTGAAAAAATTATCTAAAGTTGTTTCTCCATTGTTCCTGGAGCCATAAGTTCATAGACTCATAGGCCATGAAAGGCTAGAAAGGATGTCAGAAACCATATGTTTACTTGCCTTTTCAGTTGTTGAATGGTCTTGTACAGAGCTGCAACTAGGATGTTCCTACTTGGATGGATGTCTGATTAGTTGCCAACCAAAAGAGCTAAAACACTGTGAGTATGAAAGCTCTGGGTTATTTAGAAATGTTTTTCTTTTCTTTGTCAAAGAAAATTTTGTGGAAATAGGATATGCTTTGATGAATTCAGCGACCTCTATTCCTGGAGAAAAAGCCTTCTGTGGAAGCTTAATCAAAATGTGATGAATAGACCAGTCTGGGCAAGCAGGTCTAAAGCAACCATTAGAGCCTTAGACTGTTCTGAAGACAAAACAAAACAATTAGCATGGTCTGAAACAAACTCATTCCCCAGATAGTTCTCCCATAGCCAATCCAGTCACCAGCTTCCATTGTTTCCTACTCTCACCTGCCTGAATGATGGGTATCATGAGGAAATGGACTAGATTCCAGTTCTTCAAAAGCATGGCATTGTACAAAGGGCACTGGGCTCTGGCCCAGGATCTATCACTTTAATCACTTTAAAAAGTCTCCATCTCACCTCTTCAGTTTTCTCACCTGTAATGGAAGGGGCTAGGAAAAGATGGTCTCAAAGGTCCTGGAAAGATGATGTATCCTTTTTATGTATAGTATCCTAGAGGCATCTAGGTGGCTCAATGGATAGAGTGCTGGTCCTGGGCTCTGGAAGACCTGAGTTCAAATCCAACCTCAGATACTTGCTGCCTGTGTGTCCCTGGGCAAGTCATTCTGTTTGCCTTAATCCAATGGAGAAGGAAAGGGCAAACCACTCCGATATCTCTGCCAAGAAAACTTCATGAACAGAGTTACTAAGAATCAGCAAGAACTAAATAAAAACACAGTAGACATATGTAGGCAAGCAGTGTGAAAGGTGAGAAGGAGATGGAGTAATGTAAATTCAGATAGTAGTTCTGACTAGGAATAACAGAGTTAACATTTTAACCCAGTGAAGAATGATACAAGATTCAGAAAGTCATTTTATTTTTAATATCTGCTATAAGGAGGAATTTAGGGGTACAAAATCAATTTGTTTTCTAAGTGCTTTTTTCTCTTCAAAATCCTGATTCTTGAGATAAAGCTCAACAACTGTATGCAACCTCTCTCCTCATGTTGAAGATGTCAGTGGTTTCTGTGCATGAGGTTATCAATTACCTGACTCATGTTCAAGGGAAGAGGGGATTTAATCTGTGATAAATCTTTTTGTTTTTTGGCAAACTGTAGCTTAGTATATAAAGATCTAAAGATATCGGTCCCTGGCAGGAGAACAATAAGGTAGCAAGCCAAGGAACCAGCCAACCAGGGGTCCGGCTCAAGAGTGGTAACAAATAGCATTGGCTGTGTGCTATCTATCTACTTGTTCCAGCCAAATGTACAAATCTAAGAGCTGTTTGATCAGAGCTGGCACTGAACAAAGTAGAGTAACACTGATAAGTCCATCACCTCCAGGTTTTAAACTATACTTCCCAGGGGCCAAGGAGTACAATGTTGGCACTAAGAACTCAAACCTGGAGTTTCTGATTCCAGTGTTCTAATTCACCCTTTCTTTTCTTGATTTTTTCCACAATCTCCATACATCAGTAATCATGATCCTCCTCAGACTTGATGAAGGCTATCCCTTCATGAGAGAGAATGCCTCTCTCACCTCAGTCTCTTCAATCCATTTCGTTGTGAAGTCATTTCAGTTGTATCTGATTCTTCATAGCTTCATTTGGGGTCTTTTTGGTAAAGGTCCTGGAGTCGCTCGCTATTTGCTTTTCCAGCTCATTTTACAGTTGAGAAAACTGAGGTAAACGAGGTTAAGAGATTTGCCCAGGGTCACCTAGTGAATAAGTGTCTGAGGTCTGATTTGAACTCAGGAAGATGAGCCTTCCTGATTCCAGGACCAGTAATCTTTCTATTGTGCCAACTAGCTGCCCTTAGTTTTTTTCAAAGTTAAGCTCAAGAGATATCTTCAACAGTAGATCTTTTTTGATCCCTTTGAACTGCTAGTTTCAAATTATGTGTGTGTGAAATTATTTTGCAGATATATGTACTTATATATGGATAGGTGGTTTCTACCAATAGAATTTAATCTCCTTGAGGACAAGGACTATTTTTTTTTAAACCCTTGTACTTCGGTGTATTGTCTCATAGGTGGAAGATTGGTAAGGGTGGGCAATGGGGGTCAAGTGACTTGCCCAGGGTCACACAGCTGGGAAGTGGCTGAGACCGGGTTTGAACCTAGGACCTCCTGTCTCTAGGCCTGACTCTCACTCCACTGAGCTACCCAGCTGCCCGACAAGGACTATTTTCAATTTATATTTTTGTATCACTGTCACCAAACACAGTGAAGATAGATGAGAAGCACATATTAGGTTCTTTACCAATGCTTATAGATTGATTTATTAACAGAGCTATATTTTACAACTCTTTTTTGGAAAGAATGTGGATAAGGATATGGAGGAGAGGAAATGGTCCAAGTCTATAATTTCATTAACTCTAAAACTATAAGTTATAGACAGGCTTTGGAATTGCACTGAGAGAGGGAGTATTATATTCCTATTGATCTGTTTATCACTTAATGCCATATTCTTCTAGCTGTAAGTGTTTGTGCCTGATATCTTTATTAGATCATGGGTTTATGACCCTAGGGATTGTCTTATCTAAACATTAAAAAAAATAAAATCTTTCCCAGCACCTAAAGCAGAGTGGAACACAGTAGAACCTTAATAAATGTTGAAAGGATGAATATTCTTTCTGTACCAACTCCCTCCAGGGCTTCTTGTTTGGCAACGAGGAACTGGAATTATATTGGACCACAAAAGGGAACTTCCAGTCCTGAAAGATAATCATGCCTGTGAGAATATATCCTTTTAGAAACCACAAGAGCTGGGTTTAGAGGCCATGAGAAGGCTTAATGGCTATGAGCCCTGGCTCTTCAGGCCAAATGGGAATTAAATTAGACTGGGAGTAGGTACCCTAAGACAGGAATTATTATTGTTACTGATTCATTAATAATTTTTTATTGTTTGTTAGAATATTCTGATTTTTACTATATATGTAAGAATTTTTCCCTGATGAAGCTGTAATGACAGGATTCTAGAAGAGCATTTTATATTGACTGATCTGCCTTATGTTGTTTTTCCCCCGACTAGAATTAAACTTCTTGAGGGCATGGAACATATTGCCTTTGACTTTGTATTCTCAGTGCCTACCATAGCACCTAAAACGTAAGATTCTCTTAACAGATACTTGCTGAAATGGGTCAATGATAAGATTTCTGGAGTTCAGAGCCTCTGAGATGCTCAGGTTGGGCAATGGCAGTGTGAGTGGAAGATAACTAAAGAGTGCCTGAAGCCAAAGGAAAGAAAGATTCTTTGAACTCATAATATTTAGCATTTATTGAATAAATATTTCTCATCCAGGAAAATGTCTTTCTTGGCCAGGGAGATAGGGTGAAGGTAGGTCTTTCAAGGATTCAGAGCCACAGAAATCTCTAGGAGGTGGGGAAAGATGTGCTTGCAGGGTCAAGTCCTGGAGAACCCTGACCTTATGGGAGAAATTCTGGAATCCAAAGATAAAAATATCATTCTTAAGCAGAGGCTCCATACCCAGAGATAAGAGACTAAAAGATACTAAAAGGCTGAAAATTCTAATATCTCTAAAATAATCTAATCTAATATAATAATGTAATATAATTAAAAATCAATATCTCACCCTGATAGGATACTGGACTAGGGAGCAAAGACTGAAAATATGAGTCAGTGAGCAAAGGAAGATCAAAGCCTAGGTTCTTTTATCCTTTCTTTGACTAATATAGGTTTTCTTCTTTCATAACTTATAACTTTTCTTTTTGCTTATTATTTCAAATCATTGTATAATTCTCTGTATTAACTACTAATAGGGCATCCAGGTGGCACAGAAGATAGAGTGCCAGGCCTGGAGCTAGGAAGACTCTTCTTCCTGAGTTCAAATCTGACCTCAGATATTTTCAAACTGGGTGACCCTGGCCAAGTCCTGTTAACTTTAGTTTCCTCATCTATAAAATGACCTAGAGAAGATCATAGCAAACTACCCTAATATCTTTGCCAAGAAAACCCCAAGTGGAGTCATGAAGAATCAGACATGACTGAAAAATGACTGAACAACAAACTAGTAGTAAAACCTCTTAGAAAAAGTGAGAAAAGGATGTGTGCTCATTTCATATATCAAAATGGAGAAGTTGGAAATTTGAGTTATTGACAAGAAACCTAGGAAGAAAGGGTTGGTGGCAGTGAATCCTAAGGAGAACAGGAAGGCAGCCCAGAACAGAAAGCTGAAGGAGAGTAGTGAAACTAACTCAGAACCAGGAAATATATCGGCAATGAGCCATTATTAGGAGATCCTCTCTCCTCAACAATTCCATAGCCTTTTCAGCCAAGCTTAACAGGACTTATGTCACAGGATCACAGCCCTGAAACTTCCTTTCGTCCATCATCTAGACTGAGATAATTTTCTCTTATTAACTTTAGACTGCAGTATCAAGTAAAGTCAATTTCCAGTACTAGAACTTGGAATTACACTTGGGACAAACTCATGGAATTGGGGAAGAATAAGCCAAAACTGAGCCAAGGAGGATTTCCCCCCCCCCTTGTGCTATTTCAAGGGGAAAGATGAAATATTATTTTTATGTATATTTAATATATATTTTTACCAACTACATGTAAGAACAAATTTCCAAACAAGTTTTCCTAAGTTATATGATTGAACTTATCTCCCTTCCTCTCTTCTCTTACCCTTCCCGGTGCCGATAGGCGATTCAATCTGGGATATATATGTATTATCATGCAAAATATGTTTCCATGGTGTTCATTTTTGTGAGTAATCTTATGAAACCAAAACTCAAAAACATAAGCCCAAATTAACAAATGAAAAATGATATGCTTTCATCTGCATTCATCTGAGTACCATAGTTCTTTCTCTGGAGGTGGATAACATTCTTTATCTTAAGTCCCTCAGAATTGTCCTGGATCATTGCATTGCTGGGAGTAGTTAAGTCTCTTGTTTTTGATCATTCCACAATATTGCTGTTACTGTGTACAATGTTTTCTTGGTTCTGCTTATTTCACTCTGTATAAGTCCATGAAAGCCTTTCCAGTTCTTTCTAAAAGCATCCTATTCATCATTCCTTACAGCATAATAGTATTCCATCACTACCATATGTCACAATGTTTGGCCATTCCCCAATTGATGGCCATTCCTTTAATTCCCAATTATTTTCCACAACAAAAAGAGCAACTATAAATATTTTTGTACAAGTAGATCCTCTCCCCTTTTTTGGATCTCTTTGGGATACAGATCTAGTATTAGTATTACTGGATCAAAGGGTTTGCATTGCTTTATGACCCTTTGAGCAAAAATCCAAATTGCCCTTCAGAATGGTTAGATCAGTTCACAATTCCATCAGCAATGCATTAGTATTCTCCTTTTACCACATCCCCTCCAATATTTATCATTTTCCTTTATTGTCATATTGGCCAGTCTGATAGGTATGAGGTGGTACCTCAGAATTGTTTTAATTTGCATTTCTCTAATCAAGAGGGATTTAGAACATTTTTTCATACGATTATTGCTTTGATTTCTTCAATACGAAATATTATTTGTGGCTTTTTGTTTTAACTAATTATTTTTTCTAACTAAATCCTAAGCTCTGTTGTTTCTACACTGTTGAAGGCCTATAAATGTTCCTGTCCATTAAATTCAGCATGCTTTCCCTGCCCTAGTTATAACTCAGGCATTTTTTTGCATGAGGGTCCCTCGACATATGGGAAAAGGTTGTTTTACTTTGTATTAGGTCCAGCTCACATCTTGGTTGCTTGGATAGAAATGATTCTGCATAAAAACAAGAACAGAATCTGGGGAAAGGATCATGTTTGTACAACTTTTAAAGCAAATTTAGGAAAAACCCATGATAAAGCCATTAACTAGGATTTCTAAAATAGTACCTCTTAACCTTTTCTTATTTGGAACTACTTCTTAAAGTTTCATGGTAGCTAATTGAAGAAGTAGGACTGTCAGGAGTCAAATGAGATTGCCAATTAGAGAATTGTAAGATCATGGAATTTGTTGTTGTTGAGTCATTTCAGTCGTGTCTAACTCCTTGTGACCCCATTTGAGATTTTCTTGACAAAGATATTAGAGTGGTTTGCCATTTCTTTTTCCAGATAATTTTAAAGATGAAGCTTGGAGGCAAAGTTTAGTGACTTGTCCAGGGTCACATATGGGATTTAAAGACTCTCTATTGATAAAATTGTACAGTGACAAGAATACTTTACAATGAACAACTGTGAACAGTCGGCAACACATTGATCCAAAACTGTCCCAAAGTGCTCATGATAAAAATATGCCATCTACTTCCAGAGAAAAAGACTTAAGTCTGAATCCAGACCAAAGCAAACTTTTCTTCACTTTCTTAGTTTTTTTACTTGTGTTTCCTTCAATAAAAGGATTAATATGAAAAAATGTTTTACATGATAGCACATGTAAGATCTATGTGAGATTGCTTACCATCTCAAGAGGAGTTATTGAGGGGGAGGAAGAGAGGGAGGGAGGGAGAGAAATTGAGACTCAATATTCTTTGAAAAATGTAGGAAACTTTTTATATGTAATTGGGGGAAATTTAAATTAAATTTTAAAAAATTAAGTCTACCTATTAGACATTCTAGCTTCCTTCTTTTGAAGATGTGCCTGGAGTCAAGAGACCTGAGTTCATATCTGACTGCACTGAACAAGTCACTTAACTTGTATTTGTCTCACTTTCCTCAACTGTAAAATGGGGATAATAATAGCACCTTCCTCCCAGAGTTGTTGTGAGGATCAAATGAAAAGGTATTTGTAAATTCCTTAGCATAGTGTCTGGCACATAGTAGACACTAAATAAATGCTTGTTACCTTCCTATGTAGCTTAAATGAGTTGCTGCATGTCATTGGTCCTTTTTCAAAAATCTGTGAAATGAGAGATGATTTCGAAAGAACTTCCAGTTCTAGCATTCTGTGATTCCATAAGTGACTTACCAAATTTTGAGAATTTGATTGATGAATTGTGGTCTTATTTTCAAGGTTGGAGAATTCTTTTCCTTTCCTTGGATATCAAAAAGTTTGAACACCCTCATAGACTACTGGGAAACTATTATTTGTATTATGAATTAAATTAAACCTTCTGAACAGGGACCTAATTATCAGGGTCTTGCAGTGCTTGAGAGAAAAGATGAGGACTTTGAAGGTGTTGATAAGGACTCTGTCACCATTTTCCAAGAGCTTTCACAAATACTGTGCCTTAACCCTTCCAGAAGTTTGTATTGTAGCACCTCTCCCTAATGACCCACACCACACACAAGAGCATGTATATGCAAGGGAAGTCACCCAAGTGACCAGATTTCCCAGAATTTTGTTACTCTGTCACACAAAGGTCTTACTTGGCTTTCTGCTTCTCTTTCCTGATAATACAGTCAACATTGCAGTATGAGTGAGTAGCAAAAGCCAGAAGCCTATACTTTGTCTTTGTAGTCCAATTGTAGGCAGCCAAAGAGGAGAAGGGATGGTACCACCCGCCAAGTTTATTGGATACAGCTGCTGCCTTTCTGTTCCACAGATCAATTGTCCTGTCTTTCTGATTATGATAACACTAATGGCATTCTGTAAGGAGTTTTCCTATCTGGGTTTGTAGAAGAAGAGAGGAGACCAAGGAAGAGAGAAGATTCACACCTGGAATGAAAGAAAATATCTTAATGGTTTTTGCATTTGTTTATCTATCTTTTTTTCAGAGTGCTCTATGTTGTGTTTGGAGATGATAGGCTAACTGGGAGCTCCTCTCATTCACTCACACTGATGTAAACAGGTGCAGTGTTGAGAAATTGCTTGAGTGATTACTCTGCTTTGAACACCTAACCATGTGTTAGATATTGAGCAGAATATATTCCATATGCTCTCCACTAGCCACCCTTTGTCATCTTCCTCAGGTTCATTATCTGAGCCACAAAAGTACTTTATAAATTCATTTACCAAAGTGAGGGGCAGCAAGGTACCCAGGGAAGAGAGTGCTGGGCTTGGAATCAGGAAGACCTGAAGTTCAAATCTTCAAATATAACCCAATAGCAGTGTGACCTTGGGCAAGTCACTTGACCTTATTTGCCTCAGTTTCCTCATCTGTAAAATGAGTTGGAGAAGGAAATGGCAAACCACTCCATTATCTTTGGCAAGAAAACCCTTAACGGCATCACAAAGAGTCAGGCATGATTGAAATAATTCAACAAAAAGAACCAAAATGAGATGTCACCAACATTGTTTTGAGTCACGCTTTTGCTCCAATGCAGCTACTAGGAGGCTATGTATGACATTATCAGAATTTCAGCAGCACTGTGTGTGGCTGAGGTTTAAATGAATTTCATCAGCATGATTAAATACTTATTACATGAGTTGAACATACGGGCTTCATTAAGTCAGTGAACTCACAGGAACCTCCTCTTCTGTTTATACAACCCATCTGGTCTCTCAGATTACTTAAAAGAAATGGGATAAGTAGAGGTTGATATGATAGCCAGGTCTCCTTTCAGCATGGAGCTCACTGCACAGCAGAATTCTCGTCTTCCTTTTCTAACCATGGCTTCCAAAAGAATGAGTGTGATGGATTCTTTTTCTTTTCTTTTTTTTTTTCATTTGTTTCTGGGCTTAGCCAAAGACCGACTTCATGCTGAAATCGAGACTTTAATCTGCCTTTGCCAGGCTATGACCTCATTTTTCTCATTTAAGGGCAGGATATTTTGTAATATTTAAAAAATAACCAAGCCAGAACTTCTTTGCAGGAAAGACACACCTTTAAAACAAGAATGGAAATGAGGTTTAATTAACTCCCTAGACCTCCATTCATCTTTATTAAAAGCTCTTTATCAAATTAAAGTCCTGCTGTGATGGTAGCCAAGTCTTGGGAGGCAGGGTCATGCGCTAACTGCCAAAGTAGGCTTTAATTGACTGTTTAAATGAGGAAATGCTACCTGTGGTGTGACAGAAACATCTGCATGAAGTAGTGTGCATACATGTACACACATACAGATACATACATATACATAAAGAGTCTAAAGCAGCCTGGGAAATACCATTAATCATATATCTGAAAAATTGTCATCACAACAGGGGACTTGAGAAACAAATAGGAAGGAACTATAGCATTTGACATTCTGTGTGCAATAAATATTATTGTTATAATTCTTTCTAATAATAAAAGTACTAATGATATAATGGTGAAAAATTCTGATGCTATCAAATTCATAGTATTTGTCATGAAGCTGAATTTCTAAGTCTTACTGGGGGTCTTGCTTTGACTCTATTTTTAACCAGCTGTTTACACAGCATTTCCTATTAATACTGCTTTACAAGAATTGTTGGAATTACTTATTCTTAACATCTCGTATAGTTAAAATGAATGCTTTTTATTCATGATAAAAGGCATTCAGTCCTCCCAGCGATGACTATATTTTCCCTGCTGGCAAAGGTAAATTCATATGATGCCAGACCATTGTCTGGAATTTCCAAGACAATTTCCATTTCTGAAATTTCTAATTTCCGTTTCATGATGTGAAATTTCTAGGCATAGAATGTTAGGGGCTTATTACATCTTTGGTGAAACCCATAAAAGTATGGACGAAGGTCAAGCTTTTTAGTCCCCAGAATTTACTCCATTATGTGCCCTGTAGACAAGCGTTAGATGCTTCAAAGTCTCTTGGAATAGTACTGATAAGTTCCCACAGTATCAATGTGGGCAACTAAAATGGGACAACTAAGATGAAAAAGAACACTGATCCTCAGTTTTGTCTGACAAATATCTTAAGAAATCCATCATTTTTTATTGATCCATTGCTTTTATTAAATTGGAGAAAATTCAGACCATAGAATCTTAGAACTAGGAGACTGAGAGGCCACTTAGTCTAAACCAGTGGTTCCCAAACTTTTTTGGCCTATCACCCCCCTTTGAGAAAAATATTATATTAGCCCCTTGGAAATTAATTTTTAAAAAAATTTAATAGCAATTAATAGGAAAGATAAATGCACCTGTGGCCCTCACTGCCTCCCTGAATCGCTGCAGCACCCACCAGAGAGTGGTAGCGCCCACTTTGGGAATCACTGGCTTAAACTCTTCATTCACAGATGGGGAACTGAGGCAGAGAGAAGCCAAGTGACATCTCCAAAGTTAGCTATTGGTAGTAATAAGAATAAGACTCACCGGATATAGGTTTAGCATTCTTCCCATTGCATAATATATCATTTTCAAATTCAAATAATTTTGAATTATTGATAATATTTGAGCCATCCACTAGTTAGGCTTTTAAAGGAAATTTTAGGTACAATTCTTATTACTGGGTGATCAAACATTTGTTAATGCTTTAAAAAGGTGATGCAGAATCTCCACAGATCTCTTTGGCCCATTGAAACTTGTGGCACATCATTAAGCACTATAATTGGGAAGATTGCATTTTCATTCTATGACTCTGAAATTGTATTTGCCATCACCATTAGCCTGAAGGGTTCCATGGAGACTGTGTGCTTTGCTATGTTATAAAATAATACTATAAGGATGAAATGAGTAGTTTTGAAGAGCTGATAAATTGACACATGATACTCTACACAGAGTTCAAGAATTTCATCAGGATAATATGTATTCAAATGTATTAATCTGGATTGTGGAACAGGAGTAAGTTAATTCAGGGACATTTTTTCCAATACCCACAAAAGAAATGTCCATGGATTTAATTGTAACCACTGGAGGGAGCTCAGAGGGAAAGTCATACCCTGGTAACATAGTTATGCTGCTGAGAGCATTGCAATGGTAGGTAACCACTTAAGAGTAAGTAGTCAAAGATCATGGGCTAGGCTATGGGACATATGCCAAGCTCTGATTTATATTTGTTTCATTTGGTTTTACCTTTTGGAATCAGTGAGCATTTATGACTTCTTCATGACCTAGGTGCCCTTTGGTCATTATTTTTTCAAGAAAGAGAATAAAATTGGTTGAGATGGAATGGGGGGGGTGTTCTCTCTCTCTCTCTCTCTCTCTCTATTTAGTCTTGTTTTGAGATTTCAGAAATATCACATTGGCCTTCTCTATGCCTCTGTGTGTGTCTCTAAATGTTCTTGCTGAGAAAAAACGTCTCATCTTTCAGGGAAAAAAATCTTCTTCACATCTCCAGCTATGCATTAAATAAAACAGAAAACTAGCTGGATTTTTTTGGGCAATAAAGTTTTACTTTAATTAAAGGTTAATTACAGGGGGCAGCTAGGTGAGTCAGTAGATAGAGAATCAAGCCTGGAGATGGGAGGTCCTGGGTTCAAATTTGGCCTCAGATACTTTCTAGTTGTGTGTCCCTGGGCAAGTCACTTAACTCTCATTGCCTAGCTATTATCACTCATCTGCCTTGGAACCAATACACAGTATTAATTCTAAGTTGGAAGGAAAGGGTTAAAAAGTGGTTAATGACAAAGCTGAAAATAAAGAAGACTCTTCAATCCAAACTACCATTCAAAAAAAGTGTCAATGGGAACAAGAAATGAAGGGATTGACTAGTTCCAAGGAAACTTGCTTTTTTCATGGAAGAGACTAAGTTACCATCTCATCTGTCTGATTCATACTTCAGCAGTTTGTGCCATTTTTAAATGACCCTCTAATTAGTCCTAAAAATCTCATCACAGCTATACTACCATAAGTTTTCCTCTATAAAGCTATGTTGTTTCCCTAGTGTCCTTTTTCTTCTTCCCATGAGCTTTTTCAAGGTTGAGGATGAGAGCAGATATCCTTGGCCCCAGGAACTTGGGAAATGCTGGGCAAGCCGTCCTAGTCAGCAAGTATTTCTCTCCCTCAGGGCTCTCTAATCAATGTCTTTTGACTACAGGATGAAGAAGCGGGTTAAATGAGTACAATTTATTTTATTTTTTTTGTCATGGTTTTTTTTTTCAGAATTAGTACAACTTAAAAACAAGTAAACCATTCTAAATACAAACTAAGTTCACTTATGTAACCAATTTGTGCCTAAATAGTTTATTTTTTCACTGGATTCATAATACAATCAATATGATCATTTCCTTCAGTAGTGTCGATGGCAATTTTTCCATGCCTTTTTCATTTTGTTCAGTTCTTATGAATATTTTCTCATAAATCCACTTTATCTAACAGGCTGGAGGATTTCTCATATTTTTCATATATGTGGATAACAGATATGCTTCATTACTGCTATTTATCTGAACCACCTCCTTTTCTGGTCATACATATCCTTACACTCAAATCATCATTGGCAATAAAAAGTAGCTCACTTTTAACCATCTTGAGTTTTTCCATTGCCCTTTGAGTCATCTATAATACTTAATTTTTCTGAGATCATGGTGCTATGTGGTTTTTAGCTGTATGTATCACCAGGGGCATATGAGCTTTTGTGGTAGTGAACCTCTTAGGATGGTTGAAAGCTGCCTAATTTCTCAAATGTAATCTAACCCAACCTCCTCCCATTAAATTCTGCACCAGACTCATTGTCTATCAGCAGCATCTTTCCAATAGGTACACTACTACTTCAATGGACCACTCATTAAGTGACATGTCTTAATCATTCATTCCATTTAGCCATAAAGTAATTTTCCTAAATAACAGGTCTGATCATGCCACCCTACTTCCCCCAACTCAATAAACTGCAGTGGCTCCCTTTTGCCACTAGACTTCAGAGACTCTGAAAAGTGTCTGGAAAGACTGGAGAGTGAGCCTGATGACTTTGTGCAATTCTGCCTCACTTAAATCCAATTCATGCACAAATCAAGACATCACACTATGATGCCCTCTTCAAAAACAAAGGGACAAATGACAAAAACAATAAGTATGGTACTAAGGGTTGGTCACATGAATTTTTTAAAAAGATACTCTCTGCCCTCAATGAGCATGTGTTCTATTGGGGGGAAAATACATACAGGGAAATGATGTCCAGGAGCAGGTGTTTTGTTTGAAAAATCACAAGGACAGTGAATGGAGACATAGGCAATGAATTGATACATCCTTTATAGGAATGTGGTAGTAATGATTATAAATTTGATTACTATTCTCAGAGGTGGAAAGGGAGAGGTAGTAGATAGAAGAAAGAAGAAAAGTTTGTTCACAGTGACATGATGTGAAGATGACTGGTGAAAAGTGTGGTAAGTCCGGATTAGGCTAGATAATGTAGACTCTCACCAATCAGAAATCCAGGATGGGAGTGCCAGGATGCAGCTGACATAAAAATGCCTGGAGAGTAGTGATATGGTTAAAACAATCAGAAGCTTAGGGTGAGGAGCCAGAGATCTAAGTCTGAAGAGGTGCTAGGGAAAGAAGGAGGCAGTATCTGATAGCTTCCTGGATCTTGAGAAGACCAATTGTATTGGGCTTGTTGCATTATCATCTCCAAATAGGAGCACGTGGAGAGCTTTGCCATCAATAAGAGGAACTTATTCTATTTGAGTTTTGCACAGGATGGGTTTTATGATGCTGGAAAACAGTTTTAGGTTCAGCTTGATATTGGTACTTAGAGGGAGGTTGAAAAAATGATCTCTAGTTGTTATCATTTATGGAACATTTTAAGATTTTAATTCTTGAATGGAAGCAATTCGGGGACCAAAAGACAAGTAGAGATACCCAGGAAAAATACCACATGGCCCATCAAAGATGATATAATATCTAGCTGAAAGTGGATACTCTCATCAAAGGTGGGAGTTGCCATGGCTATTCTTATCCCAGTTTCTCTGTCTTCCATGCATGTGCCCTGGATACATATGTTCCTGGTGTGTTTTAGCTTTTGTGAAATGTTCCCTGGACATGTGTGGCCCCAATGTGTGTACTCTCCACTTCATACCAGTAGGGTAACCTTTGGGTAAATGTATCCCATGAGTTCATGGGACAATATCTTTTCTTGTCCCGTTTCTCTATTCTTCTTTTTGACTTAATTTTTGTTGTTTTGAACTTTTTAGCTCCTTTAGCCTTGTAAATAAGCAGACCAGTGGAGGCTCAAGATCTTTGATTCTAATTGATGTTAACTCCCCAAACACTTCAAATCTGGGGTAATGTTCAGATAGCCTACATGTAAGGGGGGACATCAGCCTACAATACATATAACTTTTTTGGATATGGGGGTAAAGAGGGACAGTGTGATACAGTGGAAAGAGTGCTAGATCTGAATCTGAGAATTTGTGTTCAAATCCTGACTCTTCCATTTACCACCTGTGTGACTGGGCTCAGTTTTCTCATCTGTAAAATGAAGGAGTTCAGTCAGATGATTTCTAAGGTCATATCCAGCTCTAAATCTATGATATCATGATTTATATTTGAGGTTACTTATTTCCTTTGATTTCAGACATTCAAATAAGGGTTAATGAATAATGCCAGACATGAAGTACAACGGATCTGCCAACATTTCTATAGCTATCTATTCTTGTCAGGGATGAGAGTGGTAGTTCTATATTTGGATTCTATCCCCTTGGTACTGAATATGCCAGGAATTACAATTGCTTTTAAGCAGATGAAATCAGGAAGAAATTTTGGATCTGATCAAATATATACAGAAAGAAAATATTTTGTGCTGGAATCACTCATCTCTGGGTGTTGAAAAACCAGAATTAATCATCTTCCAGCTTTTGTGAGAATCTTGAGGGTACTCTCTTAGTTTTTCTATATGGTCAAGCTCTAACCATGAAATATTCATAGCAAGTCAGAATAGGGATTTATGGGTTGGACTTTTGCATTTAAAATTAAGAGAAGAAAACCTACATTCCTCCTGATTTCAGCTGTTTGGCATATCCTCTGCAGCTGTGTACTCATGATGCTTTATTTAGGCAGGCGTCCGTGAAGGACTTAATTGGTAGGAGCCAGCCATCAGGCCACCATTTTAAGCACTTGGCCTCTGTTTCCACCATGCTCTGTGCTAGACAGAAATGCTTTTGTGTGCCTGAAAACCAACTAAACCAGGATGTGACTGGGAGCTGGAATCTGACCTTTCTTAGGCTCCAACACCTGTCAGAAAACGAACAAGCTCTGGATGTTTTTTACCCCCTCTAGAGACTTAAATGCCAGTTTGCTGACTCCCTCACAGTGGAACTGGGCCAAAGCAGTTGTGATCATTCCTAAGCCCTATGAAGAGCTAATGTAAGACATGTAAGATAAAGAACCTTGTCTTTTTCTTGTTTTGCTAATAATCAATCCTCTCGAAGAGTTTAAAATTAGAGAAGGAAAACAAATGGATGAAGGGAAGTTAAATTGAATACAGGCATATCAGTTAACCTATTGAGACTCAGTTTCTTCCCTTGTAAAAAGGATAAATAACATTTGTCCCTGCCTCTCTTCTAGGGTTCTTTGTGAAGAAGTGCACTTTTCACTCTTAAAAAGAGTCATTGTGATTCATATTAATTCAATTCAATAAACTTTTATTAACATACCATGCTGTGATTTCCTCCTTATAGAAACTTCCTCCTTCCATGTGGATTACAACCCTACTTATAATTTAGCTTAAGGTGAAAGAGTTATACAATCTGAAGAGAAACCAGAGTATCCCACTTATAATTTAGGATGTAAGAGTGTTGTCTGATTCACAAGTTAAATGATTTGCCCATGGCTTCACAATGTGAAAGGAAGGACTTGAACCCAAATCTGGACTCTATTTCCAGAACTCTATTCACTGTGGCATTCTCCTAACATGAATTATAATGATAAATGATAGTAACATATAAAAATTCAAGTCATTCAATGCAATTTAGTGGAAAGAACACAGATGACCTAGGCTACTGTCCCAGTTATGCTACTCATTAGCGTCATGACCTTGGAGGAAAGTCTTTCAATTCCCCTGAATTTAAAGTGCTTCATATTTAAAATGAAGGAGTTGAGCTAAATGGCCTCTAGAGTCCTTTTTAGTTTTAGAAATTTATGAATTCCATGTCTGTAGAGTATGGACACACATCCAGAAACTAGAATAGTTTGCACTACACATTTGATCATAGTAGATGCTCACTAAATTATTTAAATATTTGTTGTTCTCAGTGGAATGTAGTCTGTTCAGAAATAAGGTAAGGGCCTGATCTTTGTGATGCCCAAAGGCATTAGAGTATAGTTTAATCTTCTCAGATGTCATTCCTTTCTCAAGGCTGCAATGCAGGGTTTTGGTGTGGGAGGAAGGTAGGATGCAGGTTGCCACAACTTCCTGCTTACCTTTTTTTTTTTTTTTTTTTGATATCTTCAACACTTAGCAACGTGCCATTTAGTAGATGTGCCCTTTGATAAATGCCATTTGACTGACTGACTTTTGCCTCTTAAAGCTCCTGGCTGCCTTCAAGCCTCAGCTCAGGCACCATCTCTGCCAAGAATCCTTTCTCAATTTTAGCTTACCCCTCCATACACTCTTTGCATTTATTTTGTTATTTATTTATATATGTATCTGTTATTCCCTTCCACAGAATGTAAGCTCCTTGAAGGCTTTCATTTATGTCTTTTTATCCTTAGTACTGTGCAGGTGCCAAGCGTATGACAGCAAACTTAACAAATGCCTGCTGATTGAGTTCAACTGTTCATTGAGTTCATTGTTCAACTCACTGCCTTAGTATTGGAGTCCTATTATCAGGCTCCTTCTCTAGAGGAAGAGTTAAATGAAGATGGTTAAAATTTTTTTCTTTACATAGGTGAACATGTAAGAGATGTGCATTTTAAAATCTAAAACCCATCTATTTACTAGAGATAGTGTAGCTGGTTCAGTGGATAGAGTGTTGGGCGTGGGGTCAGGAAGACCTGAGCTCATATCCTGCTTAAGACACTGAATTGATTGTGTGACTTTGGGCCAGTCACTTGATCTCTGCCTTTCTAGGTCCCTCCCTCCCTCCCTTCCTCCCTTCCTTCCTCCCTTCCTCCCTTCCTTCCT
>NC_058131.1:466934123-467048818 GCF_016433145.1 Gracilinanus agilis | reverse complement strand
TATATATATACATATATATATATGTACATATATATATATGTATATATATATATATATAGAGAGAGAGAGAGAGAGAGAAAGAGAGGGATAGGCAGACAGACAGACAGATAGATAATATAGAAATAATACTATTGTACCTTTAATAGACTACAGTAGAATATAAACATAACTCCCAGATGAACCAGGAGACCAAAAAATTCACGTGACTCATTTTATTGCAATATTTGCTCTAAGTGGTCTGGAACAGAACCCACTTTGAATTATTCCTGTATAGAGAATTCATCTTGATGGGGACTGGAAAGTAGATACATATGTGAAACAGGCTTAGAAGAAGAGAACAGATTATGGAGCAGAGGAATCAATCAGTAGGGAAAAAAAACAGCAGTGGGGATGGTACATTTCCCTCAGAACATGGGAGGAGGCTGTCTCTGGTGTGGCCTATCCATAAGGTAATGTTTCAAAAGCTCCAAGAGGAGACATTAGTCATCTCAAGGCATCAGTGCTCTCTACCCTTCCCCACTGAGAATGAAAGTCTCCAGAAACAAGTCCTTTGGAGAGAAAACAGAGGAGGAAAGTATTATCTAATTATCATTCCCTTGTTGCCATACCATAGAAGGATGGGGCATGGCAGTCATTTTGTGTATAGGTGGAGAGAACATTTACTACCTGATTTAAAGGCAGCCTGCCATAGCAAATAGAGTGCTGGACTTAACTACCTGAGTTCAAATTCACTTTGGACATTTATAAACTATGTGACTCTGGGTAACTCATTTAACATTCCTGAATCTCAACCTCTTTTGTAAAATGGGGGCTAATAATAGCATTTATTTCATAGAGTTGTAAGATCCAAATGAAACAACATGAGTATTTTGCAAACCTCAGGACCCTGTAGAAATATATGTTGTTATTTTTATTTATTATTTTTATATTACTTAGAGGTGGCAATGAACTCTTTGAGAAAAGTTTAAAATCTTAGGGTTTAAAATAGTTAATATTCCAGATCTGGTAAGCTTTTTATGAGCACGGTCAAAGCCAATAGTCAATAAATATTTATTAAGTGCCTATTATGAACCAGGTACTATTCTGAGCACTAGGGATACAATTAAGTAAAAGAAAGATAATCATAATGTAATGGACAAAGACAATACACAAAAGGAAGCTGTAAAAGAAGAAAGGGAGCGCCACCAGAAGTTGGAGTGGGGTGTGGAATGAGACTTCAAGTGGGAAAGGCATGATATTCTGTACTGAAATCAAGCAGGGCAGCTTATGTAAAAAAATAAAGTAAAATAAAATTACTCCTTTACCTGGCATAAGATAGAAATGGGTTTAATACCTTTAAAACAACTACACCGCCCCCAATGAAACTCTTTCCATTACACATTATTCTAAAGGCATTCATGGAGGACCAGAACCTCTGATGAGAAGGCTTGTCTCTCAACTGTCACTGGTGATTCCAAGAAGCTGTAGAATGCACAAAGGCCATTCCCCCTATAAAACTGTTTCAGCAGATGGGCTACAGGTTGTGAGTAGTCAAAGATCCTTTGGCGATCTAAGGGGAATATGTACTCCGAGCATGTAGAGACTTCTGGAGGAATAAGTAGATGAAAACAACTTGCTTCAACAGCCATGAAAGATGGTCGAAGCAAGCATTGTGGAGATCTTAGAGTTTGATGAAACATAGAAGATGCCAAGTTCATCTTGAGTCATTCTGACTTGTTTTGCCACTGGACTTTAATTACTGGAAAAGAGAGTGAGGCTGAATACTATGCAACTCTGCCTCATTTAAATCCAATTCACAGGCAAGTCAAGAAAACTTTCACTGTGAAGTCTTTGATCTTCTTTGAAAATGAAGGACAAACAACAACTATAACAACAGTTCTAAAAGAGTCTAGTATGTCATTCAGTATGATCCAAAGTATGTTTATATGATGTTAACATTCTGGTACCTGTTTTGGAAATAGAGTAACTCAGACAAGGAGATGCAAGAAGGTAGCTATGGTTGTCCATTGATTTAGAAGTAGCCTTAGTAATAAAAATATAGTTCTCCAGGTCCCATTCAACATTCTCATCTTGAAAACCATGGCCAAGATCCATGTATGATTCAATAGCACTAACAGGGTGTTTAAAAATGCTCTTGGACTTCAGAGGAGCTCTTTTAGGTTGAATGACCCTGTTTAATAACTTGAATACTAAAATGGCTTTGAAGTATCTCCCATATTGAAGTGGTTTAATTCATACTTTTCCTGTTGCCTTTTATTTTGATGTTGTCTTAACTGAGCTACATTGAGGTTTCTTTGTGTAGGAGAAGCTACTGGAGTTTAGAAATGGAAAGGACCAGAAACTTTATGTTTACAGTAAAATAAAGCTAACACAGAGGGCAATCTTTTCAAATCTCTGGATTTTGACATATGTTCAGATACTCAAATAGTCCCTTTCTCCTCAGTGAATTGGTGGCAGGACTAGAATTCTGATGGTGTCTGGAGCTAGAAGCAGGGGTAGGGAGGACAATTTATCTATTAGAGGAGCGGGATTGTTTTCAAGATCCAGCTCCCAAACTGCAACTTCACGCTACGTATGAGCCCCACATATTTCCCTAGACAACAGAGGGAGGAAGTGCTCACATTGGACAGCTGGACAGAGGGGTGGGCCATGCAAAAAAATGTCCTTGAGCACTGTGGAGATAGAGAACAGAGCAGCCTTTCCCCTTGCTGCCTTGGCACCTATGCCATGGCTTCACCATCATGGTGTTAGAGAATGACTTTTATATATTTGGATCAGTTCCTTGTATAACTTAAATATGAGACCTTCAGAGAAACTGGCTGTAAATATTCTTTCCCAGTTAATATCTCTTCTGATTTTAATTCTAGTGGTTTTGTTTATGGAAAAGCATTTTAATTTTATATAGTCAAGATTGTTCTTTTTATTTTCTGTGTTCTTTAGTCACAAATACATGTTTTTCAAAGAAATCATATAATATTGGAATAAGTTGTTCTTTATATATTGGATGGAATTCATTTGTAAATTCACTTAGGTTTGAGGTTCTTTCTCTTTTCGTTGATTAGGTTATTTTCTCAACATGAATGTTTTATCTGCACCCCTCCAACTTTTGTACTGTCATTGTTGTAATTTTTTTTAATGAAATTTGCTGTTTCTGTAATTTTTCTTTGATCCACAAATTCTTTAGGATTAAATTATTGAATTTTTAATTCTCTTCTTTGCCTTTTATTGAACATAATTTTCTATTGATCTTGGTCAATAAAAGATATTTTTGATGTTTCTGCTTTTCTGCACCTGTCTGAGAGGTTTTTGATGCCTTGGTATATGCTTAATTTTTGTAAAGGTATCAAATTCATAATACATACACACACATATTCTTTTTTGTTCTACACAATGTTTTCCAGAGATCTATCATATCTAAGTTAGCAAAAATTCTGTTCAGATGCTTAACTTCCTTCTTTTTTTTTTTTTTATCATTTTAGTAGATGTGTTTATATCTAAAAGGAGTACATACTCTACCAGTATAATTTTCCTTTATTCTTATACTTTCCCCTGCAATTTGATTAACTTTTCTTTGAAGGATTTAGATTTTATAGTATTTAGTTCAGCTAAACTCAATATTGATATTAATTCATTGTCTCTGATACATTTAGAAATTTAAGAAAAATGTAATTTCCCTGTTTATTTCTTTGAAGTCTATTTTTTATTATCATCCTTTTTGAGATTATAAATACTATTCCTATTTTCATCTCAACAATAATAGATTTTGCTCCAGGTTCTCTTAATTCTGTGAATCTTTATATTTCAAGTGTGTTTTTATAAACAGCATAATGTTGAAGTCTACTTTTAAAATTTATTTTCCCTATCCTTTTCCATTTTATTAGTGAGTTAATGTCCTTCACATTCATGATTATGATTGCTAATTTTGTATTTCCCTCTATCCTATACTCTTGTACTATTTTCTCTTTGCTCCCCTAATCCCCTCTTTACAAAATGATGATGATGAAAGAAGTATGTGTTTAATACTTGTGATCTATAATTAAAACTGTTTCTGCTCCATTGCACTTCCACCCCATCACAAATTTTTCCTCATTCTTTCTTTTCATTACATCTTTAATGATCCAACTTCTGATGGAGTTTGTTTTGTTTGCTACTAATCCCTCACTGATCCTACCCCACCTCTTAAATCCCCCTTCTCCTCTTTCCCTGTCTCTGCCCATTTCCTTATTATACTTAATGCATTTTTACACCAAATTCTTTATTTTCACATATTTAACTTTCCTTTGTCCTGTGTCATTTGGAATTATTGTAAGCCCTGGAAGACTACATCTCCCAGGACTCTCTCTGCTACAACTTCCTCTGACACCTCCCACTTCCTTTGTGGGAGGTGTCAGGGAAAGTATAAAAGGGAAAGTTTGGCACCTTTTCTCTCTCTACCCAGGGAGGTGTCAGAGAAAGTATTAAAGGAAAAGTTTGGTGCCTTTGCTGGCTCTCCACACTGAGCTCTGCTCTCTCTCTACCCAGGAGGGTCTGCTCTCTCCACCCTGGAAGCAGTGCTCTCTACCCTGAGACCCTGATCTCTCCCTTGGCGCCTTTTCCCCCTTTCTTCCTACCTCCTAGTTTTCCCTAGACCTTCCCTTTCTAATTAAAATAAAACCTAGCTATTCAAACCCTAAAGTTGCTCTCTGATCATTCATTTGAGGGCTCTGTTCAATTTCTCCCTGCCGGGGCTGGGACCACTACCTTCCTTTCCCTTCCTCTACCTTCCTCTCTCCTTTCTCCCATCCATCCTACCTCCATCCCTTCACTTTCATCACACAGTCCCATTAAGATAAATGAGTTTCATGTAATGCTTGTTCCTCTCATCCCTTCCTCCATGTCTGTATATTTTTCATCTTGTGTATATCTATCAAGAAAAATAGTTGATATCCTTCCCTTCCACTTCCTTTCTTCCCAAATATGTACCCTCTTGCCTCCATTTCATATATTTTCTTAAGACCATCAAAACAGAAGAAAATAAGCTCTATGCTTTCTGTTTGGTTCATTGAACTCCCTCTATGACTTGAACACATTTGGATTCTGGAGGGGCATTTCCTTAATCTCCCCTTGTTGGAGTATAAGCATTTGCTCATTCATCTACCTTTCTGGCTTCTTTTTAACATCTTTGTTAACAATGCAAAACTTCTACTACTATATTCCACTATTATAGTAAGTTTTATCCTATGCTAAATCTTTCAATATAAGCTAGTATTGATGGCAAGTCTTTATCTTTTGTCTTTTGGAATACTATATTTCAAGATCTCCCTCTCCCTCCCTCCCTCCCCCTGCCCTTTCCCTCAGATAGAAAATACCAAGTCTCATATAACCCTTATTCTGCTTCTTTAGTATTCGAACTCTTTCTTCATGGCTGCTTGTCGTACTTTTTCTTTGTCCTAGATTTTGACTCTGACATGCCTAGGAGTTTTCATTTTGATTTTTATTTCAGGAGATAGCCAATGGATTCTTCCTATATTTTTCTTTGCCCTTTTGTTCTAATAGACCTAGTCACTTTAGTATGATTTCTTGAAAATTTCTTTAGGGAGGGGTGGCATAATGGTGACTTCAGGTAGCATTTTTAATGTTCTCTCTTTTTGACTTGTTTTCCAGGTCACTCATTTTTGATATTTTATGCCTTATGTGTCCCCTTTTCACCATCTTCTGTTTTTGTTTTAATATCTTGTTTCCTCAAAGAATTATTGTTTTCTAGTTGGTCCTTTCCAATTTTTAAGAAGTCAGTTTCTTAGATTTACCATCACCATCTGTTTTGTTATTAATTCCCCTCATGATTCTTTTCTCTTCAGCTGTCCTTTCTTTTAACATTAAAATTTCTATTTCTATTTCAGGTACTCTTGTAGTCCTTTGACCAAGCTATCTTTTTTTCCTTCTGAGAGGCCTCTTGGATTTCTTGGGGAGTTGCTTTCTTCTTTTGGCTTTCCTTGTCTTTTGCATTTTACTCTGTTTGCTCATATCTCTAGACTTGATTTTTTGGATTGAGGCTTTGTTCTTGAGTCACTCTTCTTTCTCCCATACTCTTAAATGGTATGGGTAAGCCCTACTTGATCCCAGACGTAATAACTAAAACTTGGCCTTGCCAGGATTTCTGCAGGAAATCCTGGTTTGGGTTCATATCCTGGTAGTTTGAGTTAAATTTTGGCTTTGCATCTTTTTCTAGCTCCTTCTTTCATAGTCTTGAACTTGGAATTGGTTCCATTACTTTCTGTGATTCTTGGAGGCCCCAAACAGATGTTGTTAATTGTACTGTTAGCAGGTCTCATGAAAATTTCCAGATAACTTTGTTTTCCATATATTGTTGCTCTGACCATTCTGTGGTTTGGATATATGCTGCCTGTTCATTTTTCTTCCCATGTACTGGTTTGACCCTTTCTCTTGCTGTAGTTTGGGAATGGGCTAATTGGGATCTGGGTTAAGTTTGGGCTCCCTTGATGCACATCTTGCCTTTTCTTTTATTGTGGTTCAGGAAAGGGCTACTTGGACAGTGTACTGCCTGAATGATGTTCTGTCATTGCTTCCTAATTTGTCTTAGGTGTGGGCTACCAGACTACTCCACTGCTTGTGTGCTGATACAGTCTTGTCTCCTGTTGTGGCTATTGGGGTGCATCTAGGCCCTATGTTAGGAGATGTTCTAGTACTATTTTCTGTTGTCACTTGGGAAATACTGCCTGATGTTATACTATGTACTCACTAATCTGTTCTTGTCTCTGTCATGACTTGGGTGCGTGCTTCCTGGGTGCTGGATACTGTCTCTGGGCATTGATCTGGTCCTGTGCTTCCAACCTGCTTGCACACTAGGTCTTCTGCTTTCTCTAACATGTCTCTACTCAAAGTCTCCATAGGTTTCTGCCAATCTTCCACTATTGAAATGGACAGAGGAGTTTGTAAACCATTTGTTTTTGGTTTTCTTTTATCGTTGTTCTCTCTCATGTGTTTTAATTTTTTTTTTTTTTTACTGGCGTGTTGGTGAAGAGAATCTGGTCTTCTCTATAAACTAATACATTGACATCTTAGCAGGAAGTCTTTTGGTGGAATTTGACAAAATTAGTTGGGAGATCAGGAGTAATAGGTTCTGATGATGGAATCTCAGGGAATGAGCAACTAATATGTATTTTAGTAGCTTAAAAATGCAGTAAATTAGAACCAGAGATTTGTACCTGTAGCCCCAAGAGAAAGAATTTTATTCTTAAGAATAGAGGCTGAGAAAGCATATATAATTGATAGAACAAAGGAGAAAGCTAAAGTTGCTTGGAGTTAAAAAAAAAGACATTTATTAAGGAGAGCCAGTTTCCAGTCTCAGCTATCATCAACAAGCTGTGCACTTTTGGGCAAATTACTTTATCTTTTGGGGATCTTCAGTCTTTTCATTTGTAAAATGAAAAGGTTTCACCATGACTCCCAGTATACTCATTATTGGGAAATCTCATAATCTTGCAAGATCCAACCAGTCTCATACTCATGTCTCATTAACCCCCTATGTTCCCTTGATTAGAGAATAGGGCTATAAATCCTCCATTTAAGGAGAAGGAACCAGGCAGACATCTCTTCAGAAATCTTCTCATGTCCTTACTGGATATGCTCATTTTGGACTTTTTAAAAATTCTTCAGCAGCACTCATTTTGGCCCCTTTCACTTCTTTGATTTCTGTACCATGCTCCCATGTCAAATATATTCTTTCTTACAACCACCCCCCAACCTCATTAACAGCTTTTTTATGTATTGTCTTTTTCCATTAGATTCTAAATTCCTTGAGTTTAGGGACTTTTTAAATATATTATTTTTTCTCCAATGTAAATGTTTATTGAATGATTGACTGGGGTTCACTAAAAAATTTCTTTCTGCTCTTGCTTTCTATGACACATACTCTGAGCTTTGACAAGCAAAATCTAGGATTAAGTTGAATTTCAATCATTGGTATCAGGCCACCACTGATTAGGGTCTGCTATCTGAACACCATCATAACTAAGATCACAGAGCATCATCAGGAGAAGATTGATCAGCAGGGGAAACTATTCTTCTTGGCTACAGTTCTTATATATGTCGGGGGGGTGGGGGAGAGAAGGTAAGCAGTTTTTGTCAGTGGAAGACCCACTGTAATGAAATCACAAAATTCTTAAAATTTTTTCTTATTATTACTTACATACAATATATTGATGACTCACTCTGAAGAAGGCAGAACATACAAGAGAGCTGAAGGATAAGTTTTGGGGTCAAAATATTAAGCAGAAGCATTTCTTTGGTTCTTTAGTTAGTGACTATGGCAAACAGGTGGCAGGCAAACAACACACTACTGGAGGACATCCTTAGAAGTTTTTTTCACACTTTTGTTTTGTACAGTTTGCCCATGCCTGCTGTCCTATGAATAAAAGAAATGTAGAAATTATTTTCTTAGATTGAGGCTCAACTATTCTGTCCTACATCAAATTATTTGGTGGTTTTTCAGTTGGTTTACTGAAATTATCTATATAGTGTCTCAAAAAGAAGACTATCATAAAATTCAAATCCTTTGTTTACAATCTATTCTTAGGTTAGCAAAGTGCATGGCACAAAGCAACTGCTTAATAAATGTTCATTGATTTATATTTTGTTGTTCAGTCATTTCAGTTGTATCCCACTCTTTTTGACCCCTTTTTGAGGTTTTCCTGGCAAAGATCCTGGAGTAGTTTGCCATTTCTTCTTCATTTTTTTACAGATGAGGAAACTGAGGCAAAAAAGTTAAGTGGCTTGCCCAGGGTCACACCGCTAGTAAGAGTTGGAGGCTAAAAAATAAAAAAAATAAAAATAAAGGAGTTGGAGGCTAGGTTTGAACTCAGGGATTGCTATCTCCAGGTTTGCTATCTACTATGTCACTTAGCTGCCCTTTTATTAATTAGTTATCATTTACAAACTCTGAATCACTTTTCCAAACTATGGGACTCACTCCTAGATGAGGAAGGTTGAAAATCAATGGCTAAAATTATTAGATACTTAAGAATTATATTTCCTGCCATGCCTTGGGCTCAGGCCTTCCATCTTTGCCTGTGGCAGAGCAGGTTCTTGAATAGTAATCTCACATTTCTCCCCAACTCATCCCCATATGAAAGTTTAAAGATTTGAGGGGATCCCCGGCACTTCTATGTTTTTCCTTTCAGTTTTGGGAGACAGTGTAGTAAAGTGGAAGGAGTATTTTGATTTAGAGTCTGAAGACACGTGTTCAGCACAGTTGACAGAGAGCCAGGCCTGGAGTTGGGAGGACTTGGATTCAAATCTCAATTCAGACACTTTCTAGTTGAGTGACCATGGTTAAGTCACTTGACACCAACTGCCTTGCCCTTGCCACTCTTCTGTCTTGAAACTGACACTAAGAAGATAAGGGTTTAAAAATAGTAACAAATCCTCCCACCAACATTTACTAACTGTACGACTTTGGGAAAATCACTCTACCTCTTTGTGATTTACTTTCCCCAACTGTAAAATGAGAGTGTTGGACTACATGACTGAAAAATTCTCTCTGTACCTAAACCTATGATCCAAAGCTCCCATTTGGAAGTACATCTAAAAAGACTATAAAACTGTGCATACCTTTCCCCCAGCAATGCCATTTATTACATTTGTATCCCAAAGAGAGAAAATCTGAGTGGAAAAAAGAACATTTTTGTATAAAAATATTTATAGCAGCTTTTTTTGTGGTGGCAAAAATTGGAAACTGAGGGGATGCCCATCATTTGGTGAATAGCTGAACAATTTGTACTATGAGATTGTGATAGAATACTATTGTACTATAAGAAATGATGAATAGAACACTTGCAGAAAAACCTGGGAAGATTTACATGAACTCATGCAAAGTGAAGTGAATAGAACCAGGAGAACATTGTACACAATAATAACAATGTTGTGTGATGATAAATTGTGAATGACTTCGCTATTCTCAGCAAAATAAGTCTCTAAAACAATTCTGAAGGGCTTATAATAGAAAGTGCTATCCACTTCCAGAGGAAAAAATGAGTCTGAATACAGATAAAAACATACTTTTTACTTTATATTATATAGTCACAATGTGACTAATATGGAAATGTTTTGCATAACTGCACCTATAGCAAATTGTTTGTCTTCACAATGAGGGGGAGGGGAGAGAATTTGGAAATCTAAAAAGTAAATGTTAAAATTGTTTTTACATATAATTGGAAAAATAAAACATTAGAAATCCCTTTTAAAATATTGTTGGATTTCATTTTTAATGTCTTTCTCACTTCCTCTCATTGAGTAAGTTAAAAAAAACAAACCTTCAAACTAAATCTGTCATAGCATAGTAAAATGAATTGACCTGATTGGCCATGTCCATAAAGGCAAGTCTTTTCCTGCATTTTAAATTCTTCACCTCTCTTCTAGCCTATTTGCTTCAGACATAATTGAGTGAAGAAATTATTATAGAGATGGGGCCCATCTTGCTTTTCATTTCTAGTGACAGCTACTGACCACCTGCCACCAATAGGCAAATAAGCAAATAAGCAGGAGTGGCAGCACTCCTAGACCACCTGTCTTGCTGCCAGACCAACCTTCACAGACATCATGTAGGGAAGCAACTCCTGTGGAGAAGAGTTCAAACCATCTCCACCAGTTGCCAAATAATTGCCACTTACATGCAATCAAGGTAATGTAGTCTTAAGCAGCAAAGTACTCTGTGGGAGAGAGAAGTGGCAGCACTATTTTCTGGGCAAGTAAAACCACCACTACCAAATATTTTGATCACCATTTTCCCTCAGATCCCAATGGGTACTGGGTCTAAGAGCCTTTGAAATAGCAATGCGTTTAGTCCAGACCTCATCCTGGGAAGCAACCCCTTTGGAGATGCAATTTGACAACTACTTTTACAAGTTCTACAGCCACAGCTACTGAAGACCCAGAAAAGAAAGTCCTTGCCACAAAGTCCTTGACACTGTCAAATGGTTCAAAATCAGAAAAAATTGAATGCAATGGACTTCTGTACCAGCAGCAATGCAATGACACAGGACAGCTCTGAGGGATTTATGGAAAGGAACACTACCTACATTCAGAAGAAGGACTGCAGGAGAGGAAACATATAAGAAAAACAACTGCTTGAACGCATGGGTCGGGGTGGACATGATTGGGGATGTGGACTCAAAACTACCACACCAATGCAACTACCAACAATTTGGAAATAGGTCTTGAACAAGGACACATGTTAAAACCAGTGGAAATGTGTGTCGGCCATGGGTTGGGAGAGTGCAGGGGGTGAAGGGGAAAGTAGGAGCATGAATCATGTAACCATGTTAAAAATGAATATTAATAAATGTTTAAATTTAAAAAAAAAGCAAGGGGGTTAAAAAAAGCTTGGACAGTCCATCCCTAAAGCTCTAAGTACAAGTAACATTTAGTCATAGATTTGTGCCAACTAGTCCCAGTATTTTCTTCTCATGAGACTACATTACAGTTACCGGTAGGAGACTTGAGTTGTTCCATGATCTATGCTATTTAATTTGGTGCTGAATGAACAGTGTTTCATCTCAGATCGTTTGTATATACATATATTTATACATTTCACTGCATTCCTCCTCCTTCACCAACCTGCTAAACACAAAATTTACAACCAGTTTTGCAGTCTTTAATGTGAACCTACAAAAACTCTGCCAGGTTCTGATCACATCAAATAAGAGCTGTATGTTTCCCATGCCAGAAGCCAGAGGTTAAGAGGAAAATGAACATTGGACAATAGTCCTTGTGTACTCCTGGCTCTGTCATGGATGGCCTTCAGCAGGAAGCCAATCAACGGAATCAAAGAACACACAGTTTCCTGTTAACATAGAGGGATGCCAAATCCATTTGAAATTATTTTTTCATGCCCTGTGCCAGGCATTGTCAACCATATCGTAAGTAATAACATATGACTGGTTTTGCGGTTGTAGTGAAATATTTTTTTCTGTCTTTGGCACAGCACCACACACCTTAACATGCTCTATTGCATTTTCCCAAAGTTAGGGTGTTTTCCCCCTATTTTCTTTTCCCCCCAAGAACTGCAGCTGGCTGGTTCATTGCATACCAGCCTTTTAAACCTAAGCCAGTCTGAATCCCAGATCCCTCAAGTAATTTTTTTAAAAAGCAAGACTTTTATTACTGCATCACACAGGTATAGAAAACACTATATATCTGTCCTAAATAATCCGACTTTCCAAATGAAAATTTCTGGTTCTTTAAACTAGCCAGGAAAGAAGAAAAAATTCTAGCAAAGTATTTCCCCCTTATTATTAAAGTTAATTTTGAAGGTGATGGTATGGAACGATAAGCTACAGTCCCAGTAGACTTTTCCAAAACTCTATCCTGAGAGGTATGCATGGGTATCTGGAATCCAGTGAAAAGGTAAAGTTGCCATACTGGCCTGGATTTGTCTTAACTTATTCTTAACACTTTCTTTAAAAGTTCAGAAGTCACCATGTAACATGTAAAAATCACTTTGAAGTTTCACTGTAAAAATAAACTCTCAAGTTGGAGTGTGAAACATCACTTGAATCAACTTTTATTTCTAACAATAAGGCATTTAGGTGACGTAGTTCATAAAGCATGGGATCTGTGCGAGCCTAGGACAGTCACTTCACCTCTCTAACTCAGTTTCTTCCTTTGTAAAATGGGGTTAATAATAAAAGCAAATAACTCATAGAGTTGTTGTAAAGCACTTTGCAAACCTGAAGGTGCCATGATTAATGCTAACTATTCTCCTCTTCCTCTTCCTCTTCTTCCTCCTCCTCCTCTTCTTCCTCTTCCCCTTCCTCTTCTTCTTTTTCCATCTTCTTTTCTTCATCCTCCTTCTTCTCCTTCTCTTCCTCCTCCTCCTCTTTTTTTCCTCCTTCTCCTCCTCTTCCTTCTTCCTACTCCTCCTTCCCTTAATTACCCCATCTTTAGAAGGAGAGGGGTTGAATTGCATACTAAGATCCTTTGCCACTCCAAATACAAGGATTCTGAGATCCCTCCATTTGAATCCATAGCTCCATTCTCTGTTTCCTTTCCCTTTACTCATTGAAGGTATCCTACTTTATTAACCCCCCCCCCCCACACACACACACTTAAAATTAGGCAGTGGAAATAGTTCGTGCCTGGTCTATTGTCATGATTCATTAGCTGGTATATAATAAGCATTTGATAAATACTTGCTGCCTTGTTGATATACTCATCCAGATGGCTATTTTTTCAAATTATAATATAGCAATAATTTGTTGACTTGTACTTTAATTAATGTAGGTCCTCTCAATCCTTCTTCATATTACTAGATATTTTTCAAAAGTTGCTGTGGTTGAAAAGTTCATTCTTGTGGTCACCTTGATGATTAGCTCTCTGAAAAAGTTAGATTGGTCTTGGAACCTCAAGCACACCATCAGAGCTATAACAATGTGTAACAACTAAGCATTTGTCACAGGACACTGAACTTTAGAGGGCACCAGCAGTTCTTCAGCATAAGAACTACTGAACTTAAATATGAAGGCCTGTTTGATCTAGCTCTCTACTCCTCTTTCTCCCCATGACCTCTCTCAGGGTACCCTCACAACTTTCTGGTATCTCTGTCACTCCTACCAAGCGAATTTAGAGTGTGTTTTGCATAGCTTGTTCTGGATGCAAAATTGATCATTTTTGTTCTGATTACTAGGCCCATTTTCAGTTATTTTCCAGCTTAGTAGGGCATGATGTAAATTTTTAAGTCCAGTTTCTTATTTTTTAAAAATAACTAATTAATTAGCTTATTACCAATTGCATGTGTTAACACATTTCCAGATAAGTTTTCTGAAGATATATGATCTGAATTCCCTCTCTCCCTCCTTCTCTACCCACTCTTGGAGCTGGCAAGCAATTCAATCTGGGTGATACATATAATAGCTGATATAATTTTAATTTAATTCACATAGTCATTAAAAACCTAGAATCATAATATGGGAAAAGGTTATACATTATTGCACATAGATCAGATTGCTTTCTGCCTTAGGGATGGGAGAGGAAAGAAAGGGAGGGAGAAGGAGAATTTGTCTCAAACTTTTGAAAAAACAAGTGTTAAAAATGATTTTTTTCATATGATTGAGGGAAAAAATAAAATGTTATATAAAAAACAAGACCTAGAGTCACTTCCATATCATGATGAAGCATTAAAGTAACTCTTTAGAGTTCTCTAAATCTATTAAATATAGCCTATACACAACCAGACTGCAGCTTAATCCAGCAACATCCAGAACAGTAGAAATTAATTCCAGCAACATCCAGAGCAGTAGAAAAATGGGAGCACAACTACCATGAAATTAATAGGGCTTTGTCCAGTGGTACCAACATCCAAAGTGGAAGGGCATACTTCTTTCTTACAATATGTGTGGTCACCATGCCTCCCAGAACTCTGGAAGGTTTTGCATAGCACAACCACCCTTAGAGTCATCATTCCCAGGATCCTATCCCCACATTGTTCATTTCCTCAGGCTCACCTTCCCCTCCAACCCTGAAATGGTATGTGTCAAAGTGCCATTGATAAAACAAGTTAACTTTTCTCCTTGCATGCCTCTCCCAAGGTCAGACTATTCTTCTGTGTCAACACTGCCTCCCTTATGCTCAAATGTATTTGCCTCAGGCACAATTCCTAGGTATAGTTCTTTGGCAAACACACTGGAAGAGCCTGTACCACAAGTTAAGGGAGGTAGATCCTTAATGCCTGAATGCTCCGAGCAACTGCTTACCTCTTTTCACCAAGTCCCTTAGAAATAGTCATCTCACCCATCTGCTATTCTTTTCTGAAGCTAGAGAAGGCTGCTAGGCATGACTGATGCAGGGATTTCCTTTAGGGTCCTTCATGAAAGAATTGGTTCTTTTCCTCCTAGGTCTCCTTTTCACATATAAATCAGAGATCCTGAATCTATTGCTAAAAATTGGAGAGGGAGTTCAAGACCTCACGGTGGGAAAAAACAGCAAGGAAAGGAATCTGGGATCACAGTTACCACAAAGTAGTGAGGTTTCCAAGGTTTGAAAAAGAGAAAGGCACAGAGTGGAAGAGGAAGGAAAAAAAAGCAAATTAGAATGACCCACTGGTACTAGTCTTTCTTTTTTTTCTTACACATATTTCCATGTTCCTTGTGTTATGAAAGAAGACATATATTGCTTACACTAGAGGAAAATTCATGGAGGAAATAAAGTAAAGAATGGTATGTTTCAATTAATGTTCATTCAGACTCAGTCTGTTCCTTTGATGGTGGTAGATGCCCTTTTTTGGTCATAAATCTGGAGTTGTCCTGGATTCTTGCCTTGTCGATAATAGTTAAGTCATTCACAGTTGGTCATCATACATTATTATTGTTACTGTATAAAATGTTTTTGTTCTGCTCACTTCATTTTGTGTCCCTTCATATGAGTATTTCAGGGATTTTTTGTAATCATCTTGTTTGTCATTTCTTATGGCATAATAGTATTCCATTACAAGCATATGCCACAACTTGTTCAGCCATACTTCAATTTATGGAAATCCCTCTAGTTTACAGTTCCTTGCCACCACAAAAAGAGCTGCTATAAATATTTTTTGCATGGATAGGTTCTTTCCCCCTATCCTTAATCCCTTTAGGATACAGACCTAGTAATGGCATTGCTAGGTCAAAGGGCATGCACAGTTTTATAGCCCTTTGGGCATGGTTGCAGACTCCTCTCCAGAATGATTGTTATCAGTTCACAGCTATATCAGCAGAATATTAGTATCCCAATTTTTCCACATCCCCTCCAATATTTATCATTTTCCCTTTTTTGTCACATTAGTCAGTCAGATGGGTTTCAGGTGTTACCTCAGAGTTGTTTTAATTTGTGTTTCTCTATTCAATAGTGACTAATCTTTCTTTAACTTTCAAAATTCCAATTTCTAGTGCTAGAGGGGTTTTATGTACTCCCAGGTCAATAATTACACATAGCAAGGACCTCTTGAGAGAATATCAATCAGAGTTATGAATTAAGTGTGAACAGGCCTGGATAACTCTTTTGAATTAATAAATAAGTAAAAAATGGAGAGAGAGGAGAAAATAAGAGAGGCAGAGATAGAAAGAGAGAGAGAGAGATACAGAGACACAGATAGAGATACAAAAGAGACAGAGACACAGAGATACACAAGAGACAGTGACACAGAGAGATACACACAGAGAGAGACCAATTAAAAGAAAGACAAATTTCTCTCGAGAGAGGGTCAGGAAAGGGAAGGATCAGAAAACAGTATACCTGGTGAGAGGAGATGGGGAGTGGGTAGATCAGACCATGATTCAAGAATGAATACCAGAGTAGAGGAGTGATTTTTCTGTTCCTTTCTCCTGCCATAGATCAGGTGAGGTTTATCCATCTTGAATAAAACTCATCAACACTTGTCTATATTTGGAATAATTCTGGTAGCAGACAGGACAACAAGAATAATATACAACTTGACAAATTCCCATATGGTATTAATTTCCTCTGCTACATCTCTACATTTTGAAAACCTTTTCATTCCATCTAGTTTATATATTATGAATATTTGGAATGGTAATATTTATTTAAAATGTAGTTCTTAAATTTTTGTGGAATAATACTGTGACCAGGAATTTGTAGGCAACATTTTAATCTATAATGAAACTCTAGTTCCAGTACAATTCAATTGTTCAATTTTCAAGGATGTTTTGTGGTTTGTATTTATAGTCTGTTTGGCATTTGCCATCTGTTGTTTTACAAAGGATATTGAGATTTGGCACATATTTTTAGGGCTCACTCTCTAACTCATAGTTGGAGTAGCAGGTTGGATTCCTCAGAAGGTGGTTACTACTTTTTCTTTCTGAGTCCTAGAAGTAATATGGAGGATTAATGACTTCTAATACCATTACTCACAAGTCTCTATTTTGTGTGTTTCCTCCTGTATCAAGTAAGCAGTTAACAAATCCCTGGTATTCATCATCCAATTAACATCAGTTAGGTTCTACAAATAGATAATACTTGAGAAGAATCAAAGACAAGACCCCAATACAACCATATCCCTAAACACTATCCCCTCCACATACCTACCTGGTTTCTGTGAAGAGTAAACTCAAATTTAAGGTGTTTGTTATAAAACATTCTTTCTCCCCCAGCCCAGGAAGGAGGATACTTCCCATGCCTTGGAGTCCATTTTTCCCTTTGAGGGGTCACTACCAAGTTCATGCCTGGGTATGGCATAGCCGATGGTCTAGTCACTCTCTTGCTGGCATGACTTGGTTTCTTGACTGCAGGTGGATGCATTGTTGGACTGAGTCAAGAAGCCTGCTCCTTAGGGCTTGCTACTCACCAGACTCAATTTTTATTATATAGCCTGCTTCAACTTCTGAGGGGACTCCTGATGGTTCTTCTGATCTATCAAAGTTTACAGAATCATAGCCTTGTTCTTTCTATCTCTAGCTACTCATTTACTCATGGTCTGGAAAGAATAAACAGAAAGAAATAAAAGAAATGGAGGTGCCAGGTATTCATAGATAGGTAGAAGCTCCTGGGAAATAGGACCATAGGCTCTTTCCCCACCTGAGGCCCACATAAATTATTTCTCTACCTTCAAAGTTGTTGGGAAAGAGAGCAAGAGATTGCCTGCTCTAACGCTCTTTATTCTGACTCAAGAGCCAATTAAAAGATTTTTTCATTACTATTCAGTTTGCTAACAGGAAGTAGAGGAGACTTATACCATTTCTCAAGAAGAGGGAAGAGCCCCTCTATTATATATACCTGAAAACAAATTCATCATATCTTCACAAAAATTTTACCAGGCAAGCTCTAGATGCTCTAAGGATTAAGCCCTCATTGGGCAGTGTAAGTATCTATCAATAAGTCCAGACTCCAAGGATAAGCTTTCTGTTATTTCTGGCAACAATAAGATAATCCAGAATTGCTTTCATAAACCCTCCATTTTTTATAAACAAGTCCAGATGATTTAGCCACTATTAAATTCTTCTTTGTTGACATACTGTTTGTACAGTTACTGTGGAATTCATTTGATAAAGAACCTTTTGGTTCCACCCAGATCTTAGTGCCAAACTTGGCCATTTGGTTTCCTTTTTTGTTGTTGTTCTTTCCATTTACATTTTTGTAGTCAGATGATTTAGTATTTTCCCAATTCTGCTTACTACATTGTGCATCAGTTCATAGATGCTTCTCCATGCTTCTTTGAATAATTTCTTTCAATATCCATTAAATTTATGTGATATAATGGTTTAGCCATTATTGAATAAATGAGCTTCTACTTTGTTTAGTTACTGTTAGCTATTGGTTTTATATATTCATGTGAATTCCCTATGTAACTAGGATGTCAGAGCCTTATCAGATATATTTGATATATATTTTTCCCAAGTAGCATTTTTTTGTATCCTAGTTGTATTGATTTTGTTTGTGTAAAAGTTCATCCACTTCATGTAATTAAAATTTTCTGGTGATTTTTTAGTGATCATCTATATACTTAATTTTTTAAAAAGAATTCTAGGCATAGTTACAAAAGTATCTATTCTAGTTCTCTTTTAATGACAAAATCAGGCAACATATCAATATTGAATTTATCACACTAGATATGATAATAAGTTGGTCTAAGCCTAAATGTTGTTGAATTGCTTTATAGTTTTCCTAGCAGTTCTAAGACATTATATTTCAAAGAGGATTTCTTTGAAGTATACATATGCTACGTGAGAGGGCTAACAGATTGTCCATTAGTACACAGAATAGAAGAATTAGTCTATCATACTGGCCATCCTCATAGGAACAAATTTTTGAGCTTCTTCTCCCCCCCAAATGTAGCTCCTTGAAGGTACTTTAGTACCTTGAAGATACTTTAGTTGCTGTTATTTTTGTACCTCTCATAGTAAGGAATAAATGCTTATTGAATTGAGTTGATAAGAGGATTGGGAAGAAGTAAGGATTAATAGGAGAGATGGTATAGGAATGGTGGGGAAGATAGGAGAGGGGAGGCTAGAGTAAGATGCTCCAAAGGAGGAACCTAGAAAGTTTAGCCACTGTATGAACACGCTGGGAATCTTTAGGTAGGATGCTAAACATGGGGGAAAATACTACAAGGGGAATATTAGTATGGGAGTTTCTAATTTCTTCACAGCTCTTCTACAGCTTAAAGTTGTTGGAGGCTAAAAAAGAATTTACTTATTAAGAATATTTGTGTGGCCAAATAATACCAGAAAATAGGTGTTTAGAGCACTTTTCAATCTTTTATTAATAATAGTCCTTGAGATTTGGACAAAATCTCCATCTCTTTGTATTGAGGAAAGAATCTAAATTGGTAGTGGATTTGATAAAATGTAAAGATAAGACTTCCAATAAGTAATTGTTGCTAGGAAAAATAATAAATAAGATTTGTGGGCTGGGGCTAAGTTTTAAATATTCCAATGTGCTTGGTTAATGTGACAATGGTAAGGATGAACTGATTGTTTAGTCATGTCTAACTCTTCATGAACCCCTTCTCCATTAACAAAAAGATGTTAAGTGACTTGCCCAAGATTATGCAGCTAAGAAAGTTCCTAAGGCTAGATTTGAGCTCATGTATTCCCACCTCTAAACTCAATACTCTATTCACTGCATCACCTACCTACCTCCATAGTGAGATACTTAATATTTAATAGTATTTGTGAGTACAAAATTACTCACAAAAATTTAATAACTATACCAATATTAGATCATTTATAGTTACAATACTGACAAATAGCTTTGTAAACTAAGGAAGCCCTTTTATTTAAGGATTTTCCTTAGGGAACCAATTTCATTTCAGAGACAAAAAAAGAAGTTGAAAGGTTAGGGATATCAGAGGCAAGGAGACCATCCCAACTGTTGGTGATGTACCTACTGAACCAGGCAGACCCTTCTGTTTCTGTTAAATGTCTCATGACATTCTATTCCCTTTCTCTGACAAACATCATGAATAACACCCTCCCTTGTGCTCTGCTAAGAAGGCATTCAGGAAAGGGAGACATCTTTCTGCCTTGAGACATTCTTCAGAGAACCACAGCTTCACTCAAGAAAACCTCGAAAAATGTAATGGAATGTGAAGCCAAAACTTCATCCCACCATAGTCTACTTTTTCCACATTTCCTTTTTTTTTCTTTTCTGCTGTTGCTAATCTAAACAGAGGAGGGAACCCTTTTCTTTATCGTCCTCACTGTTAGCTCTTGAATTCTGCTAGATTGAATCATTCTAGTATAACAGTCTATTTGGACAAATTCCAGACAGGCTGCCTCATGGATAGAGTACAGGTCCAGGTCCTCTTTGGGGACATTGAGGTTTGTAGGATCCAGGGGATCATAGACTCTCCTAGACATGGTAGGGACTGAGTTATCAAAGGCTGTGAGTTGGAGGACAGAGTTTTCTGTAGGATTTTTAATTGCTCTGGGAAAGAGTCAGGGAAAGAGATGTGGACAAGAGAATATCAAAGAGAACCTGGAAGTCAGTGGCAGTGTGGAGACTGATTACAGACAATGAGAATTTGGAGTTTATTTTTTTGCTACATGCTCTGCTTATTTGAAGAATCAAGCTAAGAGGCCGCTTTCCTAAGAGCTTAGGGAAAATATAAAAAATATTTAGATTCTTCTCAATTTCATTGTGCCTGTGTGTGATAAAAGGGTATATATTATATTCAGGTAGCATCTAAAATGTGAATTTATTATGGTATATGTAATATATAAATACATGTATGTATATAATAGGCTTTATAGAGTATCTATATAGTGTATATACATGCACACAAATGTATGTTTATTTTTTGCTATCCCTTTAAATTGCTTTTCCATCCTGACTTTGCTTTACTGTATTTTTTGTTTTTGTCTAGAGAGGAAATGGTGGAAGTCAATATTTAGTTTGAATACATAGAATTATAATCAATACTAAGTCTGGGAGAATTGTACCTCTGTCCAGACAACTAGGATTATCTTCTTCCCATGAGAGCTTCAGATCTATATGTTATTATTTTTGTCAATAATTCTATACATATCCCCCTTGAAATCAGAAATTATACTGGATCCAGGGATTTTCTTTTGCCCTAAGCTAAGTGAGTCATTGTGGGTAGCTAGAACCAGGCCTCTTTAAACATAGGAGTCATGCAAGTGGTTTCCTTTGATGCTAGGAAACAGAAGGAAGTAGAGGTAGGGACAAGAAGGAAAATCATTGCCAAAGCCACCCCAATGGGAGGATACCAGTGGGGTCGGTAAGGAATCAGTACCTCCTAGTCTGTTAAGATGTGGATAAAGTCCTGCTTAGATACACTTTACCTTCCACAGCTACACCTGCTGGTTAGAATTTCCATATTTGCACTGTTCAACTACTAGCAATAAAAACATTTAGACTTACCTAGCCCTGAATCTTCATAGCTTATTAAAAATGAACTCTATTGTCATGAAAATAACTTGGAATTCAGTGGGAAAGGGAAGAATAATGGGCAGGGGGTGGGGGAGCCTCCATTTACCATGAGCTTTAAGTGCTTTGCTTTTGACAATCAGGGTTTGTAAGGAAAAATATTGTGTTCTTGTCCATATGGAAAACAAAATTCTTGCATTATCTTATCTTCTGTCAAATGAAAAACCACACTATCTTGAAGGCATCTGTAGTGAAGCCCTTTTTATGGATTCATTTCTCCTTGTGGTCTACTTCAATATCAACTTGATAGTATGAAGGCTAAGCTGCAAACCTGATTACTTTGATCCTAGGCATAAAGTCAATTTGGTTTAAATTTGGGGATGGGGAGAGAGAAATGGATATTTTTGGTCTACTCTGAGGAAAAGTGTCTATTATTACTAGAAGATGGAGAGTTTATAATAGACACCATGATTTTATTTACAAATACTGCATTATTAGTCCTTGAATTATTTTCCTCTTTGTTTCCTACAAGGCATGTGTTGTGTTTCAACTTGAAGGTTATTGGTACATTGAAATTTGGACAGCAAATGTTATTGGATAAAAGCCTCTCCCATTCAATTACTTTAAGCCAATGAATTAAGGAGAAAAAGACACCCCACCAAGTTTTCTATCCCCTTCTCTCTGTTTTTAATGACAGTATTTAAGAGTTCATTTTTTTTTCTGTCTCCAAATTAATCTTAGCAGGGAGTTCTGGAGCAAATGATCGAGTTACAAGACTGAATGTGATTGCCTGTCATCTTTCATTATTTTTGACATCGATGGAATTGTCACAGCCATTGGATGCCCAACTTTTGCTTGCTTGTTTCCCCCTCTTTTTCTTCAGAGGCTATGGGTGGATAAGGATGGGGAAAAGATGGGTCCTTCTAATAAGCTGGATATGTAACAGAAGGATGGAAGTGATCTTTAAATCCAAACCATGCCTACTCTTAGACCATCACATGGGGGAACTATTGGTTAAGACTACAAAATAAGTTTACATACTTGTGGCTTATCTAACCAACCAGAGGAGATGTGCTGTTCACCAGCTGCTGCATTTCTGTGCATATTTCAATGTAATCTTTTTGCATATTCAGATACAATATGTAATTAATGGATGCTTGCCAGAGTTGATTGTTTTGGTAGCCAGTCACTGTGATGCCTTCCATGAACACAGTTGTTGAAATCTATGTGTGTATTTTTTTTTTTTTTTTTGGTGAGGTGGAGGCTGGAGGGGAGTCTTATCTTTTCATTAAAAGGATGTAGATCCTTTTCAGGGCTAACACAGCTTTCTGAAAAATGGCAAACTCTTCACAGTCAAATAGCAGGAAATAATTTTGTCCAGAGTAGGTCATTCTGGGGGAAGAAATTTATCTTGAGTATAGTTCAGCACTTTAATATTGTTGTAAAAGTGCTAGATAACTCATTGTATTATACCAAGTCTATGAAAAACCCTTCTGGGCAGCTGTTTAAAATGCTGTCATTGCATTCTTAGCTGACCTTGAAGCAACAAAGAAGGAGAAGGGATGACCCACTGAGAAGAGAAAGATGCACTGTTGTTTTTGTTTCTTTAACTCTTGTTAGACCTAGCTGCTGACTCTTCTGATCTGCAGATGGTTCTTTCCATTTAAAATGTTTTAAAAGTCAGGCTGTAAAAGCCACTTAGCACAGGAGGAGTTATGCCTTTCCCTAAGATCAAATTTTCTCTCCCTCCCACCCCTGCCCCATTCTGCCAAACCATTTAGTGAAACCACCCTAAATTGTTAAGTTCAGATTAATATATTTAATAAGTAGAATCTGGACAATTTCAAGAGGGGAAAGCTGGTAGTTGAGTAGATTGGTTGCAGCTGAATTTTTTTCCCAGGTCACTGCCTGAGGCTGGAGACCACCTGTGTAGCACCTATGGGCAACTGTGGCTTAATTATATTGAGAAGGCAGGGAGACATGGAGAATCCCCTATCTTCTCCCAGATTGGATTTCCTAGTCTGTGCTCTGGCTCCCTCACTGGTTCTGATGAAAGGAATGATTTCAATTAGCTCAGTCTGGATGACGTTGTCTACAGGAATATACCTTATCCAGGGCTCACCTGGGGACTTTCTCCAGGGATCAGGAACAACACTCCACCTTTGTCTTGTGCTTGACCAGCATTTAAGGATTTAGGGGCTCTAATCCCCAGCCTGGCTTATAAAGCAGGCCTGGATTTTTGTATTTTTTTTCCTTCTCCCCACTTTGGAGCCGAGCTGGAAGCCATTGGCTCTGGCCCACACAGGAAGTCTGATCTGAATGTGAGGCTCCAAGTTCCCTGGGTTCCTCGTGCCCAGCCCAGTTTTCTGTGCCCAGGGGATGGAAAGGAAGACAAAAGGGCAGTGGTCCATTTGGGAGCCTGGGCTCTCCCTGCAGACTGTGAGCACTGACAGACTATTGCAGATGGTGCTACAGTCTTCATCTCCTTAGGGGGGTGTGGAACTCAACCATTCAGTTTACTTTGGCCTGGGAAGTGCAGGGCCTGTTCTTCTGGCCAAGTCTTTTTTTCTGTGGAATGGGGCCTTCAGGTCACTGGTGGATACGTGAATATTCTGACTGGGGCCAGACACCTGGGGCTTCTGAGACTCCCTCCGAGGTTTGCTTACTTTATGAGTAAAAACAAGGACATACAAAACAAAACAACAACAAAAATGCCTTATTCCAGGAGGGGATACTTTCGACCTCCTGAACAAAACCAAATGTGTAGTGACTCTGAGGGCTTCTCTCCCTCTTCCCACCTCTGAGCAATGATAAATACTGGAGTCCCTGAAGAAGTAGAAGCCACAGCTATGTTTGGAAATTTCAGCAAGGGCCCCGAGCTAGCCAGACCCCTCCTGCTTCCAGGGCTCTGAATTTCCTCACTAGGTCACTGTATTAAAAACAAAACAAAAGATGTAAAGCACTTAGTTCTTTAAAAACTTGAAGAGCAACAAGAAAAGCACCAGTCTGGGGTAGCCTTAAGAGTCCTGACCTTGGGGTAAGAAGGGCTGGGTTACTTCCAGACTTGTCTCTGCCAGTGACTAGTTCTAAAGCTGGAAGATGACTCAAGAGTCAAACAATCCAATCTGTTCATTTTTGAGATGAGTAAACTGAGACCCAAAGATATGAAGCGACTTGGCCAAGGCCACATATGCAGTAGAATGGCAGAGATGGGATTAAAACACTGATCCTTTGACTTTAAAAACAAGGGTCTCTCTGTACATCCCACTCCATTTCTTTGTTCTCTCACATACCTTTCTCTTTGCTCATCTTTAAAAAAAAATTAATTTTCTTCATATTAGGCAGAGAATCACAATTTCTCAAATACCACTTTTCCTTTCAGGGGATGAGAAGTGGTAATGCTTCATAATTATGCTTTCCTATGTGTGTATACATATACGTAACGTAGATGGATGGCCCATTTATAGATCAGTTGGTCATCTATTAAGCTCACTTTGTTTCTTTGTTTCTTCCTTCCTTCCTTCCTTCCTCCCTCCCTCTCTCCCTCCTTTCCTTCCTTCCTTCCTTCCTTCCTTCTTTCCTTCCTTTCTCCCTTTCTCTCTCCTCCTTTCTCTCTCCCTTTCTTCTCTTTTTTCTTNAAATACTTATACTTGTTTAAAAAACCCAGAACCTTACTAGATCATGCTTCTTAAACAAGAGCAAGCAGAGTTTGTCTTGGAGACAAACAAAATTACTGAGGAAATACCCCATTGCAAATACAATTAAGAGATCCTTAGCTACAAGATAATGTGTGCTTGTGATGCAGACCTCTATGATATCCCCTTCCTTTCCTTTCCCTTTCCAATCTCTCTTCTCTTTCCCTTTGTAAGATTATTTTTTCCCTTCTTTCCTTCTTCTTTCTTTACCTTTATCCCTTTTCTTCCCTCCTTCTCTTTCTCCTTCCTTCCTTCCTTCCTTCCTTCCTTCCTTCCTTCCTTCCTTCCTTCCTTCCTTCCTTCCTTCCTTCCTTCTTTTTAGAAATGAGCTCTTACCTTCTGTCTTAGAATAGATATTAGGTGTTTGCTCAAAGGCAGAAGAACAGTAAGGGTAAGCAATTGGTGTTACTTGCCCATGGTTGCTCAGATAGGAAGTGTCTGAGGCCCCATTTGAACCCAGGATCTCCTCTATTTACTCAGCTACTGAGCTACTCCTAACAGTCAGGTTCTTAAAGTATTCTACCTTTTCATTGATAACCTTATGATCTTGCCTAAATTGAACCAAGATATTTGTTGTTATTGACACAGGCAGCCAATTAAAGGAGGCTTTAATGCTGTAGACTTCATATTGGGTAATATGAGAATGCCCTCCCTCTCAAGGGCATCTCCATGGTAGAACTGAGCATAACCAAAGAAGTCAGGGTTACATTATCATTTGTCAGTCAATAAACATTTATTAAGCACCTACTTGGTGCTTGACACTGTGCTAAGCACAAGGAGTATAGCTGATGGGAAATTAAGATATAGCTGGCCTGGACTCCTCCTCAAATGGAGCTTTTGAGAGAAATTCTCTTCCATCCAAATCAGAGGGAGGATCTATCCCCAGGGGCAGAGATTACTTTTTGAGGTGTGAGTTTGAAGGCTGTAATGCTCTTTCAGGATGAGGAGGTTCCTGGGTGCAAATGGAGAAGTTCAGAGGAATCATCTGAACCTGTGATTTAATCAGCATATTTAGCTCCCCATGAAGAAACCCTCTCCAGAAGCAGAATAGCATATTGTCTTCAACTCAGTGTCTTAGAAAATTGTCTTGGGAGTTGGGGGGGTATTGAGAAACTGAATAACTTTCTCCTAGTAACATATTTAATCAAAATCAGAGGCACAACTTAAATCTAGATCTTCCTGACTGCAAGTTCTATCCAGTGATCTCTAAAGTGCAGTGTTCACCTTTAGAATAATGAACTTCTTGAGGTCAGGGACTGTTTTACTTTTCTATTTGTATCCTGTAATGCTTACCAAAGTGCTTAGGACCTAGTAAGTTTTTAATAAATGCTTTTGCATTTGTAATAACTTCTGGCAAAGGGTTGGCTGCACAAAAAAATGAAAATAAAAAATTCTGGAATTTGTAGTTCTTTGCAGTTTGGAAAGAGACAAAAACAAACTTGAGATCAGTCCTCTGAGAACTGAGGGCAGAGGTTTTCCCATGTACAGGGTAGATATAGATATAGATATAGATATAGATATAGATATAGATATAGATATAGATATAGATATAGATATAGATGGTGGGAGTTTGAGAACTCAAAGAGAATGAAGAGAAAAGAATGGAGAGGTAGCAGTTGATTCATGAAAGCAACAGCATGATAGCAGCCAAAATCTCCCATATCTACTTCTAAAGGGTCAAATGAAAAGAGGTGTGCCAATTTTTTTAAATTTAAATTTTACTTTAAATTTAATTTTTAAACCCTTCTGATTTAGAATCAATATTAAGTATTAGTTCCAAGGCAGAAGACAGGGAAGGGCTAGGCAACTGGGTTAAATGATTTGCCTAGAATCACACAGCTAGGAAATGTCTGAGGCTGGATTTGAACCCAGAACCTCCTGTCTCCAGGCTTTTTATGCACTGAGCCACCAAGTTGCCCCTTGAGAGAGAAATACAGCAATCCAGTTTAAGGAACAGAAGGTCCTTAACCACTCAAACCTCATTTCTGCATGGTGTGTTTTAAAATGTTTGTTGAAAATTACATTTACTAGATCTTATGTTATTTCTCATAAACACCTCTATTTGGCCTAGTCCTTATCTTGCTTGTTGTCCATTTTTTGTCTGTAGCAGGATGCAGTGAGAGTCACACAGGAGAGAATGATTCCTCTCAAAGTCTTCCTTTATAGAACTTTCCATCCGCTTTTTTCATCTTCATTTTCCTTCAGCTACTCTGGTTGGTTTTGACTTCTTGGACAAAGTGCCTCCTCTCACACTTTGTAGCTTCTTTCTGTGTATTATCTTCCCCCATTAGGTTGTAAGCTCCTTGAAGGAAGGAACTATCTTTTTTCTTATTTGTAGCCCCAACACTTAGCATACTGCTTTGTACATAGTAGGTACTTAAATATTTATTGACTGACTGTCCTTTCTTCAATCCATGGTTAGATGGTTTTACTCAGTGAATGAAATCATAAACATGACCTATTTCATAACTACTCTTCCAAGTGCAGGGGGCAGCAAGGTGTCACACTGGATTGAATACCAGGCCTGGAATTGGAAGACTTGGGTTCAAATATAGCCTCAGAAACTTCCTAGCTGTATGACCTTGGGCAAGTCACTTAAACCCTATTTGCCTCACCCTTGCCTTTCTGTCTTAGAGTTGTCACTATGACAGAAAGTAAGGACTGTAAAAAACATAAACAAAAAACATCTATGAATGGAGACAACATTTTTATAAATTTTCTCCATAGACAAGAGCCCAACAGTTAGGCATTCATACATAAAATGATTGTGGGAAATCAAAAGAAATATTATTATCTACATTTATTTTGCTATATAAGCAGAATTAAAATATTATTGTTTATATTTATTTTATTTTAAATAAGAGAATAGTCTTACTAATATTTAATACATTAATTGACATTGGCACTTTTATTTGGTGTGTATGTAAAACAGTGAGGCGTATTGTGTCATTTCTCTTGGTTGGTGTGATTTATGTGAAATCTGGGCAAAATATAGTATATATAACTCCTTGGAATTCCTCAGTAACTTTCAGCAGACTGAGCATCTACAGATGTTTCAGATGCTTCCAGTGAGTTAGCCTTGTTACCTTAGCCCCTTACCAACCAGAAGAGGCAATTGTCCCTACCCACCTTCCTTTGGTTCCATGTTGCTCCCTCTCACCTCATTCCATTTCCTACCTTCACCTTTCTAGTACAGTTACCTAGGGATAAGGAGCTGAGTCCAAAGAATTATACCAGGCCAACAGAGTGCTAAAGAGTTATCTGTTGCTTTGGGAGAAGGAAAGAAGATTGTGAAAGTTTTGAATGTGAGTTGGAATGTGATACTATTTGTTTTTGAGGGTTCTGCCTTTTCCTGGGTCACTAAGGGATACCTTTCCCTTATTTCCTGACTTTTCCTGCATCCTCCACTCCACTCCACCCACTCTAATGAACTTTACATGCTTAGGAAGTTAGGGCCTGTGGTGTTTGTAACAGGGAGGAATCTCAGGATGACTGGAAAATTCAGCTGTTTTCTGTTTCCTATGGGAACTGATGGAAAATGTTTAGAAGATGGGTAATGGTAATGGAATTGTCATTAACATTGGTAGGGTGAAAGGTGTAAAATTGGGAAAGTAGAAGCTGTATGGGACAGAATTTAGATTGCTTTTATTTATTTGACTTTGTTGGTATGACATCTCATAGTACTATCTTTTTTTTTAACTTTAAAAAATTAATTAATTAATTAATTAAGAATATTTTTCCATGGTTACATGATTCATGTTTTTCCCTCCCCTCCTCCCTCCCCCCTCCTGTAGCAACAAGCAATTCCACTGGGTTTTGCATGCCAAATTATTAATATCTGTACTAGGGTGATTGTTTAGACTCTACATCCCCAATCATATCCCCATCGAACCATGTGATCAAGCATTTTTTTTCCTTCTGTGTTTCTGCTCCCACAGTTCTTTCTCTGGATGTGAATAGCATTCTTTCTCATAAATCCCTCAGAATTGTCCTGGATCATTGCATTGCTGCTAGTAGAGAAGTCCATTATATTAGATTGTGTCACAGTGTATCTGCCTCTGTGTATAAGTTTTTCCTGGTTTTGCTCCTTTCACTCTGCATCAATTAGTGGAGTTTGTTCGAGTTCAAATTGAATTCTTCTAGTTCATTATTCATAGGACTATCTTTCACAAACAAGATGGAAGAAATTATTCCTTGGTGTTCAAAGTCACCTGTTTGACAACATATGAATGGAGGTAAGGACTGGAGAATGGGATGAAAAACCATAGATATTTCAATTTAATTCATTACACATTTATTAAGTGCCTATTATGTACCAAGCACTGTGCATACAAAAACATAAGCAATAGAGTGATTGCATTTAAGGAGGTTACATTCTATTGGGGGGAAACACACCTAGAGATAATATTAAATACATATAAAATCAATAAAAAGTAAGAGGGTAGAGAAGACCAGAAGAAGAGTTCTACTAACAAGGATTATGGAATGGCCTCTTGTAGGAGGTGGTACTTCTAGGAACCAAGGAGTTGCACATTTTTTTCAAGGTTAGGGAGGAAAAATTCTGAATATAATGAGTTTGGAGAATAAAATAATGATTTTCCACCATCCAGTCACTTCATTGCCTTTAAGAAGGTAGTCTGTAGGTTCTGGCAATTATTAACTAGTCTATAAATCTTTCCCACTTCAGCTATGACAGTCATTAAAACCAAATTTTAAAATAAACTATACCTAGACTTAGACTTTTAATTAGCTACTTGGCAGGAGTAGGAGTACCTGCCTCCAGTAAGCCCAAGCCAAACCCAAGCCAAGGCTCAGATATCTACCAGTGACATTTGTCCCACCAACCCCTACCACTTCATCATTCTCCACCAGCAACTTATGTAAAACTGACCCAGACAAGGACCAATTCCCTGAATAATAACCCTTGGAGACTCTGAGCCCATTTACCCATTTGCCACTCATTACTGCTGCAAGGGTTTCTCTTGATTCTCCCTCAACTCTGTTTTTATCAAATTTTCACTATTTTTCCACAATCTCCTACCAACTCATATCTTCAACCTTAACTTCCAGTGCTGGGGTTAATACTGAAAATCACCTTGAACCACCACCACTCAGCATTCCCACCAGCTAGGACTTCTTTCCCTCCCTAGGAATTCTCTGATAGTAGTAGTGCTGTGGATACCAAAGTCTTGTCTTCTCAGAGCCCTCTGAGGAATCTCTACCTCCATCCATGGGATCTAGACAGGGAATACTATAATATTTATAGTTATATTATTATATATATAATAATCATTATACATGCAATCAACTAATTAATTATATTGTATTGTGATGTTATATAGTAATAATCCATTAATATATATTATATACAAATATGTAATATAATACTCAATAAATTATTTTTAAAATATTGTTTATGCCATTTTAATTTCATCTTTTAAAATGTCTCTTTTTGTGTTTTATAATGTACATGAAATATGGTTACAGAAGTATGTAATTTATAAATTAAAAACATATTTTTGGGGCATGTGCTACAAAATGTTTTATTGCTAGGAGCTACAATCAAAATAATTTGGAGACCACTTTATTATACCATACCTTTGACCAATTATTGTATGAGAAGAAAATAAGTCCATGACAAGTTAAGTGACTTAATTTAAGTTTATACAATAAGGGGCAGAAATAAGATTTGAATCAGGTCTTCTGATTCTAAATCCAGCACTTTCTCGCCTACTTCCTTTGCACTGCCTCCTCCTATTCTCACCATGGTCATGACTTTGGGGACTTAAAGTCTCTGCTCTTGAGTTTAAAACTCTTTCATGTCTTACTAAGCTAGAATAACGGTCTTAAAATTGAAGTCCAACCTACTTAAGGTCAGAGAGGAGGCTTTTGGCCACCAATCATTTTTATCCAGCCATAGAAACTTCACAAAGTTGGCTTATTAAGAGGAATTTTGATTTGTCTTGATAGAAGGTGTACATATGCTTGATAAAATCTTGATATCCTTGAAGTAAATTAAATTAATAAATGATAAATGCTATATTTGTAAGTTAACATTCACTTCCTTGTCATTCGTTTTAAATAATCATTCCTCCAGAGAGATGGCAACAAATAGTACTTAACAAGCTGAGCCAGTTTTCTGCATTCTGGTTATGGAACAAGGCATGATGATTAACTTAAAAAAAAAAAAGAATAACTCTAGTAATCTCACTATGTTGAAAACAAAAACAAAAAGCAACACATAACCAAGTGCAATTTTTAAAGCAAATTGGCGGAAGGTGGTGGGAGGGAAGAGGTGGCCTAATGAATTTTAACAAAATTGAAAATGATCCATTTCCACCCAAATAATACAAATGGTTGTTTTAATTGGGCCCAGATCTCTGGCCAGAAACTCAGGGCCCTGGCTGGTGTAAATTTGCACAGTGAAACATTCTGAAGCTACAGGAATCATACATTTGGCCTCCCCCTTCCAAGGACCATTGGAAAGTCTTTCCCCCACATGGCTTCAGAGGAATTGGAAGGAGAAAATGGGTTTCATTATCAGTATAACTTAGAATTATTACACATGTATTTTGCAATTACATAGAATCTGCTAAGACAAACAGAGCATTTACTCACCATCCATTTTGTCTTCTTCCAGGGGCCAGGGGCCTATGAATGGGGTGGTGGCTCATTTTATTTTCTTAAATGGATCTCTTGGCCTTCACAGAGAAAAGTCTGGAAACAACATTTATTAAGCAATTGAATTTGAAACTTTTTCAAGTCCCATCCCACTGTTTTTGATGTGCCTGGGCCTGACAATTTAGAGGCAGACAGATTTGGCTGCTTTGGGGGTTTGCTGAACTTCTCCAGATATTTCTTTTAAATACTTTGGTTTTGACCAAATCCCAAAAAGTATTTTTTCCAAGTGCTTTCCCTTATAACTTACAAATCTGTATATATTTCCACGGGAATTTAATACATATGGTTAGTTTCATTTACACTTAACTCATCACAGGGTCATTTTTGCAAGGGGATGTTTAATGTACATGAAGAATGAAGATCTTTTCTTAAAAGACAGTTTCTTATAGAAATGGTAGCACCAAAAATATTCTGTCCTTGCCCCTACATTTTAGGAAGAACATAGATATACTTTAGTACAGGCTGAGAGGAGAGAAAATAAGATCTGGAGAAGGCTGAAGACCCTCAGTCAATCAACAAAAATTTGTTAAGTTCCTACTATTTGCCAGGCACTGGAAGCACCAACACAATTATCCAAGAGCCCCAGACTCCAAGAAACTTACATTCTAATGAAACAAAACTGTATGTACACCTATTCACAAGTCCAATTCAAATAGAAAATAATTTTGGAGAAGAATATATTAGCAACTGGGTGGATAAAAGACCTCATATACTAGGTGGGTCTTGAGCTGAGTTTTGAAGGAAGATGAATGTTCAAAAAGCAGCAGAGATGAACTCATACAGAAATCATTTGAAGCAACTGGTGATGATTATTAGCCTGGAGAAGAGAGGAATTGGGAACCAGTTGGGGTATTTGATAAGGAGGAGGTAGGATATAATATTTTTTTTCAAGAGTATAAAGGACTCTCCTGTGGAAGAGTTTTGCTATTCTCAGCACTAGGCGCAATGGTTTGGTATAGAGGTGTGAGGTAATAGCAAAAAGGCTGACCTTAGAATAAGAGATCCCAAATTTAAATCCCAGCTCTACCACTTACCACCTGGGTGACTTTGGAGTCTTTAAACCTCCATAACTTCAGTTTTCTTATTTCTAAAATGAAGGACTTGTGATGTAGTTGTTCCCGGTGCTTTTTTTTTTTTTTTTTTTTTTACTTTTAGCATCTTTTTGGTAGTTGCAATGTGAACTGCTCCTAAAATCAATCCCCTACTCCCTACATTTACGAGATCATCAAAATCTGTTATGTAATTCTTCTGAAAGGCAGTAGTAAAGCCTACAATTTCTGTGGCTTAGTATAATTAAGGTAAGGGTTATTCAGTACTGGTGACTAATGGCCCTAAGGTCTTTAAGTGGTGGAAGGTTCCTAGAAGTCTTTCTGTCTTTGCCACTGAAGGCTGGGATGCAGCAGGAGCAGTATCTACCAAGGCTGGGAAGATCCCTATGACACTGAGAGTTTTTTTTTCTCTAAAAGGTGGAATAGGAGCATTATCTAAACTTCTTCTCCCATATAAATTAGACTAGTTTTTCTTTCAAATGTATTATAACTAACCTTGGGACTTGATTGACTCAGGGAATTAAAACAGTCCAAAGTTGCTCCAGAAAATCTCTCAGATGCTTGGCTAATGGATCACAGTGGATCACAGTTTACTTAAGCAAAAGAATATCATTCAATTGAATCAATATAAGATATCATTAATACCTACCCTTACTGGATATCTTTCTACTATGACTAAGTCAATATGCCTTTTCTAACTGTCGAATGGTCTTCATGTGTTTAATTTTGTCCCAATATCAAAACCATACTATTAGGGGACGGCCCAAGTCATACCTAGCCCAGAACAATTGGCATTATTCTGCAGGACTGGAATATAATGAGCTTTTAAAAGTGGAGGAATAGGGGGCAGCTGGGTAGCTCAGTGGATTGAGAGTCATGCCTAGAGATGGGAGGTCCTAGGTTCAAATCCGGCCTCAGACACTTCCCAGCTGTGTGACCCTGGGCAAGTCACTTGACCCCATTGCCCACCCTTACCACTCTTCCACCTAGGAGCCAATACACAGAAGTTAAGGGTTGAACATGGATTGGCCTTCATCCTTCTGGTGGTACCTCTAGAGATGGTGACAGTTCATGGTGAGGAATCCCTTACCCTTAAGGATTAGAGAGTAAACATCCTATGGCCATTCTTGTCAGGAGAAACTGATATGAATATTCCCAATGTCCTTAAGAATTATATCTTAAAGATAATTGAAGTCATATGCCTTTTGGACCCTCTAGCTATTTGGCCTGGACCTTCTAGTCTGGTAATTTAAGTATCCTTCAAATTCCACTAAAGTATTTCCTCAGAATTCAGTTTGCCTTAAAAAAAATTGGAGGAATTGGGGAAATCTAATGAGATTTTTCCCCTTGTTAGAAAAGGACAAACTGAGAACTAGTTGTGTTCTGCCCTTGCTGGCAAAGCCTTTGTATTTCTAATGGTGATCATCATCCAATTCCCTCCTCAAGTTTACTATAAAAAGGCCCCTCTCCATTTTAAAGGAGTCATAGTTATGTGAGAATTAAGAAAGATATCTTTGGTTTTGAATAACTTTTGGGAAATGACAAGATGAGCAAGCAGTTTCAGTTCTAAAACTGTATATTGACAAAGAAAGTCAGCTTTTTGGGGGGTGGCATGAGTAACTCTAAGAGTGAGAGAATGCATACCAAGTCAGAGCCCTGGTATTTTAGGATTGTCTAAGAACTGTGCTAAAAGAGCTTTTAGAGTCTCATTTGTTTGTTTGTTTTTAATTTGGCACTTGAGAGGCCAACCAGAATTTGGCCACATGGATTTTATTGTGATCCTTTGGTGCAAACCACTGGGGAAGGCACTTGAAAAGACAATACTTAATTTTCTCCAGGAGTCTGTGGACATTTCTGGAATTGGGGAAATGGACAGATATGCCTAGTGTACCCTATTTAGATGAGCTAAGAAGAGGCAGGAGTACTACCATTCTCACTTCCATTCAGAAGGCTTCCATTCTCACTTTCAAACTTCAAACTGAGATGTGCCACTTGAAGCATCAAGGGGAGGCCTCTGAAGACTATAAAGCTTGAGCTTAGGAACTGTCTCCAAACCTGGTAGAAAGGGTGGCTGCTTGTACATGGCAGATAAGGCACATATGCACTGGCTTAAAGTAGTCACTAGCATTGTGTCTTTTGCTTCACATCTTTCCCTAATTATAGAGGGGTGGTGTAGAGTCTATAATTATATATGTGTATGTATCTATAATTATACCTATATATGTGTGTGTGTGTGCATTTATACATATATAAAATTTTCTAATATTTACCTAATATAACTCAGTTGCCACAACGAGGAGCCTAGAAATTGTCTTGGCCAGCAAACACTCGATTTCCTTGTCAAGATATATGTTTATATTATCTAATCTCTAGGAGGCCGTCACTACAGCAAATAATCCTTCTACTCTTCCCTAAGCAATTGTCTATCCAATTTACTCAAGTGACTGTTCCAAATCTTATCTCCTCTCTTGATATCTCCCATAATACACATTTCTTCAGTCTTTCAAAACTAAGGCATTCACTTCCTGTTTCACTGAATAAACAGAAGGTATTTATCACAAGCTTCCTCTTCTTCTGTTCTCCTCATTTCATACCTCCCCAGACATTATCTCTAAGATCTCCCCCTTTACTCCAGTCTCTGATGAAGAAGTGACACTTCATGTCATAGTCAATCCTCTACAAATATCCTTGGTCCCACTCCATTCTGTCTTTCCCAGCAGAATACTCCATCATTACTTTCTATTTAATCTTCAATCTTTTCAAATCTACTTGTTCCTTACCTGTTATATACACATTGGCCCAATTCTCCTCAAAAACCCTAATTGGATGCCAATATTCTGATTTAGCTATCATATTATATTTCTCCTCCCTTTCTCAATGAAATTCCTTGAAAAAAACCCATCTACTTCTTCTTCTTCTGTTCTCATCTAAAATCTCTGCAATCTGGTTTCTGATATCCTTATTCAACTGAAACTGCTCCTCAAAAGTTATCAATAATCTAATTGTCAAAAAACAATAGCAAACCTTATGCTGTGTGGTCTTGCTGCAGCATCTGACATTTTAAAATTTTTTCTATTTTTTTCCATGCAAAACATACTTCCACATTGGCCATACACACTCATACAAAACCAAAATCTCCAAATGAAACCATGAATACGCTGATGTGACAGATAGTATACCTTGATCCACAATCATCTGCCTTTCTCTGGAGGTGGATAACACTCCCTGTTATAAGTCCTTCAGAATTGTCCTAGATCAATGCATTGCTGAGAGTAGCCAAGTTTTCACAATTGATCATGGTACAATATTGTTGTTACTTTGTGTAACATGTGTTGATCATGGTACAATATTGTTGTTACTGTGTGTAACGTCCTCCCAGTTCTGCTTATTTCGCTGTGCATCAATTCATGTAGATCTTTCCAGCTTTTTCTGAAATCATCCTTGTTTATCATTTCTTATAGCACAATAATCTTCCAACACCAACATATGGCAATTTTTCAGCCATTTCTCAATACTTCTTTTAAGACTAAGCATACGCCTGAACTTCTCCAGGAGACTTTTCCTTTTCTTCTTAAACTAGCGTGCTCTCTTCAATGGTTACCTTATTTTTTTTTTTGCATGTATGTTACTTATACAATATTGACTTATATACATATTATCTCTCCCATTAAAATCTCAGCTTTTTGAAAGCATGGAATATTTAAAAAATAAACTTTTTTGGATTCCTAGTGTTCAATACATTCCCTGGTTCCCTAACATTAAGTGTTTAATAAATGAATGCTTGTTGATTGATCGATTGACTGATTGCTCTGGCATCCAAAAACAATATCAGTTTAGAATATATCTGTATGTTTGTAAAATCTTACAAATAATGATAGAAAACTAAGAGAAACCTTGTTTTAGAAAACAGTAAGAAGCATAAAACAATGTAAATAAATTTACAGACTTCAGTAACAGAATTAAGTAGAATCATTCTGAGAGCATTTAAGCATAAAACTAGGAGAACAAGAGACAAAAAACTGAAAAGATCTGTAAAGTCTTTTATAATGAATTCTTCTTGCCACGAGTGACAGGGAAGCCACTACATTTGCTCCACAACATCACAATCCCAGATGTGCTATATAAGTAAGTAGAAATGGCAGTGAAAAAAATAAAGACTGAAACCACAGCTGGACTAGACAAACAATACCTAGAGCAGGTCTTAACTAGAAGCTTAATAATTTTGAGGGCATTTAAAGGATGAATTCTTAATTTCTATGAAAGAGGGAAGGGGACCAAGGTTTAGAAAACATTTCTAGACTTTATTTTTAGAAAAATCAATAGAATATTAGTAATCAATAGAATATTTGTATTATCTCTTAATTTTATGAAAATTAATTACATATATATGTATGTATATATATATATTGATCATGTCCTTGATGAAGATTTGGGAATGAAATGCAAATTTGTACAAACAGTATTCTGCAGCAAACTATATATATGTATATATATATCTTTATGATTTCACAAACAACTTACAGGGCTAGAGGGCATATGATATCAACATATTTATTTTTTATTTACTATAAAGAAACATTTGAATCAATAGTCTTTCAGAGCCCCTCTTCCAAAATAGTGTTTCCCATGAATGTTTCCCAGATACTTTCTTAGTTGTGTGACCCTGGACAAGTCACCTAACCCTATTTATCTTAGTTCTTTATCTGTAAAATGAGCTGGAGAAGGAAATGGCAACTCACTCCAGCATCTTTGCCAAAAAAACCCCCAAAAGTCATCACTAAGTTAGACACAACTGAAATAACTAAACAAAAAAATGTATATTTCTAAATTGCATGAGATTCTGTGAAAGATGTGACAATAGATATAACTTTGTCCCATAACCATGACATTATGAATATCAAATAAAATATCTAATAAGAGACATTTGCTCATCAGAGTTGATTTTCATTGTCTTAAAGGATATGTAGCACAGTCCAAACTGGTGAGGGAAATCACCTATAGATAGTGAGGTCCACCAGATATTTTTCTTTGATGATGACTTTTTAGTGGTAGCATTTTACTCCAGAATACTGATTAGCTTCTAAATTAAATCTATAACCACTCTAGAGAAGTTGACCTATTTATTGACATAGGAAAAAATAAAATAGATGACTATCTAGTCTATGAGATGCAACAGAATGAAGACCTCTGGAGCTGGCCCATCAATACATGTATCTTTTACAGACTTGCAAATGGGCAATGGGCTGGGCTCAGAGTTGAAGAATCTATGGTATCTACATAATGTAAAGCTATCTCAAGAAATGACTCAGATATATTAGGTAGACTCCCTGTAGCAGTTATTTATGAGGCTATGGACAAGAGCTGCACAGCATAGATAGGCATGGGTGGGTGGAGATTTGTACCACTGAATTGGCTACCTTCCTTGATAAAATTTTAGATTCTTTGAAAGACTGAAGTATTATTATTTAAAATATTACAGAGGAGACATTCCCCAATTGATAAGTGGTGAAAGGAGATGAAGAGGCAGTTTTCAGAAGAAGCTATTAGTAGTTATATGAAAAATGCTCTAAATTATTAATAATTGGAGAAATGCAAATGAAAACAACTCTGAGGACAATGACCCCATACACATAAGATAAACTGAGACAAAAAAGAATGATGACAAATACTAGAGATTATAGGTACACTAATGTATTTTTGGTGGCACTGTGAACTAGTCCCCTTATTCTGGAAAGCAATTTGGAACTGTTCTCCAAAAACTGTAAAATTGCACATACCTTCTGACCTAGCAATACTGCAAGTAAGTTTATACCCAAAAGACATCAAATAAAGAAGAAAAGGACCCATATGTACAAAAATATTTATAACAGCCCGTCTTATGGTATCAAAGTATTGGAAATTAAGGGGATGCCCATAAACTGGGAAATGACTGAAAGAGCTGTGGTCTATGACAGTGATGGAATACTATTGTGCATTAAAAAATGATGTTGGGGAAGGTTTTCAGAAAACCTTTGGAAGATTTACACAAACTGACACAAAATGAAATGAGCAGAACTAGGAAAATAATTTACACAATGACAGCAATATTATAAAACTTGGAAGGCTTCGAAACTCAGATAAACGCAAAGTCTCATTACAAATCCCAAACTTTTATGATGAAAAATGTTATCCATCTGCAGACAGAGAACTGATAGATTCAGAGTATAGATTGTGATGTATTTTTCTCTTTCTTTGACTTTTTTTCTGAACATGACTAGTGTAGAAATTTGTTTTGTATGTTTCTAGTGCATTGCCTTCTCAATGGTTAGGGGAGAGGTGGTAGAAGGAAGAAAAATTGGAACTGAAAATAAAATAAAATTTAATTTTAAAAATATGTAAAAATAATAGATTACTGTATTATACAGTACATATAGGCTACTGATTCAAATTTATGTTGCATTTATATTTCATTACCAAATATGTCCTACAATAATTCTATTTGTTACCTAGTATATATAGCATTATTCCAGTTTTACAGATGAGGAAACAAATTCATAAATGTTAGGAGACACAAGTGATTTGAGTGGATGGAATAGAGATTATTTTTAGTCTTCTGACTAAAAATCCAACCTTTTCTCTACCATACCAAGACTAGAAGTTAGGTATTTAAAATTTCATTAGGATTTATTGAAAACCCTATTTTAGTTGGAGTATCATTTGGAAAGGCCTGAAAGTAATAATTTATCCCTGCTGGACTGGTGAGATCACACTTAAAGCTTTGTGTGCCCCATTCTGGGATCATTGTCAGAGGCAGACTGGCTAAGAGGAAAAACATTGCCCAAAGATAGAGAAATCTTCAGAAAGAAAGAGCTCATTTGACATTGATTGGGCTGCACACAGTGGATGTGAAACATAAAATAGTTAATGTGTAGCATTGCTGAGGATGTCCCAACAAAACTTGAACATGGTAATCATTCTTTGATTCTTATTGCTTAGCATTATCTTTCCCGTATGGAAATAAGATTACCTATTCCATAGTTGATTTATGTTCGTACTATGGGTATCTTTTATTTCTCTTCTCTTTCTCACCATTGGAGAGGACCCCTTAAACTAAGGCTAAGAATATAACTATTTCTAAGGAATCTGAGTGGATTGGGTGGAATTGACATATCAGGACCCTAGTTGCCCTTGATAAAGGTCACCTCAGAACAATGTAACCAGGGCAAACACAAGGACAAGTAAAGAACAGATATATAAGGTCACTAGTTCCCATAACATCAATTTGTTGGTGGCTGGCTACTAGTAACTATACTAGAATACATAACATGATTGTGTAAGTCTTCACTACCAGGGCATATTGTAACCTACGCATGCCTTCTCAATCTGTGAAAATATCATGATCCAAAGTTGGACATTAGATGATGAATATTTTGGTCATAACTATTCATGAAACAGAAGGTTGGCTATATGTACCATTAAGTGTATGAAATGTTAGTAAAATAGCATATTGGTTAATTCTACTACAGAGTAAATAACAAGAAGAGTTGAGTTTATCAGCAAAGAAATCCACAAAAAAAAAAACCCAACAGAATTTCATTGGACAAAAAGGAGAACTTTTGTATTGTAATGAAAATTAAACATTATAACTGGAAATAAGCAGAGATTGTGGGCACCTCCCATGGAGAAGTGTTAAAAATGGATGGATATTCAATTCGAATGGTTTATAGAAAGATTGACCAGATAAAGCAAACTTTGGAAGGTGTTGCTATTCTCTACTCACTATCAGAAATCTATAAACCTACACCTGAATAGAATGGAAGAAAGGAAGGAGATATAAGGGGAAAGGAGGACCATGAGAATTTTTTTATGAACGAATATACATGGATTCATGTAGATAACAAGGGTCAGTGAGGTATTTCATTGGACAATGTTGTCCTCTGGATTACATATTGGAGGTCATTTCCATAAAGGGTCCAAGGCTGGACCTCCAAAGGGCCAAAGGGCCTCAGATATATTTAGGTTTTGACTTTCTATGTTTTTAGCTCTTTTTAACCTTATTTGTATAAGTGGACTAGATTGAGTGGACTAGGCTAGCCTCAACTGTAAGATGGGTCTTTTAGTTCCCTAATCTACAAAACTGAATGGCCAAAAATGAATCACTTTGCCACAATGTGGATCTAATATGACAATACATGAAACCATCCCCAAACTTGAAGGTTTTCCAGGGGGTTTCATGTTACTTTCCATTGTTTCTGGCATGTTTTCTGGTGACTTTAGTTTCAACTTTTTGCTTTGAATGATTTTATTCTTGAAAGTTGAGAAAAATGCAAGAAAAGCTGTCCTAAGAAAATATGTGAGAGATTGTATAGAAATGGCAGGGCATACTACTACCCATAATTTGCAGATGTAATCATGAGAATTTGGATTGAAGAAAAGCAGAACGAAGAGACGGCAGGCATTATGCATTCAGGACTGAGTTTTCTCAAAGGAAGGTAAATAGAAAAAACATGGTGCAGAGTTAATTCAGGGAATTGCTGATTAGAAATGGAGCAAGTATGGAATGGATTAAGAAGGGAATCTTTTTAGTTTCCCCCATTTCCCATTAGCTACACTGCTTTTGGACTTATTTGGAACTTTCTGTCATGTCTATGCCTTCCTTCCCAGGAAATTTATCTTTCAGAGATCTCATTATCCTGAAAGATTGAATATGATCTCATTAATACTTTCTCTCCCTTTGATTGAACCCTCTGACTAGAAGGCAGGACCATGTGCTCCAGGGCCACTAATTAAAGAGGGGACTCGGCAAAGTGCTTCTTTACATTTTCTACTAGCTATAGTTTTGGGTTTGTTTGGAATTCTCTGTTGTGTACCTACATGGATTACGTTCTCTTCCCTTTCCTTTTCAGTTTCCTTTTCTGTATCATTTTCCCCCATTAGATTATAAACTCCTTGAGGGCAGGGACAATTTTTGTTTTTATTTGTATTTATATCTCCAGTGCTCAGCATAGTAACTTATTTCCATATGGTTGTTTTTGTTTTTTTTTTTTTTTTTAATCCTGGCTTTCTGGTATCAGTTTCAAGGCAGATGAGTAGTAAGGGTTAGGCAATTGGGTTTAAGTGATTTGCCCAGCTAGGAAGAATCTGAGGCCAAATGACATACGTTCATACCTCTTTTGTAGTCATGAAATTTTTGGCAATCTGATGAAACCTATGGATACTTTCTAAGAATAATGTTTTTAAAATGCATGAGATTATAAAGGAAGTAAATTATATTGAAAGTTATCAGAATAGATAATGCTAAATTATAATGAACTCAAATAAACATAAAAAGGCAGACATATTGAGCATCCTTTATAGAGCATTAAATAGCAAAATAGTAATCACTAAAGGAAATAAGAACAAAAAGGTAGAGAGCTAAATGCTAAATAACAATATATTAAATAATGAGTGGATCAAGTAACAAATAATAAATAATTGTAACAGAGAGATAACAGTGTGATAATTACATATGGGAAGCAAAGTAGTCTTTAGTAGGAATTAGCTTTGAAATATATATGTGTACACGTATGTACATATGAAAAAAAGATGAAAAGAGAGAACTAATGAATTGAGCTGTAACTTTAAAAAATTGGAAATTTTACAAGTTAACTAACTCAAAATATATGCAAAAGAAGAAAAATAGAAAAATCAAAGAAAAATATAATTGAAAGACTATTGACTTGGCAAACAAAACAGCTTATTATTAAAAATATTAACAAAACTGAAAAAATGTCTAATTTTGTATAAAAAGAAAGATAGAAAAATAAAATGACCAAAATAAGAAAGTCAATGTCAAGTCAACAAGAATTTATTATAGACCTACTATGTACCAGGCATTGTGCTAAACTCTGGGGATGCAAAAAAGGACTAACAACAGACTTTCCTTTTAAGGAGTTCACAGTATAAATGGGAGATGATAAGTAAACAAGTGTATAAAAAAACACCATACAAGACAAATTGGACATAATCAGCAGAGGAAAAGGAATGGCATTAAGGTAGTGGGTTAGGAAATACATTTTGTAGAACATGGAATTTTAACTAGGACTTGAAGGAAGTCAAGGAAGCCAGAGGCAGATAAAAGGAGGGAGAGCAGGCATAGGAGACAGCTCATAAAAATGCCTGGAGTTGAATGATAAAGTTTCTTATGCAAGAAACAGCAAGGAAAACAATGTAAATGGATCACAGAGTATATAGTGAGGGACAGTGGGAGGTGCAATATTGGGGTCAGAGATAAAAATATAGGAAAGATTGGGGAGCTAGCTTCCAGTTTATAATAGGCTTTGAGACAAATAAAAGATTTCACATTTCCAAAATATTTTTATATTTGATCCAAATGATAAGGTACTATTAGAGTTTATAGAATGGAGGGGAGGGTGACATGTTCATACCTATGTTTTAAGAAGATCAATTTAACACATGAATTGAAGATAAATCATGGTAGAGACTTGAGGCAAAGAGACCAACCAATGAGAGGTAATGTGGACCTTCATTGGCTTGAAAGCAGTGTCTGAAGAGAAATGGGGATGTATAGATGTCATTCATCCTTCATTTTTGAAGAAGACCAACAAAATCATGATAATGAGGTACTTCAAGGTAGATTAAATAATGGATGATGAGTGATGTCTTCATTTGTTGGATTTAAGTGAGGTCAAGTTATGTAAGGTGGTCAACCTCACTCTTTCTTCTGGAGTCACTGAAGTCCAGTAGCAAGATAAAAGTTAGAATGATTGGCAATGGAGAAGGAGATGGCAAATTATTCTAGTGTCTTTGCTAAGAAAATCCCATATGGGGTCATGAAGAGTTGGATATAACTGAAACTATTGTACAACACTTTAAAATTGAACTTAATATCTTTCTTATAAAACCCACCATTCTCTGAGTGTCCCTGTTACTGTTAAAGATATCACCATTCTTCTAGTCACCTAGGTTCACAGCTAGGTGTCATTTTCAACTTCTTACTCATTCATCTCACCAATCAGTTGCCAAATCTTGTTATTTCTATCTTTACAAAGCCTATCCTCAACTCTATTCACATAACCACCACCTTAGTTCAGGCAATCATCATCTTCCCCTGGACTATTGCAATGACTTTCATTTGGTCTTCCTGCTTCAAGCCTCTCCCCACTCCAATCTAACCTCTACACAACCAACAAAGTGATTTTCCTAAAGTTTAAGTCTGATCATATCGCCTCTCTTCAACTTGAATTCCAGTGGAGAAGTCCTTTGCCCCTAGGATAAAAGGGATTTGTGATTTCATTATCCTAGGAGATTTCTCCACTGATGCAGATCACAACTGATTCTTTCCTGGTCATCCTGTATAAGTCTTGTCCATGGTATTTGTCTCCCAAATTCATCCCAGGGTTCAACCCAACATCCCAGAGGCCTTCATCGCTTTCTTCTAACATCTTAGAAGTACCAGTGAAAAATTCTAGTTGTCATCCTGTCATCTTTCATCCTTGTCATGTGACAAGATCATCTCATCATATAATTCTTTGATGCCCTCTATGCCATTTCTTCAGTGTTCCTTGTCATCTCCATATCTTCTCCTCTCTTGAATCTCAAATTTAATACTTGGAGCTACCCTAGCTGCTATTTGGAAAATTTTCACTTTATTTTGCCAGGATCTAGACCTCTCCCATGCCCCTGCTCTTTTTCATTCTTCTTTATGTGTTGCCTTTCTCCAGAAGAATTAGCATTCAAATTAAAAGTAGGAGAAGGCCACTGTAGAAGATAGCAGAGTAGCTGACAGAAGGACAGTTGAGTTCTATCCCAAAGCTCCTCCACACAGATTTAGAAAACTTGCCACACTGAGTTTCAGTTGAGAAATTAAAAAATAATCAGAGTGGATCATTTTTCTAATCCAGGTCAACAAAAGGAAACAGACAAAGTGGTCTGTACATACTGGGGACAGGACATAGTCAGGAATAATTTTGTGGAACATTTCAGCAACAAAGAGAAGCTATGCACCAGAAGAAGATGTCTCAGATATAGCACAGAAAGTCATAACTTTTGTGGAAGGTGCATGACTAGGTACCAACTGAAATTCTGTTGCTCACTATCCATTTCTGGGATACAGATCCTGGTTAGTCTTAGGAGGAGACATGCATCTAAATGGTAGAATTCCAGAGTGAGTACTTATAGGTCTATGGTCTGTATTGAGCCAGGATCAAGTTCAGAAGAAAGTAGCACCTACATGACTTTGATCTCCGCAATGACCCCGGAATTTCTATTCAGCTTCCCAGTCTGAAGCCTATAGTAGAACAACCAGGGCAGGAATCTCAGACCCAAAGGGAACCTGAAATTCTGTTGCTCTAAACAATGAGTCTTTCATGAATGATTTTTCCTTTACTCTCTTCTCGTTTAAATGTTTTTCATCTATGAAGGTAAGCTGTATCTCTTCCATAAAAGCCTTCCCTGACTTCTCTGGCACTCGACCATATGTCTAAAGCATTTTTAGTCTATATCACTCAGTTCTATATTTGATATATAATCTCTTATATAATTCACCATTGTTTCATATAAGCTTGTTATATAGGCTTCTTGAAGAGAGAAATCATCTCTTATAATGCTTCTATACCCCCTACAACATCCAGCAGAGTGTTGACAATATAATAGTTTCTCAATAAATATTTGACCAACTAGAGACTTTATCTTTTTACCTTTCTTTAAACCATATGCCTACTCTCTGAGATAGAAAATACTTTGGGATATTGCAGTTCCTGATTCTGCTATTTATCAGGAAGCTAGGAATTTATTTAGCACAAATAATTTAGCACAAATAATTCAGTATTTTAAGATATAAAGGCCTCATCCATGTAAGAAAGGCATCTTTGATGTACAAAACAACCTTTACAAGTAGATGGATCAAATTCCATATCATTACTGATAAGAGGCAACACCCCTCCAAATGTTTTTCTCCCTTCTTCCATTAATGTTCTCACATGAGGATGAGAATGTATGACTTGCTCCCTGGATATCCAATGAAAGATTTTAGTTTGTATGATTAAACTTGACAAATAAAAAATGAAAATAAAACCTGCAATATTCTAGCTGTTAAAGGATGATATAGTTGTAGTGTTTACATAGTATCTGGCAAATAGTAGGCTTTTAATAAATGCTTGTTCTTTTCTCCCCCTCTTCTCTTTCTTAAGCTTCTTGGATCCCTGAAGAGATTTAATATGAAGCTCCCTCTGACTCTTTCTGCCTTTTAGCCATGTGTAATTCTGTTTCTGCATACTTCTGCCAGCTTCTGAATTAAATCTCAGAAACTCATTCCATATTTTTTCATCATCTGCTTTTGCAACTGAATGTTATGGATTTGTGGTCTCTAGACCTTTGATCTTCAAACAGCAAATAGTATGTTTGCTTCACTAGTTTGAGTTTCATTTTTTTTTGCTTTTATGAGACTTTGAAAATTTGATTTATGAAAACACCACTGTAAATGTTGAGAACTGACACCACTTATGATATTGGAGAATATCATAAAACCTTTTGGACACTTTCCATACAGTAAGGTATTTTTATCATACATTCTCTCTCCTCTTCACTCTTCTAAGGAAGTTTGACAGTAGACAAAATCTTAAGCCTGGCCTTAGAATACATAAATTTTGGTGATGTCACAGGATTCTCTCAAGGGATCCCTACCTTTTAGCACTCCAATAATAAATAAATAATAATAAAATAGAATTTCAAAACTGATGGAGATTTAACGACTGTCTAGTTCAGCTATCTCCTGTGCTCAGACCATCACCTCCTCCCCAAGAGTAACCCAAGTTAAGCTCTAGATCTCTCAGCAAAAGGTAAGCTTATGCCTTACCTTGGCATGTCTAGGCCTCCATACCCCTGAAGAAGTGATTCCTTTCATATATTTATATGTTTTCTAAATCAATTAATTTGTAACATTTAAAATATTAACATACTTAGTTAAATTCCTCCTTCCACTCTCTCTCTATTAATGAAGGCATCATATGACAAAAAAAGTACACATAAAACTATGTCTTACTTATTTCAATTTATTGGTTCTTTCTCTGAAAGTAAACATAAACAGTATTCAAAGAGTATTTCTGACACTACATATAATGTTCTTTTGGTTCCATTCTTTACAATTTCATGTACCTCTTTCCATGTTTTTCCAAAATTAACTTATTCATCATTTCTTATGGTGCAGTAATATTCCATCACAATCATATGCCATAACTTGTTCAGCCATTCCCCAATTGATGGGGGGCATTCCTCTAATTTCCAATTTCTTTGCCACCACAAAGAATATTTTTGAACATCTAGTTTCTTTTTCTTTTTCCTTGATCATCATAGGAAATAAACCTAATAGTGATATTACTGGGTCAAGAGTTATGCACAGTTTTATAAATACAGTTTATAAACTCCACATCAGTGGGGTGGAGTTAAGGGTGAGCAATCTGGAAAATCTGAGTAAAATTTTTTGGCCCTCCCTTGGTACCAGAGAAGAGTTCTGAATTTTTTCTTTTTCTTTTATAGAGTATTTACAGTACTTTATATGCATTTATGAGTTACAAAACTTTTATCTGGCCTCTGTGTGTTGTCTGTTGACTTTCTCATTCTTTTCACAAACTAACTTTTTGCTTATTTTTACTTAAAAATTGTGTATAGTTATGATATTAAAAGATAAAGTATACTGATATTACACAATATGCTACATATATTTGTGCATTTCTGAATTTCAAACTTTTTCTATATAATCTGCTAGCCTTTATGTGGCTTCCACAAAACTCGCGGAAGATTCCCATTAATTTTCTTAGATTAATTCACAATATATAGAACCATGATAGGAAAAGTCAAGATGTAGAAAGGATATCTGTATAAATGTGTGTTCCTTCCAACCTCCCTTCCCTAATAGAATGAAGCTCCATGAAGGCAAATATTATTTGTCTTTGATTTTGCAACCTCAGGACCCAGCACAGGGCTTGATACATAGTAAGTTTTCATAATAAATGTTTATTGAATAAATTAATCTGATACATTGCCTTGTTGAGTGTATTTTGTTGCATATCTTATATGCTCTGGCCCTACACTTTCAAGACTACAAATGTATAAATGTAGGTTTTTCAGATACTGTAAGGAATTTGGGGAAATCTCTTATTTCTACCATTAGCTTGAGTCTTCACTGTTGTTCACTCCAGCCCCACAATTGCATTTAACTGCTTGATACTGTATAGCTTTTATAGATAAATATTTACTTCATGGATATAAGAACAAATATTTCCTCCTCTACGTAGGGGCATAATATCTTCATCCCACCTCTGTCTGTGGGCAATTAGTCTCAGCACTTAGCTCAGTTTTTAAATAACATTGGTCTCACCAAGTCCATGTCCAAACGTGCTATCAATGCAATGTGTGTTCTTCTGGGTTAGGGTCTTAGAAGTCATTTTCAAAAATTGCTTGTAGCCTCTCTGGGCATCAGTGTTGAACTAGCTGCAAAACTGGTCTGGTTTTCTGAATTTCTATGGTTCTTCCTCCTAACCTTTGAAGATCTCAGTGTTGGAGATTCTACTCCTTGTACCAAAAAGGGGAAGGGGGAATTAACCTAAAAGACCAAAGAGATTCCAATTTTCAGGAGTTACATGACTGCACAGGAAGAAGACCCCAAGGTTCTCCCCCTTACCAAATTATCTCACTGGACAACATGAGTGAAAAAGCCACCAAATACCCCCAGACTTGAATAAAGCAAAGAGGCAAAGAGTAGCAAAGAAATGACCAAAGCTGATTCAGACCTTTTTGAAAATGCCAACAATTCTGGCTATGCCACTAACAGAAAATGACTCCTTTCAATTATATACTAGGCTAATTAGAACTAATTATGGTATATGAATGAACACTCTAGTCTCTTCAAAGTACTTCCATTATAGGTGATCATGATTGACCCAGCAACTACTATGTGGATGAAACCCAGCATCCTTTACATAGAGGAATCACCTGAGCAAGGCAATAGGATCTACACATAAACCAGGTCCCTACCATAGTGTTTTTTTACTCTTTTCCTATTTTTTCTCATTCTAATTTTTTAAGCTTCCAACCCATTCTGTTTGATATTGCTATTTTTGTTTTTTAACATTTACCTTCAATCATAGAATCAATACTAAGGCAGAAGAGTGGCAAGGGCTAGGCAATGTTGGTTATGTGGTTGGTGGCTAAGTTCAGGGTCACACAACTTCTTACTTCAAAAAAAAATTTAAGACCCTTAGTAGTGACTTAGAAAGGAACTAAAATTCACATATTTAGTACATTAATTTTTAAAAATAATACTTTGTATAATTTTTTATAGTTTTCAAAGAGGTTTTACATAAATTCTCATGTGATCATCACAAAACTCTTCCAAAGTAAGAAGTGAAGATCTTTTCATTCCCATTTAAAGAAGAAAAAGGTTTTTGCCTTTGCCTCACACATATATTCCACACATCTCTTCAGTACGAACCATCTCTTAGGATAACAAAAATGGTGAAGAAGCAATATTTAAAATGTATACAATATTGTTCTCTAATGGGCTCTTACCACACATTGTAGGAGTTCTGTTTCATTGTCTTTTCTTCAAGCCTTCAAGTTTCACCTCTATACCTTTAGGTTCTTTTTTCTTTCATTGAAGTCTCTATACAGTTCCTTGAGTCCACTTTATTTCATAGATGAGGAAAGAAAAAGCCAGAAAAATCAAGTTACTTACCGAGATTTATAGATTGTTAGCCTCAGAGGCAGGATTTGAACCTATTCTTTCTGTCTCCAAATTCAACACTTTGTTCACTGTATTCTGCTCATTGGCATACCAAAGGTGTGGGGCAGGCAGCTCCTCTGGGTGCAGGAAATAAGGGAGTTTACTGTCTATAGATAATTTAAAAAACAATAATAGAAGTGAATGAAAATTATTCTGATTTTTATTATCACTATATTCCAGTAATTCTAAATAATGTCAATGATGAAGTACTCTTTGCCAAAATTTTTTATTGGTCCAAGTTCTAAACAATTTCTATAATCACTATTGGGTTTTAATAAACACAATACCTTCAAATTAACTAATTTTTGTTACTTATCCTTTAACAAATTTTGTGTTCTACTGGAAAGCTAATTCAGAGAACTCCCAGTTATAGTTGTCCTTGACATATAATACACATGAACTCAGCTACATTCGTTTCTTTAAGAGTAATTTTGTAACTTTAGAAAACCTTCTAGGGCCCTTAAGGATAGTTGATATTTCCAACCATGGGAATCTACATATTCTGATTTATAAATAGTAGATTAAAAATAAAATACTGATATCATATTGATTATAAAGACAAAGAAAAGGAACTTGAGTAACTTTATTGGATTATTTTGTGTGTTTCTTCTGTTTGAAAATTAAAACAGTGAAACAATATGGATTCAAGGTGTGATATTTTCATTTGATGAGTGCAATTCTTAGTTCCTACTTGAATTTTTCCTGAATTTGAACATTTTTCATAATTTCATTTGATTTGGGGGCATCTTTCTCCAATTGGGAGTTTCTGTCTTTTAAACTATTAATTTCCTTTGGAACTATTTCCCACTTTTCTTGCCAAATTTCTTCCATCTTTCTCATGATCTCATATTTGAACTCTTTAAGAGCTTGTGACCAATTTTCATTTTTTTGGAAAGGTTTGGATGTGTTTACTTGTTTGTCCTCCTCTGCTGTCTGCTCTGTGTCTAGATTTTTTCTGTGTAAAAGTTATCAACTGTTAAAGCTTTCTTCTTGTTATTTCTCTTGGTTAGTTCTTGGGCATTGCTTGCCATTATTATGCTGGTTTTTCCTTCTCAGTCAGAAGTCTGGGTAAGATGGGCAGGCTCTGTATAGAGCTGTGGAGCAGTTTTTGCCTGAGTCAGAACGCAGTGCCGCCCCTCTCAGCTTTATCCTCGGGCCCAAGGTTTATGCTCTTTAGGCTCCTGGGTCTCAAGTCTAGCTGTTCTCAGGGTCAAGCCTCCTGGTGGTCCCCTTGCTTGCTCCTCTGCCCAACGTTCCTTTAAGAGTCTCAGTGAGCTGCTTCCACAGTGTGTCACCCCTCCACTCTAGGTCCATGCTCAAGGTCCGTGCTCAAAGTCCCCTCTCAAGTCCCCACTCAAAGTCCGTGTTCTTTAGCTTATTGGGGTCTTAAGTCTTGCTGCTCTCAGGAGCAAGCCCCTGGTGGTCCCAGTTAGCTTCCAAGAACTTAGTGAATGCCCCATGCTTGCTCTAACTCTTGTGCACTGACTCTGGCACTGTAGCTGGGGTGGGGGAGGGTTGATCAGTTTGCATTTTAGTGAGAGCTATTTCACCCCCTTATAGCATGGAAATACCCATATCCTTCAATACTGCACCCTATTGTGGGGTCCTTTCATTTCTGGATTTGGTTTTTGTGTCCTTTTGAGGTATCATGTATGGGTTGGTTAGGAGAATTAAACACCCTGCTTCTATTCTGCAGCCATCTTAACCTGGAAGTCCTGAATTTGAACATTTTTAAAGGGAAATTTATTGTTCCCTTTAATTGCCTTTCTTAAAACTAAATAATAAATCAAAAAATAAAATGTTTCATAATTAATAATGAAATAAGAGTTGACTAAATTGTACCCTTTATGGGTGGTTTGATTTTTATAAAAATTCACTTATGAAATGGGGTTCTTATGAATCTTTGCCAAACTTACCCTTAGGCTTAAAACTTTTCCTAATTTTATTTCCTAATTAATTTGTTTAACTGTTTCTTCACATGAAAGAATCTTTTCAAAATTAAAATGAATCAAAAAGTGTTCTTTTGTCAACTATGTTTGAAGATCATCATTGATAAAACTAGCTATCCTCTCTACCAAAAATTAATATGAGATGATCATTTTGATGAAGTAACTGAGAAATTTTCAGAAGTTAAGACTTAAAAACAAATTGTAATGTTATTCATTACTGCAAAAGTCCAATACTTAGTTATGAAATGTTTCTCCCTTTTAAGAAAAATTAATGTAACCAAAAAGTATTAATCCACTACTTTCCTCCATTTTTTGTATTTCAATATCTATTTTATTTTTTAAATTACTGGCATGATTACGTATATATGTGTATATGAAGTTCAATTAAACTTTATTATCTGCATTTCTTTTCTGGCCATTGTTATTAATGATTTAATTTCATGATGATTATTAAAAACAATTTTCCTGTATAGAGGAAGAAGGTGTTAAAAAATTACCAACTCTATGTTTTGAATTTACTAGGTGTGCCTGCATTGCTAGTGTCTGGCAATGACTCAAGGTCACTAAATATAAACTGGAGAAATCAGGGGAAATGTGGTGAAGGAAACAACTTTTACTCATACACATGCTGCCAAGATTATCCATTGCAAGCATTCTCAGACACAAAAGGGACCTTCTCTCCTCAAGTCTCCTGTATTAGCTCTTGAATCTTGGTTGCCTCAACAGGTTGGTCCCTAGAAGTCTCAAGTACCTCTTACTTGAGTTTCAGGGTCACAGAATAAATGCCAGCACCCACCTCAAGGAAGCTGGGCAGTTCAAATTCAAGTGGTCACAAGCCATCTGACTCTCTGATTGCCCAGCTGGCCATTCTGGTCACTGCATGAAAATCAAGCAATTTCAGTCTCAAAGGCAGCCTCTGATTACCATGATTCCCCTATGTGTTGACCTGATAGCCCACCTCTCAAAGCCAGGAGCCACTGGCCTAATTGATCACAGTTGGCTACCACAGATTTTTTTCACTTTCTCCATGTGAGGTTGCTGTTGTTTGTCCTTCATTTTCAAAAGGCAACAATGACATCATGGGATAATATCTTGCCTTGTATTTAAGTGAGGCAGAATTGCTCAAAGTCATCAGCCTCACCCTCTCTTTTAAAGTTATCAAAATCCAGTGGCAAGACAAAAGTCAGGATAACTAGTGATGGCCCAGGATGCAGTGGATGACTATGTCATCTTTGAAGTCAAGGTGCTCTCAAACACCTTCATGGCCCCTGGAATAAATTGTTCTCATCTACCCGTTCATCAGAGAAAGTCTTCATATACTTAGAGTGGACATCCCCCTAACTTACCCTGGGTTCAAAGCTATCTGATTTAGCCTGCCTTTGGGATGGTTTTACAGGGGTATGGCCACTGGGCACACCACAGCTTCTTGGAACCACAAGTGAGAGTTGGATAAAAGATGGATGCCAATGGTGGGTAAGCAGCCCCCAAAAGAAAGAGTATTTGAGGGCTTAAACGAATGATTGATCTTCCTTCTGATATTACCTTCTCTTTACAATCCATATATCTTCTGTGTACATTCCCCATCTCCTTCATTGTTATCTCTCTTATTAATGTGTAGGTTGCTGTGGGTCAGAGACTGTGTTTTTAGCCCCCTTTCTTGTATCCTTAGTGCTCAACACAAAGCCATTTACATTATTGTTGTTATTTAGTAGCATCTTCATAGTCCTGTGGACCATATTGTCCATAAGGTTTTCTTGGCAGACGAATGATTTACTATTTCCTTTTCCCAGTGGATTAAAGCAAACAGAGGTTATATGACTTGCCCAGGGTCACAGCTAGTTTAGTATCTGAGGTCAGATTTGAACTCAGGTCTTCCTGACTCCATCTATTTCCTGAGCCAACTAGCTGCCTTACTAGTGTTACACCTACAGTAAGCCCTTATTTGATGCTTGCTGACTATTGGTAAAGCCATGTATTCCTGAGCTCTAGGGTCAAACTCATTGAAAGTCTTGTCTATGTCCATGATTAGTCTTTGTGGAAACTCAAACATTCAATGGTCTCTGATAAAAGTCACCACTGTCAAGGAAAACTAGGGTCTAATTTTTTAAAATAAAAAACTCAAGGATGTTGAATGTCACTGAAATGGGGAAGTGTAAATAATCTCATGGTGAGCAGATTGGGCATATAATCATTAGGCCCAAATAATTACTCTGAGAATGATTTTGGGGAAAGCTACTGTAATCTTACCATATTGGTGAGGACTTTTGTCAATTTATTTTTTAACTCAATTTTACTTTTTCAGTTAATGAAAATCCACCTTCCCTTCCTCACATCCAAGCATCTACCTAAAAGAAAAAAAAGCAAAAGCCTTATAACAAATATGCCTAGTCAGGCATCAGCTAGGTAGTATAGTGATATAATTCTGTGCTTAGAGTCAGGAAGACAAGTTCAAATCCAGCCTCAGATGCTAGCTATAAGACTCCGGGAAAATAATTTTTAACCTTTTATTGCTTAGTTTCCTCAACTATAAAATGAAGATAATAATAATAACAATACCTGCTTTACAGAATTGTTGAGAAAATATATATCTGCTGATACATATTGAAACAATATATATGTTGAGATAATATGTATAAAAGCCCTGCCCAGTACTTGGTGCATTGTGGGTACTTAATAGATACTTGTTCCCTCATTTTCCCCTAATCAAACAAAATAATTTACTGCATTGGTCATATCCAGAGAAAATTTGTGCCAGTCCCCATCCCTAGCCCATTGCTTCTCTGTCAAGGAGTGTTTAGCATACTTTGTGACTTTTAAAAATTTAGAAAGAAAGAAAACAAAAGCAAAACTTGTCCAACATTCAGCATGCAAACTTACTAAAATACAATAGTTTTGCTTCAAAAGAAACTCTTAACATGTAAGTGAAAAAGGATTAGAATAAAACACAAGCCCCCCCTTAATGCAAAAGTTTCTTCTACTCAGGAAACAAATGTCCTAGAATGGGGGGTTGCAGTTGCATTTATTTTACACACGTAAGTACTACTGATGCTTTAAAAATTAGTAACAACAATAAAAATAATACTGGCTTGCTCCATCACTTAGTCTTTTCTACTTTTAGAAATATATACCTAATTAACACCTTATACTGTGAAGCACATTTTTAAAAAAATTTTTTAAACCCTAATATCTTTTCATATATATATATATATATCCTTCTGTATTAATTTTTTTATTTGTTATAGGGCTAGGCAATGGGGGTTAAGTGACTTGCCCAGGGTCACACAGCTGGGTCATTAAGGGTCACTAACACCTTAAACTGTGAAGCACATTTTTGATAAAAATCATTCCTTTACTTAATAAATTCTACTGAATGTCTTATCTTTAGAAGTAAATGTAAACTTCTCTGTTTGGCATTTAAAGCTCTTTACAATTTCATCTCAGTCTGCTTTTTCAGGCTTACACTCAGTTATTCCCTTTTACAAACTCCACATTTCAGCCGAATTAATCTGCTATACATTATGCCTTTGCAAAGGCAACCTCCCATATCTGGAACTCCCCCCTCTCTTCACCTCTGCCTCTTAGCATGCTACCTACCTTCAAAGCTCAACTATACGTACCACCTCTTGGAAGAAGCCTTAACCCTCCAAGAGCTAGTACCCTCTCCTCAGAAATAATTTTGTATTGTACTTTATAAACTGAATGGGTTTCCCCAGGCAGTAGGGAACAAATAATCATTTTTTATTGAGTAAATACTGTCTCAAATATATGTAGAGGTAATTTTTAGGTTTTCAAAAGTTATAGGAATGGTATATGTGTATAGAGAAAGAAAAGAGATGAGAGAGAGAGAAACAGAGAGAGAGAGAGAGAGAGAGAGAGAGAGAGAGAGAGAGAGAGAAAGAGAGAGAGAGAGAGAGAGAGAGAGAGAGAGAGAATTTTCTGGTGTATCTTTGACAAGAACAAATTTCATTTGTATATTTCAGAAATGACATATTTTCTAAGCCTATCACATAACTTCATAATTACTCCTTTGTATGTCAGTCTCGGGTAATCTAAGTTAGTACCAGCTGCCTTTGCTCTGTCAGCAAAAAGCATTTTAAGTGACTACCTTGTGCCATACACTGCTAATCAGTGGGGACACGCAAAACAAAACAAAAAAGCCCCCTCCCCCACCAAAAAAACCCAGTTGCTATCCTCAAAGAGATCACAATCTAATGGGAAGAGACAAAACTCAAGATGCAAGACAAGATAAAAGAATTTCAAAATGCCTATGTCCTCCTCCACTATTACTTTCTACATTGTAGCTGCAAACTTGTTTAATGGGTCACTTGTTAAAAGTTCTTCCACAGTTAAAGTGTTTTTTGAATCAAAACTCATTAAAAGGTTTGAACCAGTGTGGAAGTGCTGCTTTGGAAGTCCTCAAAAACAAGCTAGAAATGAGGGTAGAAGTCATAGACCCGGCCATTAGAGTTATGATTACAGTGCAACTTCAATAAATAGTAGGCAAGAAAGGTGAGATGGCTTCTGTCCAAATGATAAGGCAGCCAGCATGCTCTCATTCAATGAAGCACCAGAGGATTTTCCAAATTCCTTTTCAAATCTTTTAATGTCTTCAGTCTTTAACTTTTCAGAATGACATCATCATTTCCTTCATTTCAGACAGAGGTTTAGTTTACTGTTCTTACTCCCTGACTACATCATGGTCTAGGAAGCTTCACGTGTTTTCTTTTCCTCTCTCCATAAATAAATACAACTCATGGACAAAAAGGTGTAAATATTAAAAAAACAAAAACAAAAACAAAAAACAACCAAAACACATGATTTCTTTTCCCCTTTCCCTAAAGGAGATTATTAAATCTACACATGAGTTGGGTTGGCTAAGTATTAAAAAAATTTTTTTGAAGTTAAAAAAACTAACATACTAATGACATTTGACTATACAATATGCAAAATGAAACTGTTTGAATATTAACATGACATTCATATAATGCAGAGGAAGATGGATTTTGAAGGGCTTGGAGTTCTAATGAAAGTGACTAAAAGAAGGAAGCAAAATAAGGAGAATTAAAAAAAACAAGAAAAAATATTTTGCCAAGTATCATAACTATAAGTTTTGCTAAGTATTTAAAATTCTGTCCTGGCATAAAAGTAATCAAAACCACCCCCATTTTGCTCTGGTGCCTTGACTAAGTATAAACACTTTTTAAATGAATCAAATAATCAGTAGTGTGAACAGGGTTTGTACACCTACTTCAATCAATATAAGTCAAGACATGGGAGACTAGATCATGCCCTAATTAGTTGTATAAAAAGAAGAAGCTATCTTAGAACCAGGAGAACAAGATTATTTCTTTGATTTGAGAGATCAGAGCAAAATTGTTACAAAGGGAGGACTGGACTGTGGCAGAGAAGCCACTGGAATCTTGTAGAGGAGGAATCAGGCTAAGGGGAGTACCAAGAAAAGGGCAGCTCTTTCTCCAACTTTTCTCCCTGATACTTGTCCATCCACAGACACAAAATAATTTGGTGGGGTCTTTTAAACCCAATGTTTCCAATAAATTGAATTTTGCTTCAACTACAAAGAGGACAAAGATTAACTAGAGAGCAGTATGAATGTAAGGTTAGGGAGAGAAAATAAACCCTCTTTAGGTGTTAGAAATTTTCCTAACTGGGGGCTCAGAGTTAATATGACTGAATTCAGACTTTTATCTAAAATAACCTTCTGATTACTGAAGATTAGGGAAGCAAGTGGATTTTAAGAACCACTATATTGCCCTTAAACTTAACACATGGCATTATAAAAGGGTAATACACTCATATTTTAATCATTATATTTTCCCCCCCAAATAAAAAAGTTGTCACCATTCTCTCTCCTTTTCCTTTCTCTCCAACTCTTTTATGACAGAGGATCTGGCTTCAGATATTGTCCTCTAATCTCACACAGATCACTTAACCTAAGTCTTAGTTAAAAATGAGGAAGTTGGACTAGATGGCTTCTAAAGTCCCTTTCAGAACTAAATCTATGATCTTATGACCTTTTCCTCCTCTTTTTCTTAGTATCTTGACACATCTACAAATGCAAAGAAAATGATTGTTTTATTTGCCCTACTATTTTGCTTCATTAAAATGCCCTGATGTAAACATTTATTGAACTAGTTCAGTGCTTTAAGGATCCATGATCTCATTGGTACAGCTGTTACTAGTATCAACATATTACAACTCCTTCATGCTCTAATAGGAAGAATTCTTTAATTGATGTGACCAAAAATAAAAATTACCCAGTGGCCAACTAGGTAAAGAATTTCTGTAATTAACAGGCAGTGTGACAGATAGTATTAATGGGTTCAGGGTCAAAAAAACTTTCTATATTGGTGGAATCTGTTAGAGCTTTTAAATTCTCTAGAAGGCATTAGAAAAGAACCATGAGGTGCACAAAAAACATCTTTGGATTGTTCATTTTAAAGCATCATAGCTGCTTTAGAAGAACAAGAATTGCCCTTCATATTCAAATAAGTTAAACCTTTCCCTTATGACAGAAATAAGAAAGGGTTCAGTTAAAATTTAAAAGGAGGGATTTGTACTTCTTTGCCTTCTAAGGGGTCTGCTTCTATTTTTTAGTGAGTCAGGATACTAAAAAGTTGGCAAAAAAATTTAAATGTCATATATGTGTGTATATGTATGTGCATGTGTATATTAAGCATAATTTTTGGTTTTTGATTTCCAACAATTCTAAGCTTCCTTTTTCCTTCTAAATCTTCTCCTTTCAGAACCTTATACACAGAGATGGATACACTGTGGCACAATTGAATGTAATGGACTTCTCTACTAGCAGCAATGCAATGATCCAGGACAATTCTTTTTTTTTTTTATCCAGGACAATTCTGAGGAACTTATGAGAAAGAACACTATCCACATCCAGAGAAAGAACTGTGGGAGCAAAAACACAGAAGAAAAACAACTGCTTGATCACATGGGTCAATGGGGATATGACTGGGGATATAGGCTCTAAATGATCATCCTAGTGCAAATATCAATAATATGGAAATAGGTCTTGATCAGTGACACATGTAAAACCCAATGGAATTGTGTGTTGGCTATGGGAGGGGGGAAGGAGGAGGGCTGGGAAAGAATATGAATCATGTAACCATGGAAAATTTTTCTTAATTAATCAATAAAAAATAAAAATAAAAATAAATAAATCTTCTCCTTTTCCCTTTCATCCCTCTTTATTCTACCAAGAGTAGACAAAACAGATGAAGGGAAAAATCATAAATAAAAGCATCTTATTTCATTATCATTTTTGTGGATGAAAGAAGTTACATTTGTAACTCATTTCAATCATCTACAAAAATCCTATCCCTATCATAATGATTTTTCGTGAAAAAGGCAAAAATATCTTTGCCAAATTTAAAAACCTATCCTCATTCTTCCAAACACTGTATATTCCAAATCCAGACCCAAACCTAATTCTTGAGCTTGTGTTCACTTACTACTAGCAAAATGGGGCTGTTTGGATTTGAGGAAGGGGCTCAGAGGACTTCATGGCTATCAAAAGCTGTTTTAAAATCATGTTGTGATGAGTTTAATATAAATGAATCAGTATCATCTGGATCCAATTTCCTTTTAAGCACTCATGGGTCTGAGAAATGTTGAGGAAAAATCTGGGGTCAAATGGTATTTAGGGTTTTGGCTGAACCCAAACTATTTGAAAAATGACTTAAAATTCAGTCTAAGTTGAGTGGTTTTTTTCCCTCCATGTACATGACATGAATACAGGTGAGACCATGATTTGGAAAAAAGCAAGTTGACATTTCTACCTTTATTTCATAGTGTACAAGAACAGAAAACAAATGATTTACACATAATCATAAGTGTGTAGCCTCAGCTCTTCATTCTACCACATGTTGCCATAGGAAAATGAGATATGACAATAACTATGTAGCTGAGTAGACGTTTTATCCAGGGTTCAAATGAACCAAGATGCTGACATTGGCATTTGAAAAGGATACCCAGGAAGAAAAACACATACAGAATTTGTTTAATTATGGAAGGGCCTGGCAATAACATCCATGTGCCCTTGTTCCCAGGAATCTTACCTTTTCCTAGAATTCTTTGGATGATGAAATTGAGTTTTTACATATTGGAACTCTGTATTTTCCTTATATGTGGGCAATTGCTCTCAGAATTATTTTTTGAAAGATTGTTTTCTCTCTTATAATTTATATTCTAGATTTTACTGAAACCATTCTGGGGCCTCTGCTTTGCCTTATTTTGCTAGTTATTACTGCATAATTTTATCTTTAAAATGCTTATTATACATTAAGATTTTCTAAACACTATAATGGGACAATCTCTCAAAAAGATGGGTACCAAATTGACAAAAAGTGTATTGTCCTGTTTTAATGTTGAAACTCACTGAAGAATCTTGATATTGGGAGCAGACATATAGTATAAGATTAAAGACATAGGCGATTGGAAAGTAATCTTTATCAAGATCAAGCCCAGGGATACTACTCAGAAAGTTCTCTGTGAATTATAAGACTAATTTTATCATTAAAAAATTCCTGGGAGATAGTACCTGAGAATTCATCTGTAGGCCCTATCTTCTAAGAATGTCAATTTAAAAAAAAATAGAAGCTCTCATAAACAAGGGAAACCTGTCAACAGAGAAACAGAGTACAAAAAATCCATTGCTCAGATGCTTTCAGAAAAACTTGAAAAGGGTTACGTGAACCAAAAGGATACTGCACACAGTAACAGCAATGTGATAATTAGCTGTACGATAATCAACTAGGAATTACATAGGTATTCTTAGCAATACAAAGATCCAAGACAATTCCAAAGGACTCATGATAAAAGATATTATCTAGCTCCAGAGGAAGAACTAATGGAGTCTGATTGCAGATCAAGGCATACTTTTTTAACTTTCCTTATTTTTTGTATTTTCTTTTGTTTGTCTTCTCTTTTACAACATGGCTAATATGAAAATATTTTGCATGACTGCACATGTATAACATATCAAAATTGCTTGCCATCTCAGGGAGGTTTAGGGAAAGAAGAGGAGAGAATGTGGAACTCAAATTTTTTTTAAGTTTTTAAAATTGTTTTTGTATGTAGTTGCAAAAACATTTTTAAAATGTACTATTCTTGAAGGAAAGGCTGAGGCTAGATATGCCATGTGAAAAAGATATTATAGACCCAGATTAGGTATCTTCTTAGTTCATATTAAACAACCAGAAATATACTGAAATATTTAAAGGTGTCTAATATGAGTTAGAAAAGAAGAGAAGATTGAAAGGACATCTTTCAGGAAGCTTTTGGATTTATGCAGGAAAAAATAGAAAAAGCAACAGATAAGAAAACATATAATACAAAATAGAAATCAGAGGAGAAACAAACAAAATTGAAAACAAAAAACACATTGGATTCATCAATAAGATTAGGAGCTTTTAAAAAACTTATAAAACAAGCAAACTATTAACTAATCTTATTTTTCTAAAAGACTAAGAAAATCAAATTGCTGATATAAAAAATGGAGTGCTCATTACAAATGATAATGCAACAAATAGAATTCCTAGAAAATCTTCCTGATTTGTATGTTAAAAAATGGATCTCATAAAAGAAACAGATGAATATTTACAGAGATACAAAATAATCAATGAATAAAAATAAGGAAGTAAAATGATCTAGCTTCAGAAAAAGAAATTAAACAAGTTATAAAGAAACAGACAAAGAACAATAGCCAGCACCAGAAGGACATGTCAGTGAATTTTGATAATTATTCAAAGATTGATTAATTCCTGATTATGTAAATTATTTATTAAAATGAGGAAAGATGAAATTATATCAAACTCCTCTGATGAGACAAATGTAGTTTTAAACTAGGAAGATATAAAGCAGAAAAATAAAACTATAGATCAGGGGTTGGTAAACTATGACCTGTGGGCCAAATCTATTCTTTCACCTGTTTTTGAATGATTTGTGAGTGAAGAATTATGTGTGTGTATCCCCCACATAAATATATATACACATATACAGATATATAATCTATGTACATGAATGTATGTATACAAAATTCATGCATTTATATGTATACACAAAATATTTGCACCGATGTGCATGGGCAACTAGGTGGTACAGTAGAGTACTGAGCTTGGAGTCAGGAAGATCTGAGTTAAAATTCAATCTCAGACACTTACTAGCTATGTGTCTCTGGGAAAGACCCTTAATCCATATTTAGCTCAGTTCCTTATCTGAAAAACAGGAACACGTTGGAGAAAGAAATGGCAAATTGCTTCAGTATTTTTGCCAAGGAAAAATAATCCATGGAGTCATGTAAAGTCAGACATAACTAAATAATTGAACAACAACAACAGATATTTGGACATATACTCCTCAAAAGAAAAAAGTTGAAGATCAGAAACCATATGAAAAAAATGTTCCAATTCACCAATGATAATGAAATGAAAAATCGAAGCAATAATAATAATAATAATAATAGCAAACATTTATATATTTCTTGAAAGTTTTCAAAGTTCTTTTTAAACATTATCTCATTTTGTCATCTTGTCAGCCCTGGGAGGTAGGTATTAATATTATCACTATGTTTCAGATGAGAAAACTGAGACTGATAGAGGTTAAGTGACTTGCCCAGGGTGATATAGCTAGGAAATGTTTGAGGCCAGATTTGAATTTAAGTCTTCGTGCCTCAAGGTCTGGAACTCTATTGATTACCACCTAGTTGTCAAATCAATAAATTTTTACCTCTCATGCAAACTGGTAAAGATGGAAAAAGGAATATTACAAGTGTAGACAGACAAACTAATGCCCTATTGTAGGAGCTGTGAAGTGCTACAACCATTCTTGAAAAGCAACTGATAACTATACAAAAATTTTTCACTAAATTGTGCCTACTCTCTGACCTCTCTAGATCACCTCAAGGCCCGCAAAGAAATTAAAGAAAAAGGGAAAAGATCCATGTATAAAATTATACTTTTAGTACTGTTTTTTGTTGAAGCAAAGAATTCAAAACAAAGTGGGTGCTTATAAGTTAAGGAATGGATAAACAAATTTAGGTATATAAATGTAAGGGAACATTATCACATTGTGAAAAAAAAAGTCATGCAAGGTATAGAGTCAAAGAAATCTGGAACTTACATGAACTGCTATAGAATGAATTTAGCAGAATCAGGAGAAAAACTATGATTAACTCAATGAATGTGATGATGAATAATGCCTCTTACCTCCTGGCAGAAATGATGGACTGAAGGAACAGAATTAAATACACATTTTCAGATTGTATGAATTTGGTTTGCACAATTATTCGTGTTATTATAATAGACGGCTTTTATTTTTATGTGGGGTAATCTTGGGGAGACTGGGAGAAGTCATAATAGTGTCATTCGGGGGTAGACAGGTATATGTTTAACAATGTTCAGTGGCCATATCCTGGTAAAACTATCTTGGCAGACAGGCTAAACCAGGTTGAGGGTAACTAACAGACTTCAAACCCATCAGTCAATTAGCGGATGGTCTATCCTAAGGATGTGAAGATTTCTGGAGGCAAAATGGGAAAATGAAAACAATTCATTTCAAAGATCATGAAGGTGGCTGAAGAAGATACTCTGGAAGACTTTGAGCCTGGTCAGACTTCTAAGATGTCACATCATCCTGATTTTCTTCTTGTCACTGGATTTCAGTGATTTCATTTTGAAGAGAGAGTAAGGCTGTTGTTTTTTTTTGCAACTCAGCTTCACTTAAATCCAATTCATAAAATTTAGAGCTTTTTTCATGTGACTATAGATAGCTTTGTTTTTTTTTATCTGAAAGGTTCCTGTTCATATCCTTTGATCAGGAATTACTGTGTTAAATTGAAATTATAAAAAAGCTCCAGCCGAATGTAAACATCTTTAATGGTCACTTATAAATGTCAATATTATGTTGATGTCATTCATGTTAATCACAAATTCATTACTATCCATATTGTAGTATTATATAAATAATTATGTATTGTACTGAATTTATAATCACTACTATTATTAAAACAATTTATTCATAAATTAAAAATCATAATCTTGTAGATTAACATGTGACATGCTCTTGTATGCTAAATCAACAATAAAATAATCAGTTATTAATTGCATGTGACTGCATGCTAATTGTGCATGTCGAGGTTGATAAAATCCACACTAACATTCATGTTAATTAACTTGTATGTCAATTAAATTCTCATTCAAAATAAAATGTAAAAAAGATATTATTGAATTATTGAGTCATTCGTGTAGTAACAGGGAGATACAACAGATGGATAGCTTTAATGTTGCCCTTAGAGGAAAAAATATAAAAACAATCAAAGGATCTCCACTGGGCAGAGAATTTATAGGCAACTATTGAAAAAGAATGGGGCATTGATTGAGAAAGCATGGTTGTGTTGCATCCTGCTTCAGTGTAGGTAGTACTCACACAAGTGGGTTCACAGATGTATCCAGGTATCAAAGCAACAAAGGAAATCTCAGAATTATGAACTTTTTATTATTTTGTTTTTCAAATTAGGCAAGAATCTGCATTAGAAGGATGTATAGGAGTTCTGGAATGATACCAGTCGCTCAGTTCAAAATTTCTGTCAACTTATGGATTTTACATACTTTTATGGCCAATAAAAGCTGTGGTTTAGAACTTTATTTCCTGAGGCTTTCCCCTCTGCATTATTTTTGTAATCTGAATCCTGTTCACCATTTGGTCAGCCAAGTCAGTGAATAGCCTGGAGCCAAGAAGTATCAGGAGGATCAATGGCTATCAAGGAAAGGAAAAATAAGGAAAGGAATATAGCCATTGAGTATTTAGACTGCGTTAAGAATAGAGAGCTCAGCAGATTTTTCCTTTAGTTCTCAAGGCTCATAATTCATTCTTACATCACTCACATGGAAAATCCCACATTTTTTTAGGCTTAGGAAAAGAGAGACTTGTTTGGTGTATTTTACTTGCTAAATGGTTCCACAGGCTGCTAGCCCATGGTAATGATTATAACTCGGTTTGAATACATGCTGCTTTCAGCTGTTCTGTGTTCTCCAATGTTATTAGATTAAGGCGGCTTTTAAATTTGATTCAATTTAACAAATTATTATTAAGTTCTTACCATAGTAGATAGCCTCTACGGTCTCTTCTATCTCTAAGTCAATAATCCTATGATCCTATGAGTAGAATGCTATAAAGAGAGCTGGGTTAGGTATAAAGTTTAGATAAAATCCAGTTCTCATTCTCATGGAGCCTAGTGTCCCATGGGAGGATAAGACATGTCCAGATAACTATGACACACAGCACTGAGTTGCCAAAAAGAGTTATTCTAGGTCTAACAAAGGAGAAAGGTCTTTATTCCAAGTGGGTGTAGAATCTGAGCTGGTCTTTAAAGATTGAGCAAAAGACTGTGAGGTGGAATTGATAGAGAGTCGATCTTGAAACCAGGAAGGCTTATATTCACATCCTACTTCTATAGTATACTGGTTAAGTGACCCAGGGCAACTCACTTAGCTTTTCAGGGCTCTGGACACATCTACACGTTACAGAGGAGTTGACCTACATTGATAAAAGGAGTTAACTTTTCTGGGAATTACCTATACTAATGAAACCACTGCTCTAGTCTTCATCCCTCCCTGAAAGGATGGGTAGGAATTCAAGGGCTGAAAAGAGGGATGGAGAACTTCTCATGTATGGGCAAAGATTTAATCGACCTTTGTCTTTATCAACTTATGATTGTTTCATTGAAAGATACCCTAAAACTTTACCTTTACTTTTGAGGTCAGGATTGCTAATTCTTGGAAATATACTAATTGTGGCAAGAGAAAGCATAAATAAAAATATCTTATTTACTTTTCTCTATTATGAGCATCTTAAAACTTTCTAAAATCTTCATTCTTTAAATAGAAATGCACCTGTTTCCACTAGCTCAAACTTCTATTAGCCTCTGTTGAATAGCCAACTTCATGCAAGGTCAAATTCAAGTTCGACTACAGAGCCATACAAAGCCTAAACTTTGTTTTTACTTATTGCTCCTTTTTCAGGATATGTTTAATGGTATGTTTATGGCTGAAATGAATATGAGCCAAACTGCTCTGTACTTTATTTTGTTACACTTTGTGCTTTTTTCTTTACATTGACCTTGACCTCTGTTTTCTACAAGGACAACCAGTCAGAAAATGAAGTCAGAATATTCTATGTTCTTTCCAAAAATCAATATATTTTTGATGAAGAAAAGATTTTTAAAAGTACATGTCTTCTCTCTCCCCAGTTCTTGTCTCTTCACCACCACCATCATTCCACTGGCAAAGCATTTCAAATAAGTGTAGCCCAAAACTCACTCAGTCATGAATTCCCTGAAAACTACTCCAGATGTAAAGCATACTGTGAGTTACCATCTATTAGCCATCCTAGATCATAAACCCCCATTAATTTTTTCCCATTAAATTTTTTTATTTATTTAGAATATTTTTCCATGGTTACATGATTCATGTTCTTTCCCTCCCCTCTTCCCTCCCCTCTCCTGGAGCTGACAAGCAATTCCACTGAGTTATACATGTATCATTGTTCAAAACCTAGTTCCATATTATTAATATTTGCAATAAAGTGATCATTTAAAGTCAGCATCCCCAATCATATACTCATTGAACCATGTGATTGACCAATTAATTTTTTTAAATCAGACCAATCTAAGGAAAAACAAAGTTTTTCAAAGCAAAAGACATTTAATAAAGCAGAATACCAAAATAAATGTCAAAATTTCCCCCATATTCATTTCCTGGAGAGACTTTCCTTATCTGGGAGTTCCCTGTATCAGTAAAATCACAAGTCCAGGGATATACTCTCTCACGAATTACTACAACAGTATTGGTGATGGATATAACATATATGGTCAAGGAACTTGCTTAAGGAGGCTACATGTGTATTCCAAGGAGCAAAGGCAACTCATACTTCCAGGGCTGTTTCTCCAGTGGAACACCTCCCTGCCTCTATTGCTATTATTTATTTTCTCACAAAACTGCCATCATTTGCAAGTTTGGCCTTATCACTGAGTTGTGAACTACTTTCTCTGTCACTACACATTGCTTACATCCTCTTTTTTTTTTTTTTACTCTGTTTACTGTCATTTGCTAGTGTCACTTGCTTTCTGTGGAGCCTCTGATGCAGCCATCTGCCAGCCATTCTCCACCAAATTATTGTTACTATGTGCTATTTTCCCTATTAAGGAATGGTCTTGCCATTCTTTTAGTTTCTAGCCCCAGGGACTCTTCCAGCTTTTTTGTAATTCAGAGCTAAGTCCAACCATCAAGTCAGACAAGCACTTATTCTTTTGAATTGATTTTGCCCCAGCTGCCATTCTTTGACTCTTTTCAGTCTGAGTATAAAAATTCTTTTTCATTTTTCATTATGCCCCTGGACACTATCTGGATTCATACAAATCAGCTCTAGAGCTTCACTTAGCCAGAATGGGAAGGGCAAGGTGTAGTGAGTGACCTTTTGTTTTACATTCTTTCCAGTGAAAAAAAATCTCTGCTTTTTTCCCTACAGAAACATTTAAAATGCCAAACCATTGGATTGTTCGTTATGCTGTATCCACAACATTAAAAAAGCCTAACATGATAATTATCTAGAGAAAAATACCTGCATTGTTTGTATGATGGGTGAATGGCTTTGTAAGCAAAACCACAAACTTAGTGAATTTATGAGCATCAAATGGATTTTCCCCTCATATTTTACTGTGGCTGCCAGAATGGATTTGTTTATTGCTTAAAGTACTCTATGTATTCTCAGAGCAAAATACCTTCCTTCCCTCCAGTTTTTAGAGGGAAATGGCTAGATTGGAAGTCAAGGCTAAGATCTAGATATAGTTTGGAAGACTTTTACAAAAAGCATGTTGAACCATATTTCCACTTCATTTGTGTCTATGCCCTCAGGAGAAAATGTGTTTGTTTCCTCATAAAAAAAGTTGTAGCATTTGACAGGTTGAATTCCTTTGATCCTCCAATGTTTTAGTGATTTCTTTCCCCTCTTGCTGGAGCTTTGTAACCTGATACTCCATAAAAGGGGCCTGCATATCCACGAGAACATTAAAAGGTGTCCTTTCTTAGTATTAGACTTGTACACCAATTGCCCTTCTCCCTTGGAGGCATTGTACCATTGCAGAGTTCCCATTGATTCTTTATTAGCTGTCAACTCTGGCCCATCTGCTCTGTTTTAGGTGCAATGGAAAGCTTATTTGCTAATATATGGTTTAATCAGGTTCACTAAAGTTAACAGTGTAGATTGGGGTTGATAATGACCTGAAGTTGGGTTTAATAAACATGCGTTTGGTTTGCAAAGGAACATGCTTTTGTCAGAGGTATTTTATAAACTATTAGTAAATGTGCAAGGATCCTTAGCCTGCCATAAGAAAAAAGTAGGGTGACTCGCACATCACTGGTGCTCCAAGAGCTTGATCTAGACAAGGAAATGATCCCCACCTTCAGTTCTTTGAAGGACTGTCATCTGGAAGAATTGGACTTGTGTTTTCATTGATGCAGGGAACTCCCAGATAAGGAAACTCCCTCCTCTAATACCAGCCAGTACCTTTCTAGCAACTTGAATAGTTAGTTGCCTAGAGCATTGAGTGGTTAAATGACTTGCCTCAGATCACAAAGCTTGATAATGAAACACAGGCAGGATTCGAACACAGGCTTTCCTGATTCCAAACACCATGGAAACTTTATCCGAAACACCATGCTATCTATATACGTCCAGTGGGATTGGTCATCAGAATCAAAGGCATGAAACTGAAAGAATTCTGCACCAGGCACTTATGGCAGAGGAGTGTGGAATTAAAGATTCAATGTGAATTGTAACTCAGAAGTTTGGTGTTTCCACTGGTTTCAATTGCCTGGTGGGGACATCTCAGTGGTTCTGACCTCAACTCTCTACCCTACACAGATCAGGGTAAATAGGCTCAGCTGCCAGCCCTGTCAAGAAGTAACCATTCCCCAGGCTTAGAGATGGGATGTTCTGGGTTCAAATTTGACCTCAGACACTTCCTAGCTATGTGTCCTTGGGCAAGTCACTTAACTCCAACTGCCTATCCTTTGCTGCTCTTCTGCCTTGGAACCATGACAGAAGGAAAGGTTCGTTTTTTTGTTTTTTTTTTTAAGGCAATTCCCTCCTTTCCTTTGAGCCAAACTACTGTTTTTTTCCTCCAGCAAGGTTGTATCTCTTCCTCTTTTGTGCTCCAGCATATCAGCAAAGGAGAGAGAAGGATGGAGTGACGGATATTTTATACAGATGTGGAAACCGAGGCTCAAAGATATTAAGTAACTTTCCTCAGGCCATACATAAATATTAGAGTCAGGATTTGGACTTACGTTTTTAAAGTACCCTTATTACTATGCCATGCTGTTTCTCTAACTATTGGAATGGAGGTGGGGGCAGTCACAATCTTCTAGATTTAAGTAATTAATGTCTTTACATTAAGCCAGCCACCAAAGAAGCTTCAGTCCTGGATACATGTGTGTGTTTGGTGAACTCATTTGTGGAAGTGCCTGATGGTATGGAATTGAGTGGTCCTACTCTCCACTACAGAGCACATATACGTATTTATGAGTCTCAAGTCCACGAACCACATGATAAAGAACAGTTTTGATTGGCTGCTGAGCCAAAAAAGAGTATACTCTCAGAAATCACTAACCAGCCAAAGATTCTCTTTGTCTCTTTTCCTGCCTGGCTATGTTCAAGTGAGGACTAATGTAAGCCTCCAGGAGGGTTGAAAGAGTCATGCTAGCAGTCTACATTCTCCTTATGATTCTGCTTTGTTGCTTCTTGTCCCCATCATGCATATTGCTTTACTGACTTAATTGAAGGAATATTGGAAACAGAAAAGATCAGGCCATGAGCTTATGAGTTTCAAAATGTATGAAAAGCAAGCCATCAGAGTTTTGCAGATAGCAGAGCCCATTGAGAACTGAAATCTCAGGTGACTTATTTGGCATATCATTGAAATGAATTGAAGGCAGCCAAGAAAGAGCAACTCATCCACTATGACCATGTCATATTCCCCAATAAATTTGATGGGAGTGAATACCTTAAATTTGAGCTCACTCTTCCCAAAGGTCTCTAAGTCTTGGTAGGAAAAAAATAATCTGGCTCTATTTACTCAGTAAATATTCACCACGTGTAAAGATTATTGATAATAATTGGTTAAATTATGTTGTTGTCCACTTGTTTTAGTCATGTCCACTTCTTTGTGATGCCATCTGGGGTTTTCTTGGCAAGGATACTGGAGTGGTTTGCTATTTCCTTCTGTAGCTCATTTTACATATGATGAAACTGAGGCAAATAGTATTAAGTGATATGCCCAGGGTCATACAGTTAATAAATGTCTGAGATCACATTTGAACTCACATCCTTCTGACTCTAAGACTGGCACTATATCCACTGCACCACCTAGATGCTCTGTGGTTAAGCTCTACTGGGCACTAATCATTAGCAAATGACATTGAAGAGAACATACTGAAATGAGGACTTCAACTGGCATCTTTAGAAAAAAAAAAGCCCTCTGCCACTCAGGGATGTCCTAAGATCCCTAAGACAGATTCAACTCATTAATGAGAATTGGAATTGGGATAAAGACCCTCAGAAGTTATAAAGACCATATACTCTAAGCTAAGAAGGATATACATTGTAGTCTAGAAGCATCGTATGCCAAGGAGGCAGGTTGGGTCCTATCAGGAAGCTATCAGAATATGGGAGAGAAGAAAAGAGGAGAACAGGTGATGACACTTTTGGGGGTATATCTGTGTTAATCTCCTAGAGATACAGATACAGTCAAGCATCAATGCCCAGTTTCTGTGCTGCTGAGAAAACAGAAGAAACAAATGAGTACTAAATGTTGACTTAGAACCATTGGCAAGACCCCATGTGGACCATAACTATAGTCCTAAAATAGAACAACAGGCACTTTTAAGGACAAAAATGATAGTACCAAGAAGTACAAGACTTTAAAAAGGAATAACAAGAAGAGAGTGATGGGTCATTTTAAAGTAGGGTAAGAAGAGATGAATTGGATAGCAAGTATAAGAAACAGGAAGAAAGAATGAAAGAAGCACGGAATTATAGAGCTAGAAGGAACCAATAGACAAGCAAGGAGTAATCTCAAGGGAGCAACATTTGAATGCCATAAAAATAGGCTTTCTTATCTAGAAATACATGAGGGAAAAAAAGGATTATAATCAAAACATGAAAAAAACAAGTGAAAAAAGTCAAAAGTAAATTTTATTTCATTTTAAACCCTTACCTTCTGTCTTGGAGTAAATACTGTGTATTGGCTACAAGGCAGAAGAGTGGTAAGGGCTAGGCAATGGGGGTTAAGTGACTTGCCCAAGGTCACACAGCTGGGAAGCGTCTGAGGCCAGATTTGAACCTAAAAGTAAAATTTTAAAAGATAAAAGCTATTAGAACAGGCAAGAGTAAAGGGTTATAATAGAAAGAAAAAATGAGCAGACCACGACACATGACTCTGAGTGAGTTTTATTTTTATTTATTCCTGTTCCTACATTTTATTGTATTTCCCTGGCAGCCATCCCATAACTATGTAAGTCTGGGGGAAAGGAGCTGGCAGAATGATGTTACATTAGGGATTTGAGTCTCATTGCTCAGTACTGTTAGCATTAGGTCAAAATTTATTAAAAAATGTCACAGTGGCAGGTAATTTGTTTTATGAATCTTGAATTTCAATTTTGAGATAAAGGTGAGGGTTAGTTGGTTGTTTTTTTTTTAATGAACGGGAATTGAAAGCAGCAAAAGGAAGGTAGGCATGTGGGTTACTGGTTGCTGACAGTTGGCTTTGAGGGAGGCAGGTTGTTCTCCAGTTACCAAGAATGCAAACAATTCAGCAGCCAGATCCCTGACAGGCAAGAGACATTTATTTCCTGGAACCAGTATTTTTTGGATGCTTGCTTCTCCAGGGTTTTACATTCAATTAACATTACTGACTACAAATTTAGGCAAATCACAGACATCACATTAGGTTGCTAGTCATTTTCCTGATTAGCTCCATCTTTCTTTGTCTCTTTATCTCAGGCTGTCTCGCTCCCCTATTTCTTTCTTTCCATTTACTATCTCTTTATCTCTTTCTTCTTCCATAGTTTCTTTTCCCTTTTTCTTCTCATTCTCTTCCTCGTCTCTTTTTTCTTTCTTCTTTCTCTTACATCTCTGGCTTTCTTTGAAGGCTGGACTAAATGATCTCTAAAACCTTCCAGTTTTGAAGTAAAGAATTAACCAGGGATCTTTTCTCTGCTTCTTTGCCTCTTTCCCTCTTCTCACTTTTTTCCCCTTTTCTTTCCTTTGCATTTTGTCTTGCTCCTATATCTCTTGGTTTATCCCTTCCCCCTCTTTTGGGCTTCTGTCTCTTCATATGCAAAATAAAAGCTGAACTAAATGTTCTTTATGGTCTCTCCTAATTATAAATCCTATTATAAGGGCAGTTAGGTGGCTCAGTGGATAGAGAGCCAAACTTGGATATGAGAGGTCCTGGGTTCAAATCTGGCCTCAGATACTTCCTAGCTTTGTGATCCTGGGCAAGTTACTTAACTCCAGTTGCCTACCTTTTACTGTTCTTCTACCTTGGAACTTGATACCTAATATAAATTCTAAAAGGGAAGGGAAGAGTTTTTAAAAAGATAAAATAAAATAAATTCTATTAAAATCCTCACTCTGAACTACTCCTGCAACTTACATTTGCACTGACAGGTTTTATCCCTAGAGGGCAAAGGGTGCTCTCTAGTTCTAGAAGGAATATGCATTGAGCATCTTTCATTTTTCAGAGGACTAATGAAATTATGTTGTGATATCTTGACTTCTGAGTGAGTTTGAGTTAAGTGAAGCATGATAACTCCTGGTCACATGATATAAGTAGGAAGGTTTCAGATGAAGAACCAAAACTACCTAAAGTCTTATGAAACAATGCTTTAAACTGATCAAATTGGATTTAAGTAAGACAGAATTGCACAAAGTCATCAGCCTCTTTCTCTTTTCCAGAATCATCAAAGTCTAGTAGTAAGACAAAAGTCAGGATGATTGGCAGTGACCTAGGATGCAGTAGATGGCTTTGGCTTCTTTGATACCTGACCAAGATCCAGGCATTCCACAGTGCCTACTTCAACTATCTTAATGGCCATTGGAACAAATTGTTCTCCTCCACCCATTCCATGGGGAAAATGGGAAGAGTGAAACTTTCACATGCTTGGGCAGTATTCTTAACAAGAACTCCGAACCTCTAGGTGTGTGTGGGCTGCAAAGTAGAGCAGAGAATAGAGTACTGGACCTGGAGTTAGGATATTTACTTACTAGCTGTGTGAATGTGAATAAGTCACTTAACCCTGTTTGCTTCAGTTTCCTCATCTGTAAATTGAACTGGAAAAGGAATGGCAAACCATTCCACTGTCTTTGCCAAGAAAACCCCAAATGGGGTCCTGAAGAGCCAAACATGACTGAAAAAAGACTAAAGTCAACCAGTAGAAACAATTAGCTCAAAGCCATGCCATTTATCAAAATGAAATAAGAACAGAAATCACAAAATATATACCCTTAAAACTGGGGCACACTCTCCCACAAAGACATGTAATATTTCCATTGGAAAATAGTCAGAAAGAAGAATCAAATGGGGCAGCTGGGTAGCTCAGTGGATTGAGAGTCAGGCTTAGAGACAGGAGGTCCTAGGTTCAAATCCGGCCTCAGACACTTCCCAGCTGTGTGACCCTGGGCAAGTCACTTGACCCCCATTGCCTACCCTTACCACTCTTCCACCTAGGAGCCAATACACAGAAGTTAAGGATTTAAAAAAATAAAAAGAAAAAAGAAAAAAAAGAAAGAAAAATCAAATAGTAGCAAGATATAAATATAGCCAAGAGTCTTCATTTTTTTTTATTTCAAGGGCCTCAAGTACTTTCTCCTCTTGTAGAATCCTCACAAAAAAATCCTCAATTCTTAATTTCCAAGCTATCTCTTGAGTCCATAGTTGTTTTTTCTCTAATGTCATGATCCTCGAAACTACCACTTTTGTCTTCAAGTCACTGTCTCTTGGGAAAAATGTATGATTCTGTCGAATTACTGACTCCTGCCTGCACTCTCCTAATCCAAAGAATTCTGAGACTACTAGATAGGATGTGTTGCTCTGGGTGAATTGCTCTATAACTAGAGGCACCAACTTGGGCTGAGGTGTGTAAGATTAAAAATTAATATCCAAATACTCCAAGTATTATATTTAATAAGATTTTATTAATAATAACTTGAAGTAAAAGGAATAAAAATACAAAAGTAAAAGCCTGAGTAAAGCCAGTTTTCCCAGCTGCGCACATGGGAAAAGAGAGAGCCAGGGTAGGGTTACACACAACTATATACAAACGACGTAAGCACGCAACTTGGGGACAAAAAGGAAAGGAATTCTGGGACATGAAGTTCAAGGGTTCAAGGTTTTCTAACTACACAGGTGCTCACTCTCTCCTCTTATCAATAATAAGCCCCTCTTGTCTGGAACCACCCATGCAGACCAGCTTCAACCTGGAGCTAAGTCTCTGCAACAGAAAAATCATCTGAAACTTCTCAAGGGATCCCTGAAATATATAGATGTGGAGAACAGGTGAGTGGCTCAGTAGATCAAGAACCAGCCCTAGAGATGGGAGGTCCGGGGTTCAAATCTAGTCTCAGATATTTTCTAGCAATGTGACCCTCAACGAGTCACTTACTTCCTATTGCCTAGACCTTAGTGATGTTCTGCCTTGGGACCAATGCACAATATTGTTTCTAAGATGGAGAGTAAGGGTTTCAAAAAGAAATATTATGAGATAGGAAAACTGAATGAAGTAGACAATCTTAAGCAAAAAAAAAATACCATATGGGACAGGTAGGTGGTTCAGTGGATAGAGAACCAGGCCCAGAGATGGAAACTCCTGGGTTCAAATGTGACCTCAGACACTTCCTAGCTGTAGTTGTGTGACCCTGGGCAAATCACTTAATTCCAACTGTCTAGTCCTTACTGATCCTCTGCTTTAGAAACAATATACAATAATGATTCTAAGACAGAGAGTAAGAGTTTATATATATATATGTGTGTGTGTGTGTGTGAACTCTCTTTTTATAGATAAGCAGAGTAACTGAAAGGGAAAACAGATTCAGAAAAGCTCCACAAAGGTAGGAGGATCCCCAAAACATATTAAGTGCTTGGGGCTAATTGCCTGGGATTGCTAGGCTATGGGAAAAATCTTACCTCCATGAAGAACTCAGACAAGACACCTGGACTCAAATCACAATAAGGATATCAGTCTAGCTTTGTTTAAAACTGAAGAGGAAAGAAAGTGAATATGGATGTGTGTCTACCCAAGAGTCACTGTCTCTTGGGAAAAATGTATGATTCTGTCGAATTACTGACTCCTGCCTGCACTCTCCTAATCCAAAGAATTCTGAGACTACTAGATAGGATGTGTTGCTCTGGGTGAATTGCTCTATAACTAGAGGCACCAACTTGGGCTGAGGTGTGTAAGATTAAAAATTAATATCCAAATACTCCAAGTATTATATTTAATAAGATTTTATTAATAATAACTTGATATTTAGGGATACAAAACTCATTCTATTAATAGTACCTTTAAACTCATAATGGGCACAAAAATACCAGCAGACAATCATCCTGAAGCATTCAATCATATCAAAATAATCTCAAAGAAATTGGTCTTGCTTACAAAGGAAATATACTGGAAAACTGACTATACAATAACAATTTAAAACAAATAAACAAAAAGTGCTATTTTTGCTGTGGTGAATTCTTTCCCAATTAGGAATTCCATGGGGAGTCCTAGATGAGGACTCTCTAGTGAGTATCTGAAAATGCAGAGGGTCCCCAAACACATCTTCTTCTAAATCCCTAGAGTGTAGTTATATTGATCATTTTTGGGTCCAGTAGCACTGGGGCACTCTCTCTGTTGGAGGCCAGTAGGTAGCTCAATGGAAAGAGTGCTGATCCTGGAGTCTAGCTGTGTGATCTTAGTCAAATCATTTAACTTTTATTCACCTTAATCCACTGGAGAAGGAAATGGCAAACCATTCTAGTATCTTGGCCATGGAAACCCAATTCAGGATGTCATGACTGGATGATGAACAACTACACTCTCTCTATTAGGGAGAATGGAAGGTTCTCCAATTAGAGGCCCTTTTCAGCTCTGAGCTTATTCCACACACATGAAAGTTAGATTCATTCTAGTCAGGGGATGACACTATAAAGAGATATGAATTAGGCTTATTTTTGTTCTCTTTGGATCTTTATGCCCTCATCTAATCAGAGCTTTGGGGGAAATGATTTCCAGCTCAATTTTAGCTCATGTCTGGAATTTCTCCAGAAAAGGAAAAGCAGAAAGATACTCAGTATAGAATATAAATCAGATTTAAGAAATGTTAAACACACAAAACACCAATAGGTGCACAAGTTTAAACAAACAGCAGCAGCAACACAACTTCTACGATACTCTCCCTAGATTGATACTTAAACTTCAGGCCACTTCACCTTGACTCTGCACTGTCAAAATAATTCTTTCCAAGTCCAAGTTTTCTGTCAACCCAGGCTTGGAAGTATCTTCCTTGTCAGATTCATCCTCTACACAGCTGCTACATTTTATTTATTTATTTATTTAAGTTGGAAATATTCCAAAGGTCTGACCATATCAGTACTATTCTTAAGAAGCCTTAGTGGCTTCCTGTTACTGATAGGATGAAATACAGATTCTTCCTTGATAGTTAAAGCCTTTCACAATCTTTCTCCATTTTTTGCTTTTTAAGTTGATTTCACATTAACCTCTCCTACTGCCATGCAGTCTACATTACAACCTACTTGCTGTTCCTTTGCATTTATCTATTCCACTCTTATCTAACACAGAAATAAGCCCATATACACAACTCACCATGCTTCCCTACACTTTCGCTATCATCCTCAATTCCTCTCCACCACAAATTTGGATTCTGTATCTAGGCTCCCAATTCTGACAGGTAAATTATAACCATTATTTCCCCCAGAACTGGGTTTCTAGGCTGCACATTTATGACCATTCCATTTTCATTTCCCCATTATCTTTTCCTTATTGGAATATCAGTTCTTTGAGGGCAAGGATTGTTTTTATATGCATAGTGCTCAGAACATCCTTAGTATTTAATAAATGCTTATTAATTATCATTCTCTCATCTCCATAATTTTGAATGGTATGCCTAGAATGCTTTCCCTTCTCACTTATATCTCTTAAAATATTTAGTTCTTTTCAAAGTTGAGATCAAATGCTACCTCCTACACTTTTATTTCTTATCTTCTACCCTAGTTGTAGTTCTCTCCCCAATCCTGAAATTACTTCATATTTTTCAATCAGTCAATCGATAAACATTTACTAAGTATTTATTTCCTAAGCACTGGAGTAACCAAGGAAGGCAAAAGACAGTTCCTGTTCTCAAGGAGCTTGCAGTCTAATGGAGAAGACAACATGCAAGCAATCGTGTTCAAATTATATTTTAGGTCTATTGGAGAAAATCAACAGAGGGAAGGCACTAGAATTAAGTAATAGCAAGAATATCTTCTTGTAGATCCCCGTTTAGAGGCCCCTCTCAGTTCTGAGCTCACTGTCCACCCAAATGAAAAGTGTATAATTTTAGCTGTGACATGGAGATGAGAAAGAATAGAATTCTAGACAGGGGCAGAATAGGGAGGCAGCCAGTGAAAATACCTGGAGTCAGGAAAGGGAGTGTCTTATGTGAGGAACAACAAGAAGGACAGGGTCACTGAATATGTGAGGAGAAGTAAGACATAACAGTATTGGAAAGATGGGGGTAGGACAAGCCATGAAGGGTTTTGAAAGTCAACAGAGATTTTATATTTGATCTTAGAGTTGACAGAGAGTCATGTGAGTTTATTAAGTAGAGCAGCATTGGGGTAAGGGGATTTTATAGTCAGTCCTATCCTTTAGAAAGAACGTTTTGATAGCTGAGTAGAGAATGGACTGCAGCAGGGAATTGTGAGAAGTTATTTTTCTTATACAGTATTAATTCCTATATATTAGGGGGAATTACTATGTATGCCTGTGTCTGGGATTACTATGTATTCCTGTATCTGGGACCTGGGTTACATTTTTTTTGTCCTTGGGAATCCCAAGTGATGTCTTCCTTTTTTAAACAAAATTTGGTTAATAAATGAAGGGGAGAAGGGTTCTTTTCCTGTGTAGGTGACCTTATCTACCTGTGAGGATGGGTAGGATTCTACAGGTTGATGGATCCCTTCATAATTAACTGTCACCAATTAAAGATGTCTTAGTATGGTCAAGGGAGGGGTTGAATAATGAGCTCCTAAAAATCTATTTATTAAGCAGCCTGACCCAGCTCAGGTTGCCTCCTAGTTGCAAGAGAACCTTGAAGACCTATGCCGCTTATATATACTGCTGGCCTAACCAATATACCTGATATAATCAATAAACATTCTTCCCCAAAAGCAGTCTATCAAGATAATTTTAATCACAGCAAAATGGAGATTGGGAGTCCAACCAGTTGACTATTGCAACAATCCAGGCATGAGGTTATAAGGGCTTTTATTGTTAAAGAAGAGAAGTGAATATATACAAAACATATTATGGAGACAGAAAAAAGAAGAATTAGCTGAATATGGGAGTGAGAAAGAGTGAGGAGAACAAGATGATATCTAGTTTGCAAGCCTAGGAGACTGGGAGGATGGTGGTCTTTCAATAGGAAGAATAGAGTATTGGGAGGAAGGAAGAATGTAGTATTGTGGTGGAAAATGAAGTCTGTTTTGAACATATTGAGTTTGGATTGTCTAGGGGTTACCCAGTTTGAAATATTTAATAGGCAATTGGAGATGAGACTGGAAGTCAGAAGAGAAATTAAAGTTGGGCAATTGATTTGAGAATCATCAACATAGAGATAAAATTTGAATCCCTTGGGAGTTGATGAGACCAGCATGTGAAATAATATAAAAAGAGAAGGGAAGAGAATACAGGATAGACCCTGAGGGACATTCATAGTTATCAAGTCTTATCTAAATAAGAGTTCAGGAAAGGAGACTGAGAAGATATTGGTCAGATTGGTATAACGAGAAGTAGGTTGAAATAGTGTCACATAAACCTAGAAAGAAAAGTATCAGAAAAAAAAAGATAATTTATAGTGTAAAAGGCTCTAAAAAGAGGTCAATTGAGAAAAGATTTGTCAATTAAGAGATGACTGGGAGGCAACTAGGTAGCACAGTGGATAATTGCCAGACCTGGAGTTGGGAGGACATAGGTTCAAATTTGGCCTTATATACTTCCTAGGTGTATAATCCTGGGCAAGTCACTTAATCTCAATTGCCTAGCTTTTATCACTCTTCTGCCTTGGAAAGACATTTAATATTGATTCTAAAACAAAAGGTAAAAGTTTAAAAAAAGAGATCATTGGCAACTTTGGAGGACATAGTTTTAATTGAATAATGAAGTTAAAAGTCAGATTGTTGAGCATTAAAAAGAGAGTGACAGGAAAGGAAGTGGAGGCACTGACTAAAGACAGCTTTCTCATAAAGTTTAACAATAAAATAGAGAAGAAATTTGGGATGATTGCCATCAGGGATGGATGAATTAAGTGAGGAATTTGGGGGAATGGAGGAGGCATGGGCATGTTTGTGGGCAGTGGAGAAGTCACTAACTAGACAGGGGAAAAACAAAGATATATGAGAAAGTGGGAGTGACAAATGAGGCAATCTTTTGGAGAAGATGGGATGAAGTTGAATCATTTGTATATATAGAGGTGTTTACCTTGAAAGGACCTTCTCTTCACTTGAGACAGAAATTGAGGCAAAAAATAATGATAGAAAACATTTAAATGATTTCGAGATGAAAAGAAGGAAGAGGGAGATGTGAGTAAATAGGCACTGATTTTTTTTCAGTGAAATGTAAAGCAGTATTCTCATCTGAGATAGTGGGGAGGTGAATATGGAAGTCTTAGGGATGGAGGGATGAAAATGTTTGGAGGATGAACTGTGGTAAGTGGCATAATAAGATATTTAAAGAGGATTGCCTTTCAGCAATGAGGGTCTAGTTGAGATCATGTAAAATAAATTTGTAGTGGTTCTTTTCAATATGATTTTATGATTTTCTCTAGCTTCATTCAATAGTACATAAGTAGGAGCAAGCATAGAAGATTGTGAGAATAATTCAGGGCTGAAGCTTGGAAGAGTAAGATGAGTAGTAGGAAAATGAGGGCAAGGGACTCAAGAGAAAGGAACTGCATTGAGTGTAGAGCTGAACTGGTTCACTAAGGGATTAAGGTGGGGAAGAGAGGAGAGAATAACCAGTGCAAGGGTGATTCCTGGAAAAGAACTTAACCAAAGGTTAAGGGATTGGTGGTTACAATAAGGATGAAGTTTGGAGTTGCTGGTGGAGGGAAAGGAAGAATGACAGATTTTCATCATATAAATGAATTCCAGAGTTGATAAACCCATAAGTGGTGCTTTGTAGGTGATAGCAAGATCAAGGGAATGGCAAATGATCTTGTGTGTGGTTGAGGTGAGATAGAAGAGTAGATCATGGAAAATTAATAAGTTGAGGAACTCCGAGGTTAGAATCTTTGAGGAAATATCAATATCTATGTTAAAGTTCCCTGATATAAAAAGCAGGATTTGGGGATTATAGAAAGAGGGTATGCTAGGCACAAAACTCATTGAGGAAAAAGAGTAAATTAGCAGTGAAGAGATAAAAGCTATAACAATCTTAATAGGGTAGTAGATTAGGGTTTAGTGTATCTCAAAGGAAGAGAGATTATTGAGTAAAGGTGGTAGAGGATGAGTTTGGGAGATGCAGTGGGAAACAAGGAGTATTTCAACTCTTCCACCTCAACCAGTGAGTAAAGAGTGAAAGTGCAACTAGTCCTGAAAAGGATGGCCGGAGGGATTTGTCATCAAGAGGGAGCCAGATCACAGAGAGAGCTGAAAGGAGTGGGAAGGAAAATGGAAGAAAAGGAAAATATTCAAAACTAAAGTGAGTCTGCTATCTATAGAGCAAGCATTTCAGAGTGCACAGTGATAGGAATGGTAGAGAGGGAGATGAGGAAAAGAGCATGATTGGATTGAGTGGGATAGGAAGAAGGAAGGAGTTAGTAACTGAGAATGAGGATGAAATTGGAATAATGACAGCTGGGGGTTCAGAATCTAGAGATTGGGGAAAGCTGCCTAACACGCTGAGAGAACTCAAACTTGAATTTCAATTGATGCTGATAATCTACATGAACTTATTTATCAATGATTAACAAACCCCTATATTCTCATACTCTCCTCTTAGAAATAAACTATCAAACGACAAAGTCTATTTGTGACTCTGTCTGCCCATTTCCTCCTGCACTGCTTTGGTAACAAGCAATTTGTAACTATCTCCTCACTGGTATTGGGAACTGGCTCCCCACTTAGACAATTTCATTGCATAACACACATTCAGCAAAAATGCTAAAAGTTTCTATTAAAAAATTTTTTTTTGTAAATCCTTACTTTCTGTCTTGGAACCAATACTATGTATTGCTTGCAAGGCAGAAGAATGGAATAGACTAGGCAATGGGGGCTAAGTGACTTGCCCAGAGTCACACAGCTAGTAAAAAGTTTCTAAAAATAAACTACTTGCTCATTAGAGGGGTGATACCTTGGTGCCACCAGAATCCATTAAGACTCAACTTTTTGTTTCATAGAACTGTGTTCTCTAATATTCTAAAATAAATCTGTAACCAAAGGCAAAGAAAGTATAGATTTCCTTGTGTGGCTTTTAACTAAAACCCAACTTTCGAGGCTATTTAAATCCAAATGATCCTGGGGGGGGGGGAGTTAATGGAGGTATAGAGATAGAGATAGGAAGAGGATAGGAACAAACTCCTGACAATTATTTCACCATTAGGTCATAGTTCAAAGGGTCACCTGCTTGAGTGTGGTGACAGCAGGGAAGCCATTGTTCTCTCCATGACCAAATTCTGCCCCTCTTATGCTGTTAACTATTGTTTGGCTGAAATCACTGTAAAAGGATTTTTGTTTTGTTTTGTTTTCCCTAGTCTCAGAAAACTGGTAGTACTGGTTCTGAACCAAAACCTTTGACTGTCTGATTTGATGTGCATTGTATCTTAATTATGAAAACAGCCAAGCAGAAGCCCTTGAAATGATTTCCACAGCAAAATATATTTTAGGTGACTTTTGATTAGTCTTTTTTTACTCAGTTCTGTTATCATCATTAGATGTTTTGAGTTTGCTATTTATTCAGAGAGAAGCATTTTCATTGGTAAAACATCCTCATGTGGGCCTCTTTTAACTTTGCTTTTAAGACATTAAACAGCATTTTACTTCAAAACTCCTTCAGACATATGTACTTGGAAAGATACTGACTAGACTCATATTTCCTGTATTAAAATACTTGCATAAAAATACGGTTCTTTCTGGTGTATCAAACAAGCTAATAGTTCTCCTGAGAATTTAAACTCAGACATGAACAGATTTTGAATTTTTAGTGTGAATCTTTGGGGAGCTTTTCTTGGGGAAAGTTGAGATTGCACAAAATATTCAACTTCTACCTTAAAAACACATTTCTAGATAAAGCTATTTTCATCATAGCTTCTTCCGAAGGTCTAAATTATTCATTCAGTAAGCATTTGTTAAGCACCTACTATGTGTTAGGCACTGAGATATTCATGCTTGGTGCTAGGGATACAAAAAGAGAAAGAAAAACAGAGATCATTTTTAAGGAGCTTAAATAATGCTGGAAGGAGGAATTAAAAATTAAATTAAGGGGCAGCTGGGTAGCTCAGTGGATTGAGAGCCAGGCCTAGTGACAGGAGGTCCTAGGTTCAAATCTGGCCTCAGACACTTCCCAGCTGTGTGACCCTGGGCAAGTCACTTGACCCCCATTGCCTACCCTTACCATTCTTCCACCAAGGAACTAATACACAGAAGTTAAGGGTTTAAAAATATAAAAAAAAATAAATTAAAAAGGACAAAAACAGAGAAGCAAATAAAAATATATAGAAAATTGAATATAATTTTAAGGCAGCTAGGTGGCTTAGTGTATAGAAAGTCAGGCCTGGAGATGGGGAGTCCTGAGTTCGAATTTGACTTGGAACTGATAGTATCAACTCTAAGACAGATGGGAAGGGTTTTTTTTAAATCAATATAATTTCTCAAGTGAAAGACACTAGTGAGAAAAAGGTCCTTCTGCAGCCCTTATATAAGCTTTGGAGGAAACTAGGGATTTTAAGTATATAGACATACATATATAATATATGCATATATCTTTCATATATACTATATCCATATATGTAGATATAGTATATATATATATATATATATATATATATATATATATATATATATAGAGAGAGAGAGAGAGAGAGAGAGAGAGAGAGAGAGAGAGAGAGAGAGAGAGAGGAATGTCTTACACTGGAAACAGCAAATAGACCAATCCGGCTAGGATGAGGAGTTTATGAAAGCACAGGCCTGAAATCAGATGATGAAAGGCTTTAAATGCCCACAGCAAAGCTTGTATCATATCCTCTTAGAGAAAAGAGGGCAATGCTGGAATAGGGACAACCAGAACTGTATTTTTAGGAATATCAGTTTGGAAAATTTTATTGAATTAATTAATTTAGAATATTTTTACATGGTTACAAGATTTATGTTCTTTCTCTCCCCTTCCTCCACCCCCTCCCATAGCCCATGCGCAATTCCACTGGGAAGAAAGACTAAAGGAAGGTTATTACAATAATCTTGCCAAGAGATGATAGGGGTTAAATTAGGATGGTGGTGGTATCTTTAAGAAAGATGGGAACAGATGTAAGTGATGTGGAGAGATGCAAAAGCAGGAACATATTTTAGAAATTAAACTTGATGTTGATAGCTTTTTTCTGTTTGCAGATCCTCAATCTCTTATCAACTAGCCAAAAAGCTTTGTTCCTAGAATTCAGACATCAAAAGATTCTGTTAATTGATCTATTCCTGTTTTCACATTTTCTTTTTCAGTGACAGGCTTCATACATGGGATATTTAAGAAGCTCAAAAAAAAGTCATTTTTCAGCCAGTAAGAACTTTAACCTATGTTAACATCTTTAAAAGAGCTATTGGATTTCTCTCCTTTCCCTTGCACAGTCTTTTCTCTCATTTTTTCCTCCAAGGCAGCCCCAGGGAATTTGACAATGAAATTTGGTTCTCCAAACCAGCCCTCCCACGTTTCACAGTCATAACATCTTAAAGTTGGAAGGTTCCTTAGAGGTAATCTAGTCTAACCTACTTATATGACTTCAACACATGAAAATATTTAGGTAGAAAGGGAGAATGAAGCTGATGAAATGAGGAAATTTTTAGCCAAAAGAAAAGACCTTTTCAACCTTTGAGCTATAAGCACCTTCCACCATTCAGCTCCATAAAGTTCCACATTTCAAAGGAGTAGGCAGAAAGGTTTAGCTTTTTGGTTTTGGCTTGACACTATGAGACATTGTTTCTCTAACCCATTTCTTTAGCTTTCGTGACAGTATGGATTTGGTCCTTCTCTTGCCCTTGAGACTATCAGCAGAGATGAGCTTAGCACATTTACTACTGCTTAAAGCCTACAGCTTTATCTCTGGCTCATACCAAAGTTCAATGGCTAAAATTCAGTTTCCCTTGGCACCCTCTTTCTTCTTCCCTAGATTCCTATTAAGGCTGAGTCTCTTGGCCTTTACTGGTTCCCCCACCCCACTCCATTATATAAGCACAATATCTGCCTCTGCTTTCCCTGATTAAGACTCAAATCTATAATATATAACCTTATCCTTCCTGCCGGATACAGTGTCTATCCAGCACAGAGCCCTGGTTGTCATTAAACAGTTATACAAAAGAGGACCCAGAGAGGGAAAGGCCAGACTCTTATGAAGGATCTAGATCCCTGGAGACTTCTTGGGGCCAAATTACTTTTTCAGAACTTAACACTCACGATCCAATAGTCCATATTTGCAGCCACAAACAGTTCCTTGTGGAGAATTGCATTTGCAATCTTCCACCGTGTGCCCACATTTTTGGCTACAAATATCTTGAACGTACTGAAAAGTATGGTTTCAAGGATCTTCCCTTAGGTTCCTCATTTGTATCTAAACTAGTAACACAAAAAGGGGCAGGGAAAGAAATGAGCACATTTCTAGTAAATAATTCCTTCTTGCCTGGTGACTGTTACTTAAAAAAACCCCACAACTTATGATATTGTATAACCACTCTCTATTTCCTTCCTTATAGAAGCTTTTTTTCAAGCTTAAAAAAATCAAGTGTCAAGTTCAGCTCAGCAACTATAGTTTAAAAGCTTTGCCTAATAACTTTTCTTTGCAGTAGTTTTTGTTTGTTTGTAGATCCAGGATATTTTCTTTTTTTAAAAAAATGCTAACAGTTAAGGTTCTTAATCAAATAAAATGAAACATTTATTTTTCAAAACATGTTTATTTTTAAAGCACTTATTATCTTTCTTTTCCATTGCCTCCCCTGCCACTGAATAACAGCAAAAAAAGAAAAATAAATATAACAACTACGCATAGAAAATGAAACAAATTCCCATTTTGGCTATAACCAAAAATGTATTCCCATCCTGCTTTTTAAGTTTATCCTTTCTGTAGCAGGAGGTGAGTAATAGTTTTCATCTGGACTCATGGTTTATCATTATACTAATCAGAGTTCCAAAATCTTTCAACAATGTTTAGTAGGGTTAAAAAATATCTTATACTTAGGTTCAAAAAATTAATTTTAACATTATGAGATGGGAGAGGCATGGATAAACAACTATTTATCTGAAAAGTATCTTGAGTTTTCAAGGACTGGAAGCTGGATATGAATCCATAATGTGATATGGCAACCAAAAAAATTAATGTAGTTTTGGGGTTTCATTGAGAAATGAGGATATGACCATCCCATTGTTCTCAATCTTGGTGTGATCACCTCTGCAGAGCTGGGTTCTGGAGATAACGTTTTAAGAAGAACCTTGAAGGCAGCTAGTTTGTCCAGTGGTTAGAGCAGTGATTCCCCAAAGTAGGTGCCACCGCCCCATGGTGGGTGCTGCAGTGATCCAGGGTGGCTGTGATGGCCACAGGTGCATTTATCTTTCCTATTAATTGCTATTAAAATTTTTTAAAAATTAATTTCCAGGGGGTTAAGTAATATTTTTTCTGGAAAGGGGGCGGTAGGCCAAAAAAGTTTGGGAACCACTGATATAGAGGAAGGTAATGAATATGGTAAATATTTTCAAGTCCTGTGAATATTGTTTAAAGGAACTAAGACTATTTAGCCTGGAGAAGCTTAGAGGGGGCAGAGAACAAGATTGCTGCATTAGAGTATTTGTGAGAAGGATTAGATCTGTTCTATTTGAGACCAGAAAGCAGAACAAGATGAAAGATGTTGAAATTTTAGAAAGGTAGGTTTAATATTATTGTAAAAAATAAAACAAAAAAACAACTTCCTGGCAAATGGAGCTAGTGTGGGGAGGTTCTGGGTTCAAATGTGACCTCAAACACTTTAAATGTATGTGACCCTGGGCAAATCACTTAACCTCAATTGCTTAATCCTTACCAAAGTGATATTTGAATGTAAGATGGAAGGTAAAGCCTTTAAAAAAAAAAAGTAGAATGAGCTACCTTTGGAAGTAGTGGGTTTTCCTAAATTCCATGTCTTTAAGCAAAGGGTGAAGAGACCCTTCTTGTGAATGTTGTATATGGATATGTTCTTAACCAAATATAATTTGAGCTAAATATCATTGAAATGTCTCTTTTAACTTTGAGATTCCAGGGTCCTACTTTCAGAAAGACAGCAAAGTACATTTAAATAGCATCTTCAGGGATGCTCTCATACATATGAATGAATATAAACATTCCCAGGAAAAATATTCACTTCTCAAGTGGCAAAATAAAGTGCAGGGCCTGGAGTCCGGAAGACCTGAGTTCAAATATGGCCTTAGACACTTACTAGCTGTATGGCATAGGGCAAGTCATTTAATTTCTGTTAGCCTCAGTTTCCTCATCTGTAAAATGAAGATAATAAGAGTACCTATCTCTCAGGATTGTTATGAGGATCAAATGAAACAATATTTATTAAAGTGCTTAGCACAGGGCCTAGCAATTAGTAGGTACCACATAAATATTATTATTATATTAGCAGAATTGCATTCTAGCTTTAATTTTTAAGAAAAATATGCATTTAAAAATACCAAATAGGATGAACATTCCATATACAAAGTAGAAAAAAGAAAACTATATAAAAAGCTGGAAATCTGTATTGTGTATAGCTTGCTTTTCTATGTATATAATAAATTCTGTATAATATTTTCAAAGTTGTAATGCCTGTCAATGTTTCCTACTGATTTTCCTGTTCTGTGAATTTTAAAAATGCTTTAATGACCTCCTTCCTTTACTTTTCTTCTTTTTTTTCATTTCATTTTGTTAACCCTGTCACTAGCTTCCCTCTCCCCTGACCCTGTTAACTCCCCCTCTCACTTGAAGGAAAGAAAAATAAATATGCATAGTCAAGCAAAAACAAATCTCTGCATTGGTCATGCCTGAAAATATATGCCTTATTCTCTACCTTGAGTCCATCAATTCTCTGTCACGATGGGGGAGTAGTTTATTTTATCTCCAGTCCCCTGGAATTTTGTTTTTACCAACCCAACCATCAGCATTTCTAAGCCTTTCAAAGTTGTTTGCTTTCATAATGTTGTTACTTTACAGATTATTCTCCTGGTTCTGCTCACTTCACTCTATATCAGTTCATATAACTCATCATTTCCTATACAGAATAATATTTCATTTATATTCACATACTATAAGTTGTTCAGCCAATCTCCAGTTGATGAGCACCACCTTAACTTCTAGTGTTGAGAAAGAGAGACAGAGAGAGGGAGAGCAAGAAAGAGAGACAGGGACAGAGAGTTTTGTGTATATGGTTTTCCCCCTCTTTCTTTCATTTCTGTGGAATATAGGTCTAATAGGTGGCATATCTGAGTCAAAGAATATAGTGCCATAGTTCCAAATTGCTTTCTAGAGCAGTTAGATTTTGTAGTTTTTATATTTACTCTAATAAATGCAGGATTTATGTGTATAAAAAGAACAATGCCAGAATGCAAGTACTAAGGACTTTTTCATATGATCATAGGTTTTGAATTAAAAGGGTTCCTAGCAATCACCTAGTCCAGCTACTTCATTTTACATATGAAGAAATGAAGTCCCAAAAGGTCATACACATAGTAAGTGGTAGAGGCAGGACTTGACCTGTGGTTCCCTAACTAAATTCTGTTCTCTTTCTACTCAGTTTTTCTCCCTTTCCATTGAATTTTCCCCAGTATCAAAGTTTTTCAGGTTTTTTTTATCCTTTGCTTCTGCTTTTATGTGAATCTTTTTTAATGTGAATCTATGTGAATTTTATGTGAAAGACTATTTCTCAAATTACAGTTTGTAGTTTAGGAAAAACATTCTTCTTGCCTATATATTTTATGTATCTATCTTGGGATGTTTGTGAGTACTTTGCACCTTTTGCTTTTTATCAGAGGTAGAAAAAAAGCTGTCTTCTACCTTAATACAAATGCATGTGTTACTTTTCAGACTTGTAAGAGAACTGGGAATCCTGTAAAGGAATATTTGAAACGTCAACACTAGAATATCTGTAAATTGTTCAAAGCAAACTATGGGTGGGAGCATTAGGAGTGAAAAAAAAACCCAAAACCATTCCAAAATTAAACCTGGCCCATAGGTTTTAGAGGAAAGGTTTGGACTACATATTACAGTGCTTAGTACCTATTAATTTGGGGCTCTCCTTCCCTCTCCCATAAGAATATAAGTTACTTGAAGTCAAAGAACTACTTTTTTTAAAACTTTGTATCCTCAGAACAGTCCCTTGCTTATTGTAGATACCAAATGTTGAATGTAGCTTTTCATGTACATTTGGTAATACTGTTTTGGGACTACCTTTTGGGAAAAAGGGAAATTAGGATCTATTTCTACTTCTCTGCTGACTCATGGTGTTATCTCTGAAAGTCTCGGTTTCTCCTTTAATGAAATGGGAATGCAGCATGTGGTCCCTTGTAGATTATCCTGTCACACAAATTGTTGCCTGGATTGTTCCCATATAAGATTAGCAGTACACAATGACAAAGAAAATAATATATAGAGAGATTTCTCATCCGCAAAACAAGGGAACTAGATGGTCTCCTAAATCCTTTCCATTTCTAGATTTATGGTATTCCATGATCCTCGGAAGTGAAAATGTGCTTCTTTAATTAGAACATAAAATTCCAAGAGTTATTAGCTACATTAGTAGCGGAGGACACATGGCTTGTTAAAACCCTTCTGAGTTATCAGGATAAAAAGATATATCCAAGTATAAAGAATTGGTATTTGTAGAACAATAGCAAAAAGAATGTGTCTTCTTCCAGTTCTCTTCTTTCAAACCTAACTCTGTTCCCACCATGAGTGTACATCATTTGGGAAATGTGCTGAACAAATCGTGGTATATGACTTTAATGGAATATTGTTGCAGCAGAAGGAAGGAAACAAACATTCATTAAGCACCTACTACATACCAGACCCATTTACAAATATTTTCTCATTTGATCCTCACTTCAATGCTGGGATACAGGTGCTATTATTATCACCATGATATTTCAATATACTGAGGCAGACAGAGTGATTTCCTAAGGGTCACACTGTTTATAAGCAACTGAGTTCAGATGTCCAAACTCAGGCCTTTTTGACTCTAGAATCATTATGACAATGAGGAAACATAGTAGCCAGGCACTGGACTATGTAATGGCATGTTGCATATCTCTTCCAACACAGTGACTGTATGGGTTGTTCGTGTTCAACTGAATTAGGGAAGTAGATAGATCAGACATTTGGGAAATGACTGAAGAAACAATAAAACATTTTTTAAAATAACTTCCAGAAATGCTGTCATTTGCTACTGTTTAAAATTTTAATTTCTTAAGGTAATTAAATCTCTAAATAAATATTGAAATTATACAGTGATAACGGATATAACACTCCCAGCCCAAAAGTGGCCATTTTCTGGTCAGCCCAGTCATGCTGAGTTTGTGCAAAGAGACATGGGCTCCTATTACTGAACTCTATTTCTCTAACCTTTCGAAGTCTCAAAAGGCCTTCAACCAAAGAGGGGGAAAAAGACACTAACAAGAGGAAGCCCCATCCCAGACACAGGCCTTTTATGCCTTGTGGCCAGCAGAAAGGAAATAGAAGCTCATATTTCTCTCAGTTCTAAACAATCAGCCAGTCCAAAGATTCCTTTTTACCAAGAGTAAGTGGAGAAGAAACAGTCCTGGTATACCTATGCTTGCTCCAAAAGTACAGAGTAAGGCCCCTCCATTCTACATCATTACAGCTCCAGAAGCAGGATTCCCCCAACATTTATACTCCCAAGGCAAGACCTTCATTACTCTGAAAAGGAGAAAAAACTGTGCAAATTAAACTCATAGTGGAATCAACCTAAATCACCCTTAAGAATCTGTATCTGAATACTGCCTCCAAAAAGGGAATTATGTTACAATTATTTTACATTATGTTTATTAATGTTATGTCACATTATGTTATAATTTATGTATTATGTTACAATTATGTTACAATCATCAATCTGAAAGCCCCATATAAACCCAGCCTTTCTCTCAAATTCCCTAGATTTTAGAGATGGAAATGTAATCCACATAATCATAAAATCATATGGATCATAGGATTGTAAAGTTAGATCTGAAGGTGATCCTACAGGTCATCTAATACAATCATTCTCATTTTATAGATGAGGAAAATGAAGTCCAATGAGGCACAGTGACCTGTCTAATGCCTAACAGGTAGCAGATGTGAGATTTGAACCCATATCCTCTGACTCCAAATGCATTGTTCTTTTTTTGTGTGCTACTCTTCATCATCATTTGTAAGGAAAAATATAATTTTGAATGTCGACCCTGCCTTTAGTAAATTATTAGATACTCCTTGAGAGATTTGTCAGAGACCAAAATACACACATCTTCATGCCAAAGATCATATTATTTAACTGCCGCACCCTCTCTCTAGCAAGTTTTCTTTTCTCTTCCACAAACTGCCCTGGTTCCAAAGAGAGACAGAAGAAAAGTAATGTTTTGTGGCAAGCTGCATGTCCATTAAATAAAATAAATATGACAACTTGATGTAAGCTTGGGATAAACTGGCTAGTTTATACTAGACCAGAGGTGACAAATGGGTTTGTGGGGGAGAGTCAAGTTTGTTATATTCCTTTCACTTCACTTATACACATTAAAAATATGGCAGAACACTGACATGTTGGGGATAGACTATAGCATTATGTGGTTCCTTGTAAAACGTGGTACTCAGCAATGGTTAGCAGATGACAGTCCTCATTTAGTGGATTCTAAGTTCTGAAACTGTGCAGAGTATTTTTATTTTGGGGGTGAAATTTTGATCATTTGATTATCTCTAATGTTTGGCTTTGGAATTCTACTTTTAGGTCTTATTCAGTAGGTAGAGAAAGCAGCAACCTGCATAGTGTGATTTGGAAGGGCCTTGACCCAAAATAACTCCTCAATCCATCCTGCCACAGTGAAAGTCCTGTTAAATTATAAATGTTATATGGCAGGGGTAAATTTTTAAACCATTATTGGCCATTAACAGCATACCTCAGATTTGTTTGTCAGATTAAATTGGTATCTAGAAGAGTTCTAAAAAGAAATGAGAGGCAAGAAAGATGTATTTTGATGGGAAGAGAAAGGCAGAAAAAAAATAGGCAATTTGGCTGGAGAACCCCAGGAGGAATAGCCAGAGAGCAAAATGAGGTCACTGGCACCTGGAGAATTAGAGGAGAGAAGAAGAAATGAAGGAAATGAACTGAATTCATCCCCTCTCATCATCCTCATCTCAACCTTCACTCAACTTCCTTTGTGTTAATAGGAACACTTTCATTCACACAAGACTGGAAATTTCAGTCGTCTTTGGCTCTTCTCTTTTCCCCACCTATTCATAATCCACCAAGCTCAGTGCCAAATTTAATAGCTTCTATCTTCAAAATATCTCTGGAACTTGTTCCTCCTCTTATCTCTAATGCACGCTAGTTCAAATTCTTATCACCTATCACCTGATTGCTTATGAATCTTCTAACTTCTAACTAGTCCTCCTGAATCTAGACTCTCTTTTCTCTAATCTATCCTTCTTTCTTTTTCTATCCTTCATATCCAATCACCTTATCCATTATCTACAAAATAATTTTCGTAATACACAAAATCATTGAATCTCAGTCAGAAGAGATCTTAGCAACTATGTAGTCCAACCCATAAATAACTAGAAATCCCTTTCTGGCATTGCTTATTCATTCAGTAACAGGAAACATTACTTTCAGAAATTTTTCACTTCATTTTTAATAGCTCTAATTTAAAAGAAAAAAATTAACAATATGTTTTTCTAACATCATTCTCATTTCCACTAATATTCCCTACTCTTCTACTCCCTGGCAATCCATGCTTCCTAGCAAAGGATAAAAAAGAAAGAAGGGGGGAAAGCAGCAAAAAAAAACCCAACATTTCAACTGTCATTAATGGTATATGAAATACAAAAGGATGCCAATATATGTTTAAGAACCAGATCTCCAAAAAATAAATGTATACAAGGCACACTTTTGAGTTGAACCTGTTATTAATATTTTATCCAATATTTTAACTCTAGACAATCAGTAAACCAAGCCTTATCTAGAATTTGTCGATTTCTTGATTGTAAAAACTTAAAATTAAAAACTTACAATTTAACAATCAGCTCTTACAAGCTGGTCTGAGCTGGCTCCAACATTCCCCTGAAAATATTTAGATAGGACTACATTTTTCCATATTTTAAGCCTAAATTTGCCTTTTTGTAAATTTTACTTTTTCCTTCTAAGGCTAAACAGAACAAGTCAAACTGCTTTTCCCATTACAGACTTCTTCCTGTATTTGAAGATGGATATAATGTCCCTTTTAAGTATTCTTTTCTCTAGTTTTTTAAAATATGATTCTCATATGGCATTATTGTAAAGTTCCTTAGCCATTGTCATTGCCCTCATCTGGACACTCTTCTGTCAGTATAACCAGGAGAAGACTGGAGCCAGCTAACTGGTTTTACCCATTATTAATTTTTCAATGTGAGCATTTATGACTTAGAAATTGGCAATCTCTACAAATCAGGGTTTGACTATCTTTTTATTGATCATCTAGACTTAAGAAAGTGTTAAAAATGCAGATTAAACTTAAAGTTTTATATACCTAAATTGTTTTTTTCAGAGAGCCAAACCTGGATGTTAAACATTTACTGGCACACCCCAATATTGCTTTCAAAACATTGCCTGAGCTCAGCAGGAATGACTGAGGAAATGACATCATCACTAGAATCAATAATAAAAATGATAATGATGGTGGTCGTGGTGATGATAACTGGCATTTATAAAGCACTGGAAGGATGACAAGATGCTTTATACCCATTACCTTATTTGAACCTCGCAACACTCCTCACTCTTCTAAAATGTGGTGTCCAGAAGGGAACACAATATTCTTGATGTGGTTTATGTATGGCAGAATACAACACCTTCCCAGATCCTAAATAGCATGACTTTCTAAATACATCTAAAAATCACATTAATACTTCATTCCTACATTTTTTCTATCATTTCTCTCTTGAGATTCTAGATCTTTTGTTCCTCTAAAAGAATTATGTTCTTCATTTTTTAAAACAATGTTTTTGGTTGTTTGGTATAGCACTAAAATGGCATATTGATTTAGGAAATGTAATAATTTTTAATATACTGGAAGAGTCCAATCATGAGCACTTAACATGCTTCTACTTATTACATTGAAAATTTTTTCTTTAAGAAGCAATTTGTAGGTCTTCTGGGGACAGAGCCAAGATGGTGGAATAACCCAGAGCAGCTCTGTGCCACCACAAGAATCCTCTATGACCAAGATTAAAATAAAACCTCAAAATGAATACAGTAGTGAAAAAACCAATAAGGAGAGAGAGTGAAACGACTTTCAAGAAGAACCCAAAAGGTAGGCAGAGAACATCTGGGCCAGTGGGGTGAGAGGAGAACAGAGATAGTAAGAGGCTGTAGCAAGGAGGAAAGAGCAAGCCATACATTCCCACCCCACATCTGCTGTCCCAGGTTTTGAACCTATACCAAGCCAACATCCAGAATCTGAGATCCTACCTGGGCAAATAGTGGTACACCAACCCACACCCCTTGAAATTTCAAACCTGTGGAGAAGCCCAGAGTTCCATTCCAGGGCAGTCTGGGCTGAAGTGGGATGATCCTTATAGGTCCAGAAAAAAGCCAGAAATCCTAGTTTGGGCTTGGGATAAGGACAGTACACAGTTTGGGTGGGTGGGGTTGATAATACTAAGTACCAAGTACTGATATTTTTGCCAAAAGCTCAGGGCAAAGCTCCAAGACAGGGCAATCAAGGGTGTGCCTGATTAGATCAAGTGCACAGTGAGACCAAAAACTTGAGCATAAGCTGGGGGTTGGGGGAGGATAGAATGGGGTAAATTATATAACATAAAGAAGCTTGAAAAATCATTATAGAGAGGGGAAGATAAGGGTGGAAATGGTCAATGCTTAAATTTTACTCTCATCATAACTGGCTCAGAGAAGGAAAACCAAGTATACTCAGTGGGTTATAGAATTCTATCTTACCCTACAGAGAAGAAGAAGGGGAATAAGACAAGAGAAGGGTAGGTAATTGAAGAGAGAGGGAAGTGGAGGGGTGACAAAAAGCAAAATACTGGTGAGGAGGAACAGAGTGAAAAAGAATAGAGCAGGTTCCCAAGGAGATAATATGATGGAGGGTAATACACAGTAATCATAATGCTGAATGTGAATGCGATAAACTTGCCCATAAAACAGAAGTGGATAGCAGAGTGGATTAAAAAAAAAGAATCCTACTATTTGTTGTTTACAAGAAACACATTTAAGGCAGGGTGATATGTGCAGATTAAAGGTAAAAGGCTGGAGCATATTTTATTATGCCTCATCTAAAGTAAAAAAAAAAAGCAGGAGTAGCAATCATGATACCAGACAAAGCTAAAGTAGAAATTGATCTGATTAAAAGAGATAAGGAAAGAAATTACATTTTGCTAAGGGTACTATAAACAATGAAGTAACATCATTATTAAACATTTATGCACCAAAATGGTAGCATCTAGATTTTGAAAGGAAAAATTAAAGGAGTTTAAGGAGGAAATAGATAGTAAGACCATACTAGTGGGGGAATCTCAACCTTCCCCTTTAGGAACTAGATAAATTGAACCAAAAAATAAATGAGAAAGAAGTAAGGGAAATGAATGAAATGCTAGAAAATTTAGAGTTAATAGATATCTGGAGAAAATTGAACGGGAATAAAAAGGAATGTACCTTCTTCTCAGCAGTACATGGTACATATACAAAGATCAATCATGTACTAGGGCATAGAAATGTTGCAAATAAATGCAGAAAATCAGAAATAATAAATGCAACTTTTCCAGATCATAATGTGATAAAAATTATAATTAACAAGGGTCCATGGAAAGGCAAATTTAAAATTAATTGAAAACTAAATAATTTAATTCTTTAAAACTGGTAAGTCAAAAAACAAATCATGGGGCAGCTGGGTAGTTCAGTGGATTGAGAGTCAGGCCTAGAGATGGGAGGTCCTAGGTTCAAATATGGCCTCAGACACTTCCCAGCTGTGTGACCCTGGGCAAGTCACTTGACCCCCATTTCCCACCCTTACCACTCTTCCACCTATGAGCCAATACACAGAAGTTAAGGGTTTAAAAAAAAAACAAGAAAAAAAAACCAAATCATATAAATAATTACAGACTTCATTAAAAAAAAATGACAATGAGGAGATAACATATCAAAATCTATGGGATGCAGTCAAAGCAGTACTCAGTGGAAATTTTTATATCTCTGAGTGGCTATAGAAACAAAACAAAGAGGGAGGAGATCAATGAATTGGGCTTGCAACTTAAAAACTTAGAAAAAGAACAAATTAAAAATCTCCAGATAAAAACTAAATTGAAAATCTTATAAATTAAAGGAGAAATTAATAAAATTTAAAGTAACAGAACTATTGAACTAAATAAGACTAGGAGCTAGTACTTTGAAAAATAAAATAAAGTACTATTTAATCTAATAAAAAATAAAGAAGAGAATCAAATTAATAGTATCAAAGATGAAAAGGATGATATCACCTCTAATGAAGAGGAAATTAAAGTAATTATTAAGAACTATTTTGCCCAATTATATGGCAATAAATATGAAAATCTAGGGGAAATGGGTGAATATTTACGAAAATATAAGTTGCCTAGATTAACAAAAGAGGAAATAGAATACTTAAATAATCCCATCTCAGAAAAAGAAATTTAACAAGCCATCAAAGAACTTCGCAAGAAAAAAATCCCCAGAGCCAAATGGATTCACAAGTGAATTCTATAAAACGTTTAAAGAATAATTAATCCCAATATTATACAAACTATTTGACAAAATAAGCAAAGAAAGAATTCTTCTTATGACACAAATATGGTACTGATTCCAAGCCAGGCAGACCAAAAACAGAGAACGAAATTTCCTTAATGAACATAGATGCAAAAATCTTAAATAAAATACAATCGAAAAGACTACAGCAAATTATCATAAGGATTATTCACTCTGACCAGGTGGGATTTATACCAAGAATGCAAGGATGGTTTATTATTAGGAAAACTAACTATATAATTGATGATATCAAAAATCAAACCAACAGAAATCACATGATTATCTCAATAGATGCAGAAAAAGCCTTTGGCAAAATATAACACACACTCCTATCGAAAACACTAGAAAGTATAGGAATAGAAGGGCCGGGCCAGCTCTCCTTTAAAATTATTCCATGCATGTCTAGAAAATGTACCATACCAAGTCCTAATTGAGAAATCCAAGGGGGTGGGGGGGAAAGCAAGCATAGGGAAACAATAATTGTGTAGTCTATTTTTTTCCATTGTGTGTTCCCTAGTTAGTTGCATTGATTAAATGATTGATTAGTAAAACTTTAAACTCTTAATCTGGTGTAGTGGGTAGAGTATTGGACCTAGAGTTGGGAATACCTGAATTCAAATCCTGACTTTAGACATTTACTAGTTGTATGATCTTAGACAAGGCATGTAACTTGCATCTTTCTCAGTTTCCTAATCTGCAAAATAGGGAAAATAACACACCTTACAAGGTTATAGTGAGAATAAAATAAGGATATTTGTAAAGTACTTTGCACATATTAAAGTATTAAGTAAACCCTAGTTATTATAATTATATTACTATTATTTATCATGTTAAGGAACGGTCCATTTTTCCTATATTTCCTAGAGTTTTATTTTGAAATGGGTGTTAGATTTTGTCAGCCTTTTCAGCATCTATTGATATAATAATATATTTTTAAATTTTAATTTTAGATAGTTATATAATGTATTATGTAATATAATTTATCATAAAGATTATATGATGTAGTATACTTTATATTAATTATGAATAGTATGTAATTGGATTGTTTATTTATTATATTTATAGTAATTTTCTGTTGAACCAACTCTGTATTCCTGGTATAAGCCCAATTTCATCATGGTGCATATGTCTTATATAATGTTATAACCTACTTACTAGTATTTTATTTAACATTTTTGTGTAACTGTTTATTAGGGATATTAGTTTGTAATTTTCTTTTCCTGCATTGTCTCTTCTTGGTTTAAATGTCAAGATCACATTTGTATCATAGAAAGAAATTGGAAAGATACTTTCCTCTCCCACTACTATAAACAGTCCATGCATCACCAGAATCAAATCGTTCCCAAAATACTAGACAAAATTCACTTGCAAATCCATATTATCCTGGAGTTCCCATCCTTTGAAGTTCATTCATGGTCTGTTCTATTCACCCCTCCGCTATGATATTGGATTATCCAAATATCCCCCTTCCTCTTTTATTTTGTTTTATGTTTTAAACCCTCGCCCAATCCCCAACTCCTGGGTCAAAATATTTTCAGTCATTAGGGCTCTCTGGAGTAGCTCAGATTAGAGTCAGCTCTGTCTAGGGCATCTTGGTCAAGGTACTGTCCTTTCTTCCTCTGTGGATTTCTGACCATCCTGGAGCTTCCTCATCAGAGTTCTTGGGGCTTGCAGCTCCTTGGCAACAGATTTCAGGGTCTTCAAGGCTATCTAGAGTATTTCAGGCCAGAGTGCCATGAACTTTTGGTTCCCCTAGGATGCTCCAAGTCAAAACACTTCTGACTTCCAGTCCTACATCACTAGTCAGAGCAGTCAAAGACCTATGGATTTCCAATCGCATAGATTTGCTCTGGTTTTCCCATAAGGACACTCTGACCTTTCTTTGCCTAGAAAACAGAATGTTAAGAGTTTTTATGTAGTACTAGAGTCAAGTCAACAAGTATTTACTGAGAAGTTACCATGTGCCAGGCACTATTCTAAACTTTGGGAACACAGAGAAAAGCAAAAAAAGTAAACAGTTCCTGACCTTAAGTATCTCATAATCTCATGGAGGAGACAACATATACATAGGTATACTTGTGTGCAAATACATACATATATATATATATATATATACATGCAATAAAAATTTATATAGGATAAATTGGGATTAATTTTAGAGAGAAAGCGCTAAGATTAAGGAGAGTTGGGAAAGGTATTTTACAGAAGATGGGATGAGTTGAGACCTGAAAGAAGTTAAATTAGCATTTCTCAAGATGATAGAACATGTAATGGGTTTTGCTCACTGAACAGTTCCTGATCCCTTTCCCTAGCTCCGTCCTTCAGGTTGATTTTTCTTTAGGATAAAAAACACAAGCTGGGGGCAGCTAGGCAGCTCAGTGGATTGAAAGCCAGGCCCAGAGACAGGAGGTCCTGGGTTCAAATCTGAACTCATATACTTCCTAACTGTGTGACTTGGGCAAGTCATTTAATCCCCATTACCTGGACCTTACCACTCTTCTTCTCTGGAGCCAATATGCTGTATTGATTCTAAGATGAAAGGGAAGGGTTTAAAAAAAGAGACACAGACTGGCATAGAATGAGAATCTCTACACTTAGAGTTTGAGTCACCTGGAAAAGATATGCTGACAATACAACTAAGGAGAGTTTCCCCTTAAGGTTAATCATAATCTCTATTTTGCCTTCTTCCCACTCTTAAGAGATCAGCCACTCCATTCCTAGTCTGATTATCCTAAATCTTCAAATGGTCTTTCTAGATTTCTACATTATTGAAGGAAATTAATTTTAAAGTCAGGCAGGAACTATGCATGACATTTCTTAGGAAATGGCATTATAGTAAGCTAGGCCAAAATTTCTTTCTTATTAAGAAATGATTATTATTAGGAAATACTGGCAAAATAATCACACATTTTTTTGTACTTTGTTCAGGCACAGTAAGAATATTCACTCACCATGATTTAAAATCAAAAGCAGGCAGTCTCAATGGCCCCTTGCTTATAATTTGTTTCTATCCCCAAACGATGCACCCATGACCATTCCTTCCTTATTTTTTTTTAACAAATAACTTGGTGGGAGTGAGGAGAGAATTCAGTCTTCACTCACCAAGGGAGTTGTCTGCTCTATTTTTTAAAAGAATATGAGTGGTTTTCCCATGTCTCAGAAGAAAGGCTCCCTCCTATATAAGGTGTGTAAAGCTTTTCATTAGTTGCATGAGGAAGAATTGTCTTTGTGCTTATTCATATTTGGTCTTAATAATAACTTGGGAAATGGATAATTTGGCTATTGAACAACCCAGTAGAGAAGGGGGGATTTTAAGTCCAGTCCCTTGTGAAGATGTAAGGTCAAGGGCAAAGTGAAAATTAAAACTTTGTTATATGGAAGACCTAATATTTTAAATAATCTAGATAAAGGGGCAGGTAGGTGGCTCATTGGATAGAAAGTCAGGCATAGAGATGGGTTCAAATCTGACCTTAAGACACTAGCTGTGTGATCCTAGCCAAAGTACTTAACCCCAATTGCGTAGCCCTTATTGCTCTTCTGCCTTAGAAGTGATTCTCAGTATTGATTCTAAAACAAAAGTTAAGGGTTAAAAACAATCTAGATCAGTGAGTGGTCTCAAATGCTAATAGAAATCAGGGCTACTAAACCACACATAAGGATCTCTGTGGGTTGTGGATTAACAATTTTGAAATGGAATATTATCTAGGTTTCATTCTATTTTTATATATTTTGCTAAATATTGCCCAATTACATTTTAATCAGGTTTGGGTCACAATCCAGAATGTGGAAGGCCACAGACTGCAAATCCAACATCTCTAGGTCTTGAGGACATATCAACAGCAAAAGTTAAGGTAATATGCTCTGTTTATATGGGTTTGCTTCAGGCAAAGTTATTAAGAATGTAGCAGAATCCAAGTTCTCTTTTTCCCTTGTTGAGTACATTTTCTCTTCCTCTGTCTTTAAAGTTCACCTATTTCCATGGTCCATGAAAGATTAGTGGGCAGAAAATATCTGGAGGCTGTAGGGGAATGGGTAAGCAAAAAAAACTGAAAAACTGATTGAGATTTTATTTTTTTACTGAATGGATAGTGAATAAATAACATCAATTTAGGACTAGTTCTACATGGTATTCTTGTACTTCCTAAAATATTTTCTTGTAACAGATGAGAATGGGAGGATCATAGGTAGTTTGGTCATTTATTTTTTTTTTTGTTAAGGAAAAAGAAAAAGAAAAAGTCTTAAGGAATAAGAAAAGACTCTTTTGAGTCATCTTAATTTCAAGAATTTTTTTTCCTTACAGAAAATCAAACCTTCTATAGACATTTTAATGAAATGTTTTTAATGTATAATTATTAAACGTGTTTACCTCCGTGCAAAAGTGCAGGATTAAACATTGAATCTTCAGCCAGTTGTACTCCTACTGTTGTCATTTAGTAGTTTCCAGCTGTGTCTGACTCTTCATGACCCTATTGGGGGTTTTCTTAGCAAAGGTACTAGCATGGTTTGCCATTTCCTTCTCCAGCTCATTTTATAGATGAGGAAGCTAGGGCAAACAGGGTTAAGTGACTTGCTCAGGGTCACACTCATAAGTATCTGAGGTGAGATTTGAACCAAAGTCTTCCCAACTCCAGGCCCAGCACTCTATCCTTTGCACGACTTAGCTGCTCTAGTTGTATTCCTAGATATATCTATTTTCAACAAGAGCTGTGAGTTTTGATATTTGAGGAGTCACTTTGATCCAATAGGCCCTGCAGGTATTTCTGAAGCAGAAATTCTTTATTTATCTTACAAATGTTTACAAACTGCTCTTACAAAATAGCAGGGAAAAAATCAGTTCAGCTATAATGAATAACTATCATTAAAACAAAACAAGTTATCCAAAATAAAGAAATGTTTTAAATTACACTAAATATGGAATATTGTGATGCAATGAAGACTAGAAAAAATGAAGAAAATAAATATATCTAGAAAGAATATTATAAAATAATACAAAGAGGGGGGGAAAAAGTAAAACCATATATAAAGGGGAAAAAAGAATGATGAAGATGCTTTTTGTGTTGTCAGAAGGTGCTTACTCCAGGCTTGCAGTTAAGTACAATATCAGGCAAATGGTCTCAGTGGTTCCCTTTTGATCTTCCCTTTCTGTGTGGTCCACTCCTATATAGCAAACACTGGCTAAGAATGCAATAAAAACATCCGATTATAATCATCTAAAGACAAAATCTATTATAAAAGCACAGACAGCAAATAAAGAAGATTTAAAGAGATCAGGAAACTCCCAGGAGTGAAAGGTGCCAGTTCACCCAGCAGTGAGTGATGAGGCAAAGACAAAGTAAGAAGTGGAGTAGATAAATTCAATAGGTCGCAGAAGCAATGAAACAGGAATATTCAGAGAAATTTTTTTTAATCTACCTAGGAAAATCTCTCCTTTAGTTTGTCGATAACAATCTGGTACAATCCTGAAAAACTTATGACTGGGAATGCTACCCACCTCCTGAGAAAGAACTGTTGGAGTAGTCTTTCACATCAGTGTATTTATGGTCATTTTTTGGAATTTGGGGTTATGTATAAGTTTGCTCTTACAACAATGACCAATATGTTTTGCAGGACAAAAAAAAATTAAGTTAAAAAAAAGTTTGTCAGTGTGCCACAAACAGCTCCAATTGTTCATGGTTATATTCAGATCAGGTAGCAGCATCCTTCCTTTTGCAATTAGCTTGCTGCTATTGATGCAAGCACAAACTCCCTAGTCTCTCCCCTCTCCACAAAGCTAAAAAGTTCTAGGGCTTTTCCTCTGCCAAGATCCTTCAGTCCCTCCCTCAATCTGGGAAAAATTGTAGTTGCTTGCATGCCTGCTGATAAGAGTAATATAAGGAATAAACAAGGAATCCAGGGAGGACTTGAAGAACCATGGATTCAAGTGGTCTGGATTTGAATTCTGCCTCTGCCACCAATTACTTGCATGATCTCATCAAAGGGCTTTATCACTTTGGTCCCATTTATCTTATCTATAAAAATCATGAGGTTGGACTAATGACCCAAATTGAAAGTCCTTCCAGCTCTAAACCTATAATCCTTGGATCTTAAGTGTGAAAAAGAAATCAGAGAGAATGCCTGAAAAATTGTTATAATATCATGCATTAAATTAATTTAAATATAAATAGTTACTAGGCAAGGTTAGTTGGTTTATTCAAGTTCAATGTTCTGTTTTTAATAAATTTTATAATAAAATAAAGAACACTGGCCCAGTCTCAGCTAATAAAACTTTTTTTTTTAATTTAGGAAAAAGAATTAAAATGAACAGCATTGATGAAGCTCTAGGTAATATTTAAAAATAGAGAAAGAGCTTTTTGCCTTCTGGGTTAAGATCTGGTCTTCATAAATAAGACAAACTTTTTGCAAATAAGACAAATCCCTTACAGTTTGTCACCATAGGCACTTAAGTAATACTTAAGTCTCCAAATCTTCATATTAAGTCCTAGTGATTGCATTCCTATAGCGATTTGTAGGGATGGTTCTTTCCCTCCTGTCTGAACTAGAAAGATTTTATTTGATGAGAATGATTTACATGATTGAAATTGGAGTGTGTACTGGTAGGGAAAGGTTTTGAGAGTGAAAGCTTCATTTTTTGAGGCCTTGAGTCAGAGTCATTATAACTTAGTTCTTACTTGAAAATAGCAACATATCCTATAACCCAGTTATTTGGAATGAGTTCTATTCCATTTCACTGGGGGGAAACAGTACCTAAATGTTTGTTTGCTTCTAATAAGGAACTGCTAAAGTGGATATGTTCTGAATTTTAACCAGGATTTTAATTTTAACTTTTTTTATTTTTTAAATTTAAATTTAATTTTTAATTTTAACTCCATGGAAGAATGGCAAATACTGTATTATTTCATACTCACTTCTTAAGTAAAAAGATAATTCTTCTTTCTACCCTAGAATATTTTCACAAAAGATTTTGTGTGTATCTCTCTCTCTCTCTCCTTCCCTCACTCTTTTTCTTCCTTTCTTCCCATCATTTTTCTTTATTCTTTTCCTACTTTGTCTTTCCCCATCTTTACCTCCTTCTTTTTCCCTCTTTCCCCCTCTTTAAAAAAATCTTTTTTTTTTCTTTCCTGAAGTTTCATAATCCAGAGGAATGAGACTACCTGGGCTTTAACAGCCAAAAAAAGTTTTTAGTGAATTAATAAAGTGGATCTTCTCCCTTACGTGTGCCAAGGGTAGGTGTGGCATCTTGTCTTCAAGATGTGATAGCTCACTTCACCACTCTTTGTCACTCTTTGTCAAATGAAAGGAATGGACTAGATACTCTATAAGGTCACTTTCAAGTCTCAATCCTATGACTAGCTCAAGCGTGGTCTCCAAACTTTATAGCCTTGTTAGTTTGTTTCTCTAATCATGAAAATTCTAACTCTTCATCAGGGAAAGCAAAGTAATAGTTTTCTATAATATATATTAAATCTACTAAGAGAGACTTGGTAAATTATATATAGATATCTTATTTATTATATACATAAATGTTGATCTGATTTTATGTGCATAAAATCAAGTCAAGTGAAAAACATGTATAATAGATAAAATATAATTGAATTGGTTTTATATATAAATATAATCAATAATACATAATCAAGTCATTAAAATTTATATGTATCATATAATTAATTAAATGTGGGTATAAAAATAAATCAAGTCAAGTCAACCAATATTTATTAGACATCTACTATATGCCAAACACTGTGCTAAGTGCAGAAGATGTAAAGAAAGGCAAAAAATAGTCCCTGTTCTCAAAGAAATAATATATAAGAAACTATGTACAAACAATGTATCTATGAGATAAATCGGAGTTAATCTTAGAAGTAAAATGCTAAAATCAAGGCTGATTGGGAGACTTCTTGATGAAGATGAGACTTGAGGCAGCTAAGTGCCTCAGTGGATAAAGCTCTAGTCCTGGAGTCAGGAGGTCCTGGGTTCAAATCTGTCTCAGACACTTCCTAGCCACGTGACTCTGGACAAGTCCCTTAACCTTAGTTGCCTAGCCCATGTCCTTCAGTACCAGAGTTGTTACTAAGACAGAAAGTAAACGTTAAAAAAATAAGACTTTAGCTGAGACCTAAAGGAAGCCAGGGAGACCAGGAACCAAAGATGAGGAGAGAGTTCTAGGCTCAGAGAAAAGCCAGTGCAAACACGAACATTTAGGAGATGGAATATATTTTGTAGGGAAACAAGCAAGGAAGTCAGTGCCACTGAAGCATAGGGAATATGGAAAAGAGTAAGGTTTTGAAAGCTTTAAAAGTCAAAAAGAGGATTTTATATTTGATCCTGGGGGTAGTAGGGAGTCTCTAAAGTTTAAGCGGGGTAACATGGTCAGACCATGCCTTAAGAAGATCAGTTAAACAGTTAAGTGGAGGATAGACTGGAGTGCAACCCCCCCCCACCCCAGCACAGTGTAATGAGACAAGCACTGGATCTGAGAAAAACTGGGGGTCATATTCTGGCTCTGCTAATTGCAGAGCCCATGTGACTCAGCAACTTTTTGAGTCTCTGGGGTCCAAGTTTCCTCAACTGTAAATAAAGTGGTTGGACTTTATATAACTTTACAACCCTTCAATCTTCATCTCATAGCTTAATACTTAGTACTTTATTTTTCCACCTTTAAAAGACAGAAACATAAAATATTTGGTTCTCAAATCTTGTTTGGAGCCACCTCTGGCTGTGTATCTCATTATCTCAAAGATTTTGAGAAATTATCAGATTTTATACTCCATGAAGATATGAATTGTCTTAAATCTTTCACAGAAGCAGGACATTGATTCACAGTAGGCACCACTTAAATATTTCTTTAATTCAGTGAAAATAACTTGTGAAATGTGTAAATATGTATGTATGTAATAATAAATATATATACCTGGAACATATCTATGTATAACCACATTAATTAGTAATCAATGATAATGGTGTCACAGCTCCAAAAAGAACCAAAAATATTAATATCACCACTGTTGTAAAAGATTCTACATAAAAGCCATTATTGTGGTTAAAGTCTTTCCCCCCACCCTCTTGATTCATTATTTTAAAAATGCTACACAGTAAAAGGTAATTAGAAAATATAGATGAATGCCCTTTGATCCAGTAATACCAATTCATAGCTACACTCTTTGTAGTGGCAAAAAATTGGAGAATGAGGGGGTGTGCCTCAATTGGGGCTGGATAAATTGTGGTATATGGTGGTGATGGAATACTATTGTGCTGCAAGGAATAATGAACTGGAGGATTTCTATGTGAACGAGAAGAACCTCTATGAACTGATGCAGAGAGAAATGAGCAGAACCAGGAGACTATTGTACACAGAAAGTGAAACATTGTGGAACTATCCAATGTAATGGACTTTACTACTAGTAGCAATGCAATGATCCAGGACAATCTCAAGGGAGTTCTGAGAAAGAACACTATCCACATAGAGAGAAAGAACTGTGGGAGTAGAAATGTAGAAGAAAAACATATGACTAATCACTAGTTTATATGAATACATAATTTGGAGTTTTGGTTTTAAAAGACTGCTCTATTGCAAAAATGAATAATATGGAAATAGGTATCAAGTGATAACATTTGTATAACCCAGTGGAATTGCTTGTTGTGTCTGGAAAGGGGTGGGGAGGAAAGAGGGGAGCGAAAGAAAAAAGATTCATTAATCAGGTAAACTTGGAAAAATATTTTTTTAAAAATAAAAAATTTAAAATGAAAAATAGAGAAAGAGGTGGTAGATTTTGTCCTATTGAGAGGCATGATGGCATAGTTGATAAAGTGCTCAATCTGGAGTCGAAAAACTTGGGTTTAAATCTTACCTTGGCATTCTGTGACCATTGGCAAGGCACTTGTCCCTCTGATCCTCAGTAAAGTCCTTTGCAAATGTCAATTATTATTTTGAAGGCTAAATTATGGTCTTCATATTCTTTTTAAAAAAATAAACACATTTATCTTCTAAGTAACAACTCTAAGACAGAAGGGCAAGGGCTAGGCAAATGGGGTTAAATGGCTTGCCCAGTGTTACACAGCTAGGAAGTGTCTGAAGTCAGATTTGAATCCAGGTCCTCCTGACTTCCAGGCCTGGTATGCTATCAACTATGTCATCCAGCTGGCCCTTTCCTTCATGTTCCAATGATATGTTGTTTCTCACCATAATATGAAAAACTTTCACATGGATGTGAATTTTTTCCCCTAAATATCAGGTTTCTCCTATATTTTAGGTTGCTCTTTTTTTCCTTTTAAACAATCATAATATCTGGCTTCACAGAAAAATTCTCCCCTCATGGTCATATCTTGTTCCTCACTCAAGAGTTATATGATCAGAAATGATAGGCTAGTCGCACCACAACAAAAAGGGGTAATTGATGGGCAACCCTGTACTCTACTGGTATCCACTCAATGACAGAAAAAAGAGGAAAATCTGTAGTGCGGTGAGTGTACTCCCTATGATAAATGTATGGGAAGACAGACAAGCCTCTCCACTTTCAGAGGACATACCCACTTTGAGATCATTAGACCTGTCTAGGTATTTGAGCCTAAAAGTTAATCAATTTTTAGGATTAGGCGTCCAAGGAAAATAGGTTAATTTACAAACATTTATATGTGTGAAAAAGCATTATAAAGGTAGTTTGTTAAGTTATCCAAAGAAAACTTTTAATCTGTGTAACTTTTTATCTGTTTAGAATGCTAAATCTTATAAATGGTTGTACTATGATTATTGCATGTCAGAAGCGGGTATACTGGGGAAGGATGACATGTTGTGGTAAAACACTGAGCTGCATGTAACCGTGATTTGGTTAACCACAGAGTAAGCTTGGTTGTCATATTTCTGTATGAACGTTCTGTCATCAAATTTCCCGTGCCATGGAAATATAAAACAAAATGATTCCTAGACCAGCTGTGGATAGCAACAGCTGGACAAATGAAAGCATCTAGCATGTGACAGATTGTTGGGGTAATGTTTTATCATCTCAGGAATGCAATGTTAGGTCACCCTCATCTATGCCAATTACCTTTAAAAATCCAAAAAACTCAGTTACTCCTCTAAATGTACTGTATGAAATGAAATTACTAATACTTCTAACATGTCAATGTGATGTGAGTGTGTGTGTGTGTGTGTGTGTGTGTGTGTGACTTAACCCACTATAGTCTGACATTTTGGAAATAACCTCATCGGAAGCAATTAGCCATTTGGCAGCTGAGCAACAGATCAGATGTATCTAGCAAATGCTCCTTTGTCCTGTTCCCAAACCATCTGGGCATGTCCTAACATCCCAGTTGTTAGAATGGAAGAGGTGGTTGCCAAAATACATTCATGTTCCTAGAATAACTGGAAGGTCTGCGGGACCTGGAGCTAAAATTGGAGGAAAATCATAGTCAATATTTCAAGTAATGGGATATTTTGGAATATTCATAACAAGAACTCTGGGGGTTCCTTATTTCAGGCTGAAAATCAATTGCCTTTAGCCACCCTATTTAGGATTTTTTAATAAATGGAGAGACTGCCATTAAGGTGAGTCTTAGAGGCTTCGGGTTTTCCTAGTAAAACCAGAGAATGTTAAAAAGTATGGAATAGAGAAGACCATGAACTACGTTATTATTTAAGCATAAAATAAAAATGGCGGTAAATCTACTGACAAAGATTTACCAGTTTCTGTGACCAAACTCACCTCATACAAACTATAACCTACCCAATTTAAAAACATCTCTCTGTGGCTGACTTCTTTCTTTTTTCAAGTATGACCACAATTAAGGTTCACAGATTAGAGGTTTAGGCTAGAAATCTCCACAGATAAATTTATCATAGATAGATTGGAGATCTGTAAACAAAGATTGAGAATTGGACCCAAATTCTAACTCAGACTTAGAAATGAGACTTTTTCAAGATGACAATCATCTGAGTGAAAACAAGGCCCCATGTTATAACAACATAAGGAATATTAGGATTAAGCAAGAAATACCCACACACTGAATCCAAGTATCATGTGATTGCAGAATTTTTTGGGATATATATTATGTTAATCAAGGCAAAATTGCTTAAGAGGTAAAGTTTATCACCAGGTTTCCCTGACTCAGACTTTCTCCCCTTATTCATCCTTTCATCATTATTATCATCATCCATTTCTCAGGTATTCAGTGCTTTTTACTTGCTATTCTCAAAATTTTCTCCTTGGAAAAATCTTTTATCATTCATATATAGCCTGATATGAATTTATGTACTTATGTTGCCTTTCTCATGTGAATTTGCCTTCTCCTTAGTTCTGAGATGTAAGGTATTGTTCCCTGCTGTAGGAAATGAAAGTGCTGGTCAACTAATGTTGAAAAGAAGGAGGTGTGTCCTAAGTTTCACAGCATTAACCTATTTCTCCTATTCCTGGCATGAGCATATTGGGCAGAACAGCTCTCTGAGTGGAATACACAAGTGAGACACGATTTAGATAATTGATAAGTTTGCTCCTTACTTAGTTGTTTTGAATTTAGAAAATAATTTCCTCACAAATTTATTTGATCTAATTGCAGAGAAACAAAGTATGATTTGTTTCTCCAATGTCCCTTGAAATTCTAAGGCATGTTCTTTTTTTCCCTTTTAACCCTAAGGGAACACAACTTATTGTCATTGCAAATTAAGTGTTCTGGGAACCTCAGAATTAGTAAAAAAAAAAATGTTAATTGCTTTTTGGAAGTAGTTTTGTCAGTTTGGGTAATTATAAAAGAAGATTAGGTTAAAAAACAGGGGGGGAAAGGGATTGTCCAGACAATTAAACATTGAGGTATTTTACTTAGGGAGGAAGGTTGTATCTCTCTTAGTTGGGCCCGTAAGATTCGGTGAGGCATTACCGAAAGGGGTTATTATAGACCATTTGAAAATTCCAGTGTGGCTAAGAAGAAAGGTTAAGTTATCTGACCTTGATATCCCTCTGGGTCTTATTTTCCATAATTCTAAAATTGCTTTCAAATTCAGGACAGTATATCAACCACATGCATGTTCTTAACAGTTTTTAAGATTATAATACTTAGTTTTTATGAGTTATGTCACACTATTTAGAAAAAAATGCATGAGAAATCCAGGTCCAAAGTCAGGAAGACTGAGATTAAATTCCTGTTGATAATGCAAACTAGCTGACTCTGAGCAAATCACTTAATCCCTGGATGCCCCCAAGTCAACTCTCTAAAATTTCAGGGGCAATGCATGAATCTCTAGATGAGAGTCAGGAAAACCTGGATTCAAATCCTGCCTCAAATGTTTACTATGTGACCTTAGGCAAGTTATTTAACCTCCATAGGCTTCCTCTATAAAACATGGGGGATGGACTTAATGATCTCTAAGATTCCTTCTTACGCTAAATCTATGAGCCATCTATGTAGTGGAAAGCCACAAATTTTAATTGGCAAAGGGAATTCCCTCATTGGTAAATGAGCCACAGGTCTAGATATAACTCCCAAACTGATGCTTTTATCATGTAGCAATGGTTACTGGAATGAGTTACTAGGGTTACTCACAAGGAGTGATTTAAGGGAAATAGCTCCCCACATGATGTAGCATAAAAAGGCATAGCAATGAATGGGGGAATGATTTAGGGGACCTCACAAATACACCTGAGGTAAACCTCTCTTCCCTCTTTGTCTAGGACTTTTAGCTTCAAAACATCTCTAGTCTAGCAGAAATGATGGCTTCATTAATCTTTCCCTTTGATTTTGTTTCTCTTGCTTCTCACCTTGGTGTGGTTTGGAAAGTTATCACAGATAGCATCACTGGTTTATGAGCTCGTTGGGTGAGTCCATTGTCCAGCTGTTTCCTGACCTGCTCCCTACCTCTCCACAGGGTCCCCTGGATGAGTCAACCACATTATCCAGACTATCTTTTTGTTCTCCAATTTGTGTCATTTGAAAGACAACACATAAACAACAGGGAGCAGGCTAGTTTCTTTTTATTTAGTAGAGGGATATCCAATAGCAAAAAGAAAGAAAAGAAGAACAGAAGAGGAGAAGAGAGAAGAGGAGAGGAGAGAAAAGACAGAGGTGGAGAAGGAAAACTAGAATGATAATCAATACAGTTTATTGGAAATATAGCAGTGAATGCTAAATACTACTGACTACTAGGGCAGGAAATAGAGTTTCCCTACTTAGATATGAGAAAGAGCAACAGTGAAACCAGGGGAAGGAGAATATCTCTCTGAGGGCAATCTCACTGAATAGGGTCCATTCTGTACCACATGGCCTTATCATCCTCATTCACTGCATTATAGTGTATGTGTCACAGTGAATATGCCATACTTGGTAGTGTAATCAGCTATCTTCACAGTCTGAATGAAAGAATTAGAACTCATGGATACCAACATGTTCCCATAGGTTCCCAAGATGGAGAACACACCTAAATACAACACATCCTACTGCCTTCTGTGTATCTTCCAGATACCTTCACCCAAGCCATGACTTCAGTGGAATCCTGGGAATGGAATGCTGGGAAAGTACCAAATTCCAATACAATATTAAAATGATAAAGATAAGACTTTTAAGATGAGAGTATATAATATTCAAATGAGAGATGTGAGGCACAAAAAAGTCAAACTCCTTTCAAAATTTTGCAAATGCTTATAAAAGGGACATCTCAATAGCTCAGTGGATAGAGAATAAGGCTTAGAGATGAGATGTTGTGGTTTCAAATGTGGCCTCAAATACTTCCTGTGTCACCCTGGGCAAGTCACTTAACTCCAATTGCCTAGCCTTTATCATTCTTCTGACATTAAGGGTTTTTTAAAAAAGTTTTCAAGAAAAAAAAAAATCAAGTATTTTCTGTAGTCCCCTTTTCTACCCTATCATTGCATCATGGATTTATTTTTATTTTTATTTTTTTCTGGGTCATACATGTATTATTATGCAAAACATTTCCATATTATTCATTTTTATAGCTAAATAATCTTATAAAGCCAAAACCCCCAAATAAACAGGTGAAAAATAATATATTTTCATCTGTATTCTGACTCCAACAGTTCTTTCTCTGGAGATAGATAGCTTTCTTTGTCATAAGTCCCTGAAAATTGCCCTGGATCATTGTATTACTGAGAGTAGCTAAGTCTTTCACAATTGATCATCCCACAATATAGCTGTTACTGTGTATAATGTTATCCTGGCTAAGCTTATTCCATGTAGGTCTTTCATGTAGTTCATGTAGTACATGTAGGTCTTTCCAGCTCTTTCTGAAATCTTCCTGTTCATCATTCCTTACAGCACACTAGTATTCCATCACCATCATATACCACAATTTATTCAGCCGTTCCCCAATTGATGAACACCTCAGTTTCCAATTCTTTGCCATCACATAAAGAATAGCTATAAATATTTTTGTACAACTAAGTCCTTTCCCATTTGGATTTTTTTAAGTTGGAAAGTAATTTTGAGATCATCTATAGGAATTCCAACCTCTTTTTTTTATAGGCAGCAGGGAGTTAAGAAACCCCAATATTATAGTAATATTTTTTCAAAGAACTGAAGTTATACTCTACTTCCAGAAAACAGCCCTTAAAACTATCTATCAGCGACTTATACCCTATCCTGAGATTCCAAATATAGTTGAAAAACCTTTACCAGGTCCCACCTCTCAGAAGCAGAACTCTTCTCAACCTGGTGGGTGATCTTGGACCTCCCTAAGCATGTTGGAGTCTTTGTTGGAAGTCAGGAAAGCAGTGATAAAGTGAAAAAAAAAAGATCACAGGCAGCTAGCTGAATAGGGAAGACCAGAGTTGAAATCTGCTTTAGAGGTTTACTAGCTGTGTAATCCTGGGCAAGTTACTTAACCTCTATTTGCCTCCCTTTCTCCATTTATAAAATTGGAATAATAATAGCACCTATCTCCCAGGGTCGTTATAAGGATCAAAGAAGAAAATCTCTATAAAATGTTTAGTATACCAGTAGGTGCTAAATACATTTCTTCTTATTATTCATTTGAAATCAAAAGCCCTGAGTTTGAGTCCTAGCTTTCTCATTCACTACTGTACTGGGTATTCAGGAAAGACAAGCACTTCTGGTGTGAGGTATTCCAATGGCCATGAAGGTGACAGAACAAGGGCTATGGAGTGCCTAGAGCTTGGGTAGACACTGAAGAAGCCAAGATCATCCATTGCATCCTGGCCATCACCAATCATCTTGACTTTTATCTTGCCACTGGCTAGGTGACTCTGGATGACTCTGGAAGAGAGAGTGAGGCTGCAGACTTTGTGCAATTTTACCTCACTGAAGTCCAATTTATGCTCAAGACAGAAAACATCACTGGTAATGCCATTTTGGTCTTCTTCGAGCATAAAAGATAACCAACCCAACCACTCACTAGTTATACAATCTTGGGCAAGGCACTTAAAATCTGAATCTAAGTTTCCTGACTTGCCTCACGTATAAAATGAGGGTAATAACACTTGGACCCACCTCTTGGGGATGGTTCTGATGATGAAATGAGATAATGTATATAAAGTGCTATGAAATCAATATGGGAGCTATTATTATCAATTATGCCCATAGCCTCAGACCACAGTATGGATCATCCAGTACGAACTTGCCATGAATTTCAGGTAGAGACGTTAATGGTAGTGATGGTAGAGGGAACAATCTGGACACACATTTTAATCCCAACTAGACTAAAATAAATGGCTTTGTAACAGAGCCCTATAGTGCACTGTACACAATAAATGTAAATATTTGTGAAATTAATTACTACTTTGCTCCTGCCCTAAGAACTAAAGTAAAATCTCTACCTAAGACTAGGATGGATAAAAAGCAAATTACTCCAGGGCTTTTTCCCCCTCTTTTGCTATTTACACAGCTGTGATTATTTTGAACACAAAAACAAAGTATGTGCATATATGCATGCATACAGACTTATACACACATTCAAACCTAAATATATGTTCAGATTATCACAAGTGCAATACTAAACAAAGGAAGTAAGCTTTTCCATGAAGAACACACTACACTAGTTTAACCACAAAATGAAAATTTCAAAAAGAATAACTTGAGGCCTACCCATTTGCTAAGAACCAATACTAAAAAATATCTTGTCCAGACACAAGAGCCTTATTCTGAAATGTATGAGTTCTTTTTCTCTTCTTAAACTATTCTTAACCTTAACCCCATTTTCTTCTTGTTTTCATCAGGTAGATGGCAGGCTCTAATTCAAAGTAAAAGGCCTCGATTAAGGGGAATATTTTTAAAGTATGATGGACAAGAGTGACCTCTGTAGGACCAATAAAGACAAGACAACATCCCACAAGATTCAAATAGGAAGGAATAGTGGTATTAACACTTTAAAAGTAAATGATGTTTCTGGGGGCAAGGAAATGGTGGAGGGTGATGGGAACACAACCAACACATTTGGCTTTTGTTGGAGTCAAGAACATACCCTCAAGGCTTTTTCATCTGTTTTCAAATTTCTATAGCCAAGCTTTGCTGAGTGCTTGCTGCTTCTAAGGCATGGTAGATGCTGAGGTTAAGTGATTTTTAAGAGCTCCTTATGTTCTGTGCACTGGTTCTAAAAGTAGCTTTACTGCCTAATTGCTGACCTGTTTCTTTTCTCTCTAATTTGCCTGCCAAAGCTCTGAGTTGCTTCAACAAAGTCACGAATACTCCAAGACACAAAATTTATTCTGGTAAGTCTTATGGCTTCAGAGAGTGCCCTGAGACAGAGTTTTCTGAATTGTCCTGGGAAAGGTAGGTCATTGGGTTAAAAGCATACATAAAAAATATGCCTCTTTGGCCACTTTTCACAATATTCCTTCTCCCTTGATCTCAGAGGAATTGGTATGGTTCCCTGAATCTGGATACCTAACTCTGGATGAGGCAGTTACTAGAGATGGAAGAGGGGCTAGAGGAAGATGATACTCTTCTTTAAAGATTCATCATACTCTTCCTTTTGAAATAACAAGTTTGGGGTATATTTAAACTATGATTTGATTTACAAAAATTCTTATTTTAAAAACCACAATTCAGAAAAAGAAATATAGTATAAAGTGAAAGAAACCCATGCTGAAGGTATCTCCTTTCCTGATTTATGTGGGCCAGTGATTCTTATCCCTAATTTTATAAAGCCTCAGAATGTCTCCAGTTCACTTAAGAGGTGTCTAAAATCTCAGGGGAAAAATTGTCACACTGTTAAGTTGTGTAAATCTGAAAAACACATACATGGTATGTTTGGCGCTACTGTTTATGTGACTTTAGACAAATGATTCAGTTTCATCTGTAAAATGAAAGCTTTGGAGTGGATGTCCTCTGAGTTCTCTTTGAGCTCCAGATCTATGAGAATAATGTTAACAATATGGAGTAGTTTCAGGAGGTGAAAATAGTGAAATTATACGACAAGGACATCTAGATGGCACAGTGGATAGAGAGTCAGACTTGGAGTCTGGAGGACCTAAGTTCAAATCTGCCCTCAGACAGACACTTCCTAGCTGTGTGATCCTGGGCAGTTGTCCTTGCTCTTTTTTTCTCAGAGAGAAAGGAAAAAAGAAAGGAAGAAAGGAAGAAAGGAAGAAAGGAAGAAAGAAAGAAAGAAAGAAAGAAAGAAAGAAAGAAAGAAAGAAAGAAAGAAAGAAAGAAAGAAAGAAA
>NC_058131.1:466855001-466933921 GCF_016433145.1 Gracilinanus agilis | reverse complement strand
AGGAAGGAAGGAAGGAAGGAAGGAAGGAAGGAAGGAAGGAAGGAAGGAAGGAAGGAAGGAAGGAAGGAAGGAAAGAAAGACATGAGTGCTAATAAGTTTCCAAAAGGTTGGAATCATCATCAACATAGATAGTTGAGAATCAGTAGCTATGAAGAAAATAATTCAGCAGCCTAAAATACAGAACAGAATCGAAGTAGCTTTAAATAGTCGGAAATCCTCAAGTAATTGCAAACCTCACTTCCAATATGATGATGTCCAATTAAATCAACGATCCTCTTCTCTTCTGTCTACATTGTTGTTTGTTCAGTCACTTCAGTAGTATCTGACTTTTCATGACCCCATTTGGGGTTTCTTGGCAAAGATATTGGAGTACTTTGTCATTTTCTTTTCTAGTTCATTTTACAGATGAGGAGACTGAGGCAAAAAGGATTAAGTGAACTTGCCCAGGATCACTACCTAATAAGTGTCTGAGGCCAGATCTGTACTAAAGGTCTTCCTGACTCCAAACTCAGCACTCTATTTCCCATGCCTCCTAACTGCCTCTTTTGTCTATAATTCTTAAAATATTTTTTGTCATGGGCCCTTTTGGCAGTCTGGTGAAGACTAGGGACTCTACCTCAGAATAATATTTTTAAATAATTGAAAAAATGTTAAATTTCATTAGAGATGAAAGTAATGATAATTTTTCCCATCCAGGTTCACAGATCCCCTGAAATCTATCCCTGGATTCTTTAGGGATCCACTGACCTGACATTAAGACCCCTGGGTCTAGAATGCTGCTGACACATCACTAAGGGCTGTCTTTTGAATTCTTTCTTTGCTGACAGACTTGAATTGATCTATAATCTCTCACCTAGTGATCACTGTGCAGTTTATAAAATAACTATTCAAGATTACATTTGAGGTCTGCCATCATAGAACAACATAGGGGCTACTTAGGGATCAAGTCAATCCAAAAAAAACATTTATTAAGGTCTATCACATACATATGGACCACTAGGTAGCACAGGGGTATTGGACTCGAAGTCCAAAAGATTCATCCTCCTGAATTCTGATCTATCCTCAGATACTAGCTGTGTGACCCTGGGCAAATCACTTAACCTTATTTGCCTCAGTTTCCTATAAATGAGCTGGAAAAGGAAATGGCAAACATTATCTTTGTCAAAGAAAACCTCAAAGAGAGTCATGAGGAGAGTCAGAAACATCTGAAATAATTGAACAACAACAGCAATATCCATATATGTGCTAGGTCATTGAGAATACAAAGCCAATTTTTTTTTATTGTCCCTGCCCTTGAAGTGCTTGCATTCAATCTCAATATTTAACATTAAGTTCTAATCCCTTGAACTTTCCAGTCACTTCCCATTTCTCTCTGTCCTAGAGTTCCTGGGCATAGCCGAAGCTAGCATTCTTGATTCTCTTTTGAAAGGAAGAGGATCTGGTTTTGAATCTAAGCTCTGCTAATTCGTGGCAACTTGAGCAAGTCACTTCCTTGGGTCTGTGTTTCCTCATTTCTAAAATGAAAGACCAGATGATCTCTGAAGTCCCTTCTAGCTATAAAACTCTGTTCCTGTAGCTGCCCTGATTTAGGTTCACTTAACTTAGTTCCTAGCACTAAAGGGGTTGGAGTCGGTTGCCAACTTGCCAGAGTCAACAATGAGTTCTTTCTGGACTTTAGATTTTGTGTCTGTTTCAACAGGGATCCATTTCCAACTGAGCTTTGCCAGTCTTTGCCTCCCAAGAGAGGTCATGTTGAACACAAACAAATACTTTGAAGTGTGCATTCTGGTCTAATCCATTCCCTAAGCCAGACTCCTAGTCACCATACCTGAGATCTCTGTGAAGGCTTGATTTTGTACATAGGAATTCTTTCCTCTTTTTCTCGAATGGGGAGGAGGGAGGAGAAAGAAGGGCGTAGATAGAGAGAGATTATTATCTTAAAGGAAAAAAGTTGTTAATAAAAGGTAGGTTCAGAACCAGATGAAAATAATAATATTACTTAGCATTTCCACATTGTCTTTCATCTGCAGATCTCAAAGTACTTGACAAACATTAATTAATTCTCAAAACACCCTTGTGAGGTGAGTAAGGGTATTTTCTTTATAATAATGTATAAACGCTGGCAGTTTCATGAAAGACACCACTTAAAAGGGAAATTTCTAGGGGATCAATTTCAAAAAACATCCTTTTTACTTGGTCTAGACTTAGTTCTTTAGAATAACCCATATGAGTAATAGTAACTATTCTAGCAGAAAATTTTCTTGGAGACCCTAAGGACATTTTCTTACCTTCAGTCTCATTCTCTATCTTTTTGTGCCTCTCTCCCACTGAGCATCACAATTAAGGCAATAACTAAGGCAATAACTTCCCCCTTTGCTAAATGCTCCTTTAAAGTTGAGTTCCAAATCTACAAAGGATCAAAGATTTAGAGTTGAAAGGGGGCCCACTGGCAGACAGTAGGCATTTAATAAATGTTTGTTGACTTGACTCAGATATATTGCTCCAGTGACAAAGAGCACCATCAGCTCCGAATGACCCTGATGGAGTTCAACAGTCCCTCAGTCACTGTCTGGATTTGAAGTTGGAGCAGTGAGGACCTAGAATAGAAGATGGGGGCAATTTAGCAAAGGGGAAAAAAACCACTTGGACTTTGCAGTCAAAGGACCTGGGTTCAAATGACAATTTAAACTTATTATCTAAGTTAACTTAAGATAAGTTACTTCATTTCCATTGACTTCAGTTTCCTCAACTTTTAAAATTGTAGAGATTAAAATTAATATCCAATATTCTAAGTATTATATTTAAGAAGATTTATTAATAATAATTAACATAAAAAGCTAGAATAAAAACCAGCCTTCCCAGTCACGCACATGGAAAAAGAGAGAGAGAGAAGGGCAGAGTTACAGAACTTATCTATACACATAAGGGTGCAAATGTGGAGATAAAGGGAAAGGGATATTGGGAGGTGAAGTCCAAGGGTACAAGATTTTCTAACTATGCAAAATAAATGAGAGTCCAAGACAGAATGAACCTCTAAATCCCTTTCAGTGAACCTATAGAAAAGTAGCTCCTGGGGAAGAGTAGTCTCCCCTTCTCCTTTTCCCTAGATCTACTCCAGATTGGCCTCTCCCCTCTAGCTTTTTCTGGACTGGTCTCAAACCTCCTTTTGGCCACTTCTGAAGAAAGGTCATCTAGTCCAACCCCTTCATTTTTACAGAAGAGGAAACTGAGGTACAGAAAGATTCAGTGATTTGCTTAAGGTTACACAGGGAACACAGTAGATAGAGCACTGGCCTGGGAATTAGGAAGTCCTGAGTCCAAATCTATCCTCAGACACATACTAGCTATGTGTGACCTTGGGGCAATCACTTAACCCTGTTGTGCCTCTGTTTCCTCATCTGTAAAATGAGGGAGATGGAAATGGCAAACCAGTTTGGTATCATTGCCAAAGAAAACCCCAAATGGGCTCCCAAAGAGTCTGAAATGGCTGAACAATAACAACAACAACAAAGGGAGCAACACAGGTTCAAAACTGGATCCTCTGACTCTCAGCCTGGTATTCTTCCCTCTATTTATTAGTTTACCTCTCAACAATTATTTTCTCTGCATACTACATTACATTTGACTGTTTTCCTCAGCTTAGAGGGTAAAAATCTTGGGTATAGGGAGGCATTATGTCTTTTCCATGTTCTTTTAGCTTTCTTGTATAACATCCAGTTATGCCCAGAGAGTAATCACTAAATATTGATTAATGATTCACCACACAAAGCTAAGGAAAAAAATTGCCCTGAAGTACACCAGAGACCTTTGTTCATGCCCTTGGTTGAGCAAACCCTCTGCTATCGTACCAGGCGTAGTTTTTCCCCTTTGGAGTTTTTACAGAGCTGCCCTGAGTAATGAATTCCTCTATTTCACCGTGTGCAAATTAAGTATTATATTTGTCCACTCACAGTGCAATATTGATCCACCAAGTCTCTCTGATTGCCTCTGCTGATAGCTTCAATTAGCAGCCTCCTGAGAGACGCGGCTTTGGTCTCATGACTTCAGTTAAGTTGATAGTCTCCAATATCCAACAGTGGCATAAACCAGATTCCTTGACTTTGTTTGTCTTGGCCCACCATGTCTCTTTATGGAGAAAACGGTCAAAATAAAGTGCTTCCTCTGTGTATTTTGACAGGAAACACTACTAATATGCTTTCCTTTTGTTGTATGCCTTGCTCTTTTCTCCCAGTGTTGTTTAAATATTTTTAGTACAATGACATATTTATTAACCCCCTACTCTCTGCATGGGGGCATGACTTTGACTAGCTCTTCTGTAAATCCTCTGAGTTAAGGTGATTTCTCCAGTGAGAGTTAATAATATTGCTAGTATTCATGTAAAAACTCTGAGATAATCTCTTAAAAATGGAACACATTTATCTAAAACAGCTGGTTAAAAAAGCACACAGGCCCAGCTAGAGTCGGGAAGGTCAAAGATCAGGGTTAACACCAATCTCGGTGGAACTTTGAAGCTGACGCTTTACAGATTATATGTGTCTCAGTGCACAGTGGGCATGGCATATAAATTGGACTTCGAGGCCCCTATTTGTTCTCTGCATTTTTATGAGCCCACGGAGCTTTTCTTTGAAGCAGCATACACAGAAAATAAAAACTCATTTTAATGTTGTGGAACTATTTACAATAAATCACGTTAACATCCTGGCTTTTCTTTATTATGAAAACACACACACACATTCATGCCTGCACACATCTGCCCATGCCCGCAAATACAACATATTTTCCAACTTGTACAAGCACCTTTTTTTTTTAAAGCTGGATACACCTCTTTTCCTTTTCTCCTTGCCATTCCGTAGAAATCATATCATAGGTTCAGCTATTTTGAGCATGGTAAGGACATCTTCAGTTGGTTCTCTAAGGTGACTCAGCAGAGCTAGCTCCTCTTCGCTCCATGGAAAAATCCCCTGACAATACAAAATGCTGGCTTTAGCAAAGCACTCTAGCACTAAAAGAAAGCATCTGATTTCAAAGAGATTGAGTTCCACTCTGGAACTAATTATCTCATTCATTTTATGGATTTCTTTATGTTGCTAGGTGTTTTAACTGGAAAATGCTGGAGACCCAGGAAGAAAGAAACACTGGTAGAATATTCTGCCTCAGGCACTTTAGTCACCTAATTAATTTTCAATAAAAATTCTTAATAATTAATTTGTTTGGGGCTCAATGTAAATCAAAAGGAGACAAATAGGTTGAAATTGAAAATGTGTGACAGAGATCAGGTTTATGGTGAAAATAATATGGCACCCTGGAAATAACATATATTTACAGTGATAGAAGAGAAAATCCCTTTAAAAAAAACTGAAACATCAATGGAATTAAACATTTCACTGGAAAAAATTGGAATAAGAAAAGCCATGCCAGTATAATACAGAATTATCTTGCCTAGATTAATTTATAGATGTAGTGACATACCAATTAAACTACTAAGGGACTGTTTTAAAGAACTAGTCAAAATAACAACAGAATTTATCCAAAGGAACAAAATGTCAAGAATCTCAAGGCAAGTAATGAAAAAAGTAGAAATGAAGAAAATCTAGTATTACCAAATCTTAAGCTATTACTATAAAATTATCTGCTATAATAAGATAAAAAATCAATCAATGGATCAGCAAAACTCGAAAGTAACTGAACCAAATAATTTGGTTTTCGATAAATCCGAGATACCAATTACTAGGGGAAAAATATCCTTATCAACAAAAATTCTGGGAAAACTGGAAAATTGAGTTAAATCATGTTGAGACCAGTACCTTACAATAAGCTCCAAATGTATATGTGATCTAAATTTAAAAGGTTACATCACAAAAAAATTAGAGATGAATAGAAGGAGGTACATTAATCTAGTTGTGAATTCTTCATGAAACAAGGAATAGAGAACCATAAAAGAAAAAATGTTATTATGATTATATAAAATTGAAAAGTTTTTATACCAACAGAATGAATATAGATAAAATAAGAAGAGAAACAGTTAATTGGAGAAATTTTTTATACTGAATAACTCTTCTAACTCATATATATAACATATATACATAGAGAGAGGAGATAGATAGATAGATAGATAGATAGATAGATAGATAGATAGATAGATAGATAGATAGAATTTTTNAGATAGATAGATAGATAGATAGATAGATAGATAGATAGATAGATAGAATTTTTATAGCAACTTCAGGCTTGCAAAGCATTTTACAAATACTGTCTCATTTTATTCTCACAGCAACCCTGAGAAGTAAGTGCTATTATTATTCCCCTTTTATAGATGGAAAAGCTGAAGCAAATTAAGTGATTTGCCTAGGATTAGAGAGTATCTGAAGGTGGATTTGAATTCAAAGTTTGCTTGACTTTGGGTATACTGTCCTATTTTCTGTACTACCTACCTGCATATAATAGTCTATATATCTTCTGTCTCTGACATTCAAGTAACAAAAAAAATTGGTAAAATTAGAAATAGTTAAAAAAGTGAAATTTAAATTTAAAAGTAAAAATTTTAAGTGAAAAATTTAAAAGGTAAAAGGATATGTATGTGCAAAGAAGTGTTAGTAAATGGTAACTTGATGAACCAAATCAAATCACTATAATAAAAGACATGCAAGTTAAAATAACTGAGGATTCACTTCACATTTAGATTGGCAAAGCTTGACAAAAGACAAAAATGGTAAATATTGGTTGGGCTATGAGAAGACAAATTCTCTAATGTTTTACTGGTAGAGCTGTGTGGGAATTGTAACACTCATTCTGGAAAACAACTTGGAATTATACCTGAAAATTACATATGCATACATGCATGCATATATGTACATGTGTGTGTGCATGTATATCTGTATATATAATACAGAAGTACACACATACTTTGATGAGATGAAGGAGAGAAGGAATGTGTTTCATATATTCAAAAATGTTTATATGAGTACTTTTTGTTGTAGCAAGAAGCCAGAAGGAAAGTGAGTCCCCACTGACAGGGGAATGGCTTGATGGATTGTAGAATATGAAAGTACTTAATATTATGGCACTACATGAAATGATAAGAATGGCTTATTCAGAAAAAAAAAAACCATGAAACTGGTGTAAAGTGCAAGGCACCACGGTATAGTAGTAAGAGTCTTGTTTCTGAATTCAGGGGACTTGGATTCAAATCCTGCCTTTTAGTTAGAGAATTTTGTACCTTGGACTCCATCTCCCAGAATTCTTTCCTTGTCCCAAAATTCCTTTTCTCTTTTCATTTAAAAGCATCTTTACATTATTGTTTATATACTTCTATAACTCCTCCCTCTCTCTCTTCTTCAACGTGTGTGGCTTGGGTGAGCTCCCACTTGACTAGCCTTTTAGTTTCCTCTTTACTTCAAGTTAATTTTTAAAAATATTATTAAATATACTTGGAGTATTTTGAATATTAACTTTAATTTTCACACTTTGGCATTTCTTATCCACATTGCCTTAACAATTTACTTAGCCTCTTGGTTCAGTTTGCTCATCTTTTCAAAGGTTAGTCTAGCTTGTCTTCAAGGTCTCTTCTAGGTCTAGGTCTTTGATCCTATGAACTGATACTGATAAAGTTTAAGTGGTTTACCAAATGACCACAATAACACAAAGGAAAACAAAAACGAAAAAGTTCAGAATTATGGTCAAGGGAGTGACTGTGATTTCAGAGGAGAAGCATGCTAATTTCCTTATTGGATGAAAGGGAGTGGAATATACACATAGAATGACGCATATGTTTTCATAAACAGCCAATGTATTGTTTTGGGGGAGGTTTTTTGCTTGAGTATAATTCTTTATTTTTATTGTCATTATTCAGGCTTATCCAACTCTTTGTGACCCTATATTTTTAATGCCAACCAAATGAATATAAATAAAATAAGAAGAGAAATAGTTAATTGGAAGAAATTTTTTATGGTGAATACCTTTGCCAACTGTCTTATATAATAATAGATGAATTTATATAGCAAGTGAAGGCTTATTTGGGGGTTTCTTGGCAAAGATACTGGAGTGGTTTGCCATTTCCTTCTCCAGCTCATTTTGGAGATGAAGAAACTGATACAAATGGGGTTAAGTGACTTGTCCAGGTCACACAGGCATTAAGTGTCTGAGGCTGGATTTGGATTCAGGAAGATGAGTTTATCTGACTCCAGGTTTAGCACTCTATCCATTGTGCCACCTGGCTGCCCTAATTTTTTATTACAAGGGAAGGTTTCATTGTTGGGAAAGGTGAGTGGGGTTTGGGGGGGGGGGTGGAGTGGTTAGAAAGGAAGAAATAGAATTAAATAATCCCATATCAGAAAACGAAATTGAACAAGCCATCAAAGAACTCCCTAAGAAAAAATCCCCAGGACCAGATGGATTCACAAGTGAATTCTATCAAACCTTTAAAGAACAACTAATTCCAATACTATACAAACTATTTGACATAATAAGTAAAGAAGGAGTATTACCAAACTCCTTTTATGATACAAATATGGTACTGATCCCAAAGCCAGGGAGATCAAAAAAAGAGAAAGAAAACTACAGACCAATTTCCTTAATGAACATAGATGCAAAAATCTTAAATAGAATACTAGCAAAAAGACTCCACCAAGTGATCAAGAGGGTTATTCATTATGATCAGGTGGGATTTACACCAGGAATGCAAGGACGGTTCAACATCAGGAAAACCATTCACATAATTGACCATATCAACAAACAAACCAACAAAAACCACATGATTATCTCAATAGATGCTGAAAAAGCCTTTGACAAAATACAACATCCATTCCTATTGAAAACCTTGGAAAGTATAGGAATAGAAGGACCTTTCCTAAAAATGATAAACAGTTTATATCTAAAACCATCAACAAGCATCATATGAAACGGGGATAAATTAGAAGCCTTCTCAATAAGATCAGAAGTGAAACAAGGATGCCCACTATCACCTCTATTATTTAACATTGTACTAGAAACACTAGCAGTAGTAATTAGAGAAAAAAAAGAAATTAAAGGCATTAAAATAGGCAATGAGGAGACTAAGCTATCACTCTTTGCAGATGATATGATGGTCTACTTAAAAAATCCTAAAGAATCAACTAGGAAGCTAGTAGAAATAATCAACAACTTTAGCAAAGTTGCAGGATACAAAATAAATCACATAAATTATCAGCATTTCTATATATCTCCAACACATCACAGCAGCAAGAGGTAGAAAGAGAAACACCATTTAAAATTACCCTAGACAATATAAAATACTTCGGAATCTATCTACCAAAACAAACACAGGAATTATATGAACACAACTACAAAACACTCTCCAAACAATTAAAACTAGATCTAAACAACTGGAAAAACATAGATTGCTAATGAATAGGATGAGCTAACATAATAAAAATGACCATTCTACCCAAATTAACTTACCTATTTAGTGCCATACCTATCAAACTACCAAAGACCTTTTTTACTGAATTAGAAAAAAACTATAACAAAGTTCATTTGGAATAACAAAAGATCAAGAATATCAAGGGAAATAATGAAAAAAAACATGAAGGAAGGTGGCCTAGCAGTACCAGATATTAAACTATACTATAAAGCCATGGTCATCAAAAAGATATGGTACTAGCTAAGAGATAGAAGGGAGGATCAGTGGAATAGACTTGGGGTAAGTGATGTCAACAAGACAGTATATGATAAACCCAAAGAGCCCAATTATTGGGACAAAAATCCACTATTTGACAAAAACTGAGGGGAAAATTGGGAAACAATATGGGAGAGATTCGGTTTAGATCAACATCTCATACCCTACATCAAGATAAATTCAGAATAGATGAATGACTTGAATATAAAGAAGGAAACTATAAGAAAATTAGGTGAACATAGAATACAGATCTATGGGAAAGGGAAGATTTTAAAACCAAGCAAGAGTTGGAAAAAATTATAAAATGTAAAATAAATGATTTTGATTATATTAAATTAAAAAGTTTGTGTACAAACAAAAATAATGCAACCAAAATCAGAAGGGAAACAACAAACTGGGAAAAAAATCTTTATAACAAAAAACTCTGACAGAGGTTAATTACTCAAATATACAAGGAGCTAAAACAATTGCATAAAAAATCAAGCCATTCCCCAATTGATAAATGGGCAAGGGACATGAATAGGAAATTTTCAGATAAAGAAATAAAAATATCAATAAGCACATGAGAAAGTGTTCTAAATCTCTCATAATTAGAAAAATGCAAATCAAAACAACTCAGAGGTACAACCTCACACCTAGCAGATTGGCTAAAATGATAGCAGGGGAGAGAAATGAATGTTGGAGGGGATATGGCAAAATTGGGACATTAATGCATTGCTGGTGGAGTTGTGAACTGATCCAGCCATTCTGGCTGGCAATTTGGAATCATGCTCAAAGGGCTATAAAAGACTGCCTGCCCTTCAAGCCAGCCATACCATTGCTGGGTTTGTACCCCAAAGAGATCATAAATAAACAGACTTGTACAAACATATTTATAGCCACACTTTTTGTGGTGGCAAAAACTGGAAAACGAGGGTATGCCCTTCAATTGGGGAATGGCTGAAAAAATTGTGGTATATGTTGGTGATGGAATACTATTGTGCTCAAAGGAATAATAAGCTGGAGGAATTCCATGTGAACTGGAAACACTTCCAGGAATTGATGCAGAATGAAAGGAGCAGAGCCAGAAGAACATTGTATACAGAGACTGATACACTGTGGTAAAATTGAATGTAATGGACTTCTGTATTGACAGCAATGCAATGACCCAGGACAATTCTGAGGGATTTATGGAAAAGAACACTACCCACATTCAGAGGAAGAACTACAGCAGAGGAAACACAGAACTGCTTGAACAAATGGGTTGATGTGGGCATGGTTAGGGATGTAGACACTAAACAACCACACCAATGTAAAACAAACAAACAAAAAAACTGGGTGATAAAATGATCCCTTTTGAGTGACCACAGAATGGATCTCATTAAGGACAATAGATGGGGTGTAGTTGTAGAAACCTCAGATAAATGTTGATTGCTTCACTCTATATCTCCATTATGCTAAGTCCTTATTTAGGGGGGCTGCTAGGAACAGCAGTGGATAGAGCACCAGTTGTTGAGTCAGGAAGTCCTGAATTCAAATCCCTTCTCAGACACTTTCTAGATGTGTGATTCTGGACAAGTCACTTTACCCTCTTTGGCTCATTTTCTTCATATGTAAAATAAGCTAGAGAAGGAAATGGCAAACCACTCTAGTGTCTTTGCCAAGGAAACCCCAAATGGAGACAGGAAGAGGTAGACACAACTGAACAACAACACTACTTTTTAAAGGCTCTTTGAAGCTCCAGGATGATTTTCATGTCCCTGACACTAGTTACTAGGGACAGCATGGGAGATGAAAGGATTTTATTTGTCTCAACCTAAATATCAAATGTCAAAGGGGAGCAAAATTTGTTGGAAAAGAAAGATCTTGCCCTGAGGGACCTTTTTTATTTGCTGGCAAAGGTATTACGATGGGCACACTAAAAATATATTAATAATGCACCCTAGGAGGAATACAGGGTGAAGTTTAGAGTTGGGAAAACCTGGGTTCAAATCTGGCCTCAGACAATTCCTAGCTCTATGACCCTGGGCAGGTCACTTAGCCCCATTTGCCTTGCTTTTGGCCTTCTGTCCTAGAGATGTCAGTATGATAGAAAGTAAGGGTGTTGTGGTTTTTTTTAAATGCACCCCAGAGACACTTTCACAAAGGAGCAATTATAGTACCTCAGCTCAGTGGAGAACAGGAATAAATGACAATTCTTCAGATAGAAAATAGACAACATCAATGGCAGAAAAAAATGGCAGCAGCAGCAAACACAATAACAGAAATTGTAAAATCTTAGGAATACGATTTATTTGAGGAATGTTCCCTCTCTCTTCAGCATTATTATCATATCCCTTGGAGTACAGAAGGATTTTCCATTCTCATTTACTTTGCAATTCTGTCATAATTCAAACCTTTGTACCTGTTTAATGGTTTCTAGTTTATTGGTAGAGAATGAAACAAATTGGGGCTTGAGATATATTTGTATAACTATGACTGTGAAAGCACTTCATTCTGATTCCAGTGCACAATAGTCAGGTCATTTATCATTTCTTTGGTTCCATTTTCTTTACACTTTTTCATGCAAGTCTTTGTATGTTTCCATAAATTCTTGATTAGGAATTATTCATCCTTTTAAATGTATATTATATCATATTAATAAATTATAGCTTTTTCTGACATTCCCTACACATTTGCACAAGTTCTATCTATAGATGTTTGTCATCACAAATAATGAATGAATTTTTTTTATATATCAGGTTTTTTTAATTTTTATTTGCCCTCAGATATTATCTAGGTGAAAGGATATCAATAATTTATTAAACTTTCTCTAATAATTTCAAATTACTTTTCAGAAGGCTTGAACTATTTCAGTGTTATGCCAATAACATCTTGGTATGTCTACTTTCTCATAGCTCTTCCAACAGTGAATTTCCTTGTCTTTACTAAATTGATAAAAGAGACAGCACAGTGAATAGAGTTCAGGCTCTGGAATAAGAATACTTGAGTTTCTGGTTTAGGTATGTGTTTACATGTATAAATCTTTGAGCAAATCCTTGTACCTGTCTAGCTACCTATCATACCTATATCTATAAAATTAGAAGCTTGTAGTAGGTGACCTTTAAGATCCTTTTCAGCTCTAAATTTATTATTTTATGATCCTACAACAGAGGTGAGGGGAAATCTTATAGTGGTTTCACTCTGATTTGGAATTTCTTTGTCTATGCCTTTTGCAGTAGATGACATTTGATAATATACTGAAATCTGATTTTATTTGAATTTGGCCAAGAGCATCAATCAATCAACAAACATTTATTAAGTATCTACCAGGTTCTCAGAAGTAGAAATACAAATATAAAAATGAGATTGTCCATTCCCTCAAGGAACTTCTATGTTACTAAGTGGATACAACAAGTTCACAGATTAGTAAATGTGTGTAAATAGAATCAGTTCCAGCCCATTCCTATTTAGACTCGTACTTAACCTAGGCATAGAAATTTCATCACCCTCACCTTCCTTAGTGAGGAGGGGAGACGAGTTACCCACACGTGACAATAAGTAACAAATCAAGTACAAGGGCCTGCCCTTTGGGCAGTCCAAATCAATGTAGAGGCTGCCATTTGTCCACTTGAATTAGAGGTGAACCCACGGGAAGTGACGAAAGACACTATCTCTTTAAGTAAGTTGGTTACTTCCTGTGGAGGCAGTTCCTGCCCTGAACTGGGTGCTGACGGACCTCCCTTGAGACCTCAGACAGCTTCTACTCTGTATTGTCACGTGGGTAAGTTAGGCTGACTTCCTTGGCCTACCTAGGCCGCTTCCAAATTCTGCTTTAAGTAGGCATTAGCCTATCTGGTTGCCGGGCCTTGAGGCTTGCAGCTTCATTTATTTAGCCTTTTAACCTTCTCTCTAGTCCAGGCCTGACTAGGCCTGGACTAGCCTCTCCCTTTCTCTTTATTCCTATACTTTTACCTTCCTGGTTGTAAATAAACTTGCCTCAACCCGATGTTGACTTGGGTCTGATTTAATTATGGAATCAATCTGAACAGTTGATTCCTGGTGGCCACGTTTTAATTATATATCTATAAAATACCTAAAATTTCCCTATTACAAATGCAGGACATTCAAAATAAATATGCAATGACCAGTGGAGGACAATAATAACTGAGAGAAATCTAGATAGAAAGTTTCTTTGAAAAGGCCTGAACTGAGATGAGAAATTCTAAAAGGCAGAGATGAAGTGGGGGAGCACCTCAGGAATAGGGAACAGCTTTTACAAAGTCAGAGAAAAAGGGAGATGGAGTATTCTGTGTGTGAGAAATAACAAGTGAGTTTGGCTAGAGCAGTGGTTCCCAAACTTTTTTGGCCTACTGTCCCCTTTCCAGAAAAAATATTACTTAGCCTGCTAGAAATTTTTTTTTAATTTTAATAGCAATTAATAGGAAAGATAAATGCACCTGTGGCCATCACTGCCTTCCTGGATTGCTGCGGCACCCACCAGGGGGCGGTGGTGCCCACTTTGGGAATCACTGAGCTAAAGTATAGTATGTAAGAGGAGGAATAATGTGCAATCAACCTGGAAAGGTAGCCTGAAACACTAAGCAAATGAATTTGCATTTTAGACTGAAGGCAATAGAGAAACACAGAAGTTTCTTGAGCAGATGAGTGACTTGGTCAAGCTTGTGCTTTAAGAATATGGATTGGACAGGACAATTCTGAGGGACTTATGAGAAAGAACACTATTCACATCCAGAGAAAGAACTGTGGGAGTAGAAACACAGAAGAATAACATATCCTTGATTATACAGTTTGTTGGGGATATGATTGGGGACGTAGATTCTAAATGCTCACTCTATTGCAAATATTAATAATATGGAAATAGGTCTTGATCAATGATACATGTAAAACCCACTTGATTTGCTTGTTGGATATGGGAGGGGGAAAGAGGAGAAGAGGGGAAGAACATGAATCATGTAACCATGAAAAATATTCTTAATAAATTAAATGAATTTTTAAAATTAAAATTAAAAAAAGAATATGAATTCGAGATGAGCCCAGAAAAACCTGGAAAGACTAATATGGACTAATGCAAAGGGAAGTGAGCAGAACTAGGAAAGCAATGTATATATAATATATATAGTATATACTATATATATACGTATATATATATATAGTAACAAATATTATGATGATCAATAGTGAAAGACTAAACCATTAGAAGCAAAGCAAGTTTCCAAGGGACTCATGAATGAAAAATGCTAACTACATGGAATACTACTGTGCTCAAAGGAATAATAAACTGGAGGAATTCCATGTGAACTGGAATGACCTCCAGGAATTAATGCAGAGTGAAAGGAGCAGAGCCAGAAGAACATTGTACACAGAGACCGATACACTGTGGTAAATAGAATGTAAAGGACTTCTGTACTAGCAGCAATACAATGACCCAGGACAATTCTGAGAGATTTATGGAAAAGAATGCTACCCACATTCAGAGGAAGAACTACAGGAGTGGAAATAGAAGAAAAACAATTGCTTGAACACATGGGTTGATGCAGACGTAATTGGGGATGTAGACTCCAAACAACCACACCAAAGCAACTATCAATAATATGGAAATAGGTCTTGATAGATGACACATGTTAAAACCAGTGGAAATGTGCATCAGTTATGGGGAGGGGAGGTTGGGAGAGTGAAGGGGAAAGTAAGAACATGAATCATGTAACCATGGAAAATTTTTCTAAAAAATAAAAAAATAATTTTAAAAAATGCTATCTACAGTCAAAGAAGGAACTATTGGAATTTGATTGCAGATCAAAGAATGCCATTTTCCACTTTATTTCCTTTATGAGTTTTTTCATTGTATGTGTGATATGTGTCTTCTATGATAACATCAGCAGTATGGAAATATATATTGCATGAAAGCACTGGTAAGATCTATATCACCACATGGAGGTAGGAGAGAGGGAGGAGAGAGGAAGAAATTTGAGTCCTAAAATGCCATAAAAATTGTCAAAATTTGCTTCTACATGTAATTGAAATAAATAATTTTTTAAAGGATGGTTTGGAGAGGGGAGAGACTGGAGGCAGAGAGATTGCCTAAAGGCTATTGCAACAGTCCAATTGAGAGGTGATGAGGTACTGAACTAAGAAGGTTATGGTGTTAGTAAACATAAAATAATAGATGTGAGAGATGCCAGGACTTGGAATCTGTTTGGATATTGAGAGCAAGGAAAGATGAAGAGCCTAGGATGACTTCAAGGTTGCAAACCTGGATGACTACCAGAATGGTGATGCCCTTATCAAAAATGGGGAAGTTTGGAAGAAGGAGGAGCCCAGGGGAAAAAATAAGTTTTGTTTTGGATAGGCTGGATTGGAGACGCCTCTGGGACATCCTGCTGGAGATGTTTAATGGGTAGTTGGAGTAAATTTCCCTTTCCTACTCAATCTGACTTTACTTCTTTCCCCAAAGGAATAATGTTCGCACTGTGATGTCTTCTAATTCACTGTAACTGTCATGATGAATTTGATGCAGTCTTGTTTCCTGAGAGCAGGAGACCATTATCCTGTCACGGTATTCTTTTCTTGTGACTTTATTTTTATTATAACAAATGACCAAGAAAAAAAAACAACAACACATGAAACAATCTTCATGGACAATCCCAAATTGCCCTCCTTTGTTCTGACAGTAAGTACAGCAGAGTGACAATTGCTTACAGCTGCCCTTTAACTCGATCACTGATTGAAAGCCCCATTATTAGAGCTGGGGCTTTCAAAAGCATTTTCTGTATTTTGATAGAACAGCTTCAATTGAGTTGGCTGAATAACTACTTCAATATAAAGTTAGTATAGCACAGAATGAGTAATATCAATACTTACCACGGTGGTGGGTAGAAGAGTAGTATTTCCAGACTATATCTTTTAAAGAGTTCCATTGTGTACAGTAAAGCATCCGAGGTATTTTCAAATTATCTTAGATCACAGTTTAAATCCAGCTTCAGACAATTACTAGCTATGTGACCCTGGACAAGTAATTTAACCCTGTTTGCCTCACTTTTCTCATCTGTAAAATGGACTGGAAAAGGCGACAACCCACTCTAATATCTTTGCCAAGAAAACCCCCAAATGAGGTTATGAAAAGCTCTGAATCTGACTGAAATAATTGAATAGCAACAATATCTTAGATCACAGTTTCAATTCGCATGTAAATGGTCCACAAGATGTATGAAACTCCCTATTATAGAGAATAAAGGTAACTACAGACCTAAGAAAGAAAAGTTTGCAGAAGGCTATAATGATACATTTTCTAACTCTGAAGCTCCTGGCCTCATTTTACCTGATCTTTTCCAACAATTGTTGGTTGGAATAATAATTAGGTTTTTAAAAAGCAAAATTAGTATTAATGCTACATTGTTACTTAGTGAGTTGTATCCTATGCCTGAAGTTCATGTCCCATTCTTCTTTAGAGAACTTAATTCTTTCAGAAAGCTATTTGGATAAAATTGGGTTGTCTTAAGGTTATGAAAGGACTGGTTTATTATGTTTTGAAAATAAGAAATCAGGAAGTCAGTTCACAGGAAATTTTCGTTTAAAAAATTAACTGAAGGTCTAGGTATGTATTTCAGTGCCTTTCTGCTGGATACTTTGGTAGGGAAATTCAGGTTACTAATGCTTTTTAAAAGGTATAAATATAGTTTATAAATTAACTTTATAACTCTTGCCAGAAAAAAAAATCCCTTTCTCCCGGGAAGATGGGAATGACAAGTGAAGTGAAACATATGATTGTGAGCTCCTTGAGGACAGGAATTGGCTTTTGTCTCTTTTTGTGTCCCCAGGACTTAACACAGTGCCTGGCACATAGTAGACACCTTATACTTATCGATTGGTTGATTCCACTCTGAATAACTGACATTTTATGATAAAAGTAAAATATTTCCTACTATTTTATTGTAAACCTAAAAGCCAGTCATAACAACAACCAAATCAAATAAACATAGAAGAAACTTTTCTCTCATTCTGAAACTTTGGTCTTTGACAAGGAAGAACCAAAGAAATTAACAACCAGTAAACAAAGAAAGTTCCTATCTAAATGTATTTGAAATGTTGCTACTTTTGACTCTGTTTTCAGTTTTCTTATCTTTGATAATATATGTGTATAATTAGTCAGAGTGAATACAATTCTTTGATGGTGTTGCTTTTCCTCACCTTATTTATGTCTTTATTTCTCCATATGCTTGATATTTGAATTTTGGCACTATATTGTACTTGATTATTCTAATATATAATAATTTATTCCACCATTCTTTGATTGTTGAACATGATCAATTATTTTTATTTTTCAACACTTATAAAAAGAGAACTTGTGGCTATTTTTGTTCATGTTGGTTTATTGGCCACCTCTACCTCCCCAGTATGATTTGTTTGAAATAGAATCCTACCAGCAAAATTGATGGATCCAGAGGAAAGAACAATTTTGTTACACTTGTTGCATTGTATCATATTTTTCTTCAAAATTTTTGTAGCAGTCTGACCTCCTGTCATTCCCAGCAGCTCCCTCAACTTTGGATTTTTTTTACTTGTTATTCTCAGACTGTTGGCTATTAATTGATATTTTAAGGCTGTCCTGACTTGTATTTATCCGATTATTGTAGAGTTTCAGCATCTTTTCAAGTGGTTGCCAGTTTGTGTTTTTACTATAAATTGTTTGTTCACGTCCTTTAAAAGTAAGTTCATTGGGGCAGCTGGGTAGCTCAGTGGAGTGAGAGTCAGGCCTAGAGACAGGAGGTCCTAGGTTCAAACCCGGCCTCAGCCACTTCCCAGCTATGTGACCCTGGGCAAGTCACTTGACCCCCATTGCCCACCCTTACCACTCTTCCACCTATGAGACAATACACCGAAGTACAAGGGTTTAAAAAAAAAATTAAAAAAAAAAAAAAAGTAAGTTCATTGTTCCTTTAGGGAATGTGTATCATTAGCCTTCTGTATTAGTTGTTTACAGATTCTGGATGGCAGACCTTTATTTAATATATTTAATGCAAGTTTGTTTTTGCAATCTTTCTTTTTATGTTAAAGTTATTGCTCTACATAGAGCAAAATAATTTTAAAGAACTATAATTGAGAAGGAAAGTGTGATCAGGACTTTATTCCAGGGTGCTGACATGTTAGAGGAAGGGTGTAATTCCTGGGTTCATGGCACCAGTACCACAAGTGAGGAGGGGGAAGACTGGTTTCTTCCCAGAAAGTCATGCTTCTTTCTCTGTTCTCGGTGCCTCATGATCCTCTGTTAAACTACCCTGCCTTGAGTCTCTTGCCTGGCTTCTCTCAGTTCTCACCTTAGCACCTCTTCTTCTTCAAGAAAGTTGCTATCTTCTTGTACTCTACCATGTCATCCCTGAATTGGATTCTGCTCTTGTCCCCCCCAAAAAGTTATACTTATAGTGCTAATATAGCTTTGGTCCTAGTCATAGCACTTTGTGTGCTCACACTCATCAATTTTGTCTCCAAGGGCCAATATTTGATTGATCAAAATCCTCGTTTCTCTTCTAGTTCTAAAGGGACATTTTGTATTTTAGATCACTGATCTAATTAGGGTTGATGATTATTGTGTTTATCTTGAGATGGTTTCTCATACTATATACTTAAATATCAGCATATTTGCCTGAAACCATTTTCAACGTACTCAAGTTACCCCAAGTGAGAATGAAATCTTCTTCCCTAGAGATTTTTAGCAACAGAAGAAATGAAGTATGTGACTGGGGTGATTTAAATGCGATTTTCCCTTGAGGCACAGGAGTAAACTAAGTGACCTCTGGAGGATCTTGGAATTAAAGCAGATAATCAAGAAGGACAGCTGGAGAGGAATGAAAAATATACTGTATATTGCTGAACCTGAGAAAGACAGATTCTTATAGACACACTCTCTCTCCCCCCACCAGCAAGCCTGCAAACCTACCCAAACATAGTCATGGCTAAAATCTCAGTCTAGCTGAGGCTCCATGTTAGACTATTTCAGAATAAATCGTGGCCTAACTTCTCAGGGTGCATAATGCATAATTTATAAGGAATTAGGGAATACATTTTTGGTTTGCTTAAAAAGACAAAACACCAATGGACTTGATATTGCTCACACAAAACAACAGGGATGGATTTGGGGAGAAAGAAAAAATAGAATAGTTTTGCAATGAAGGAATATTCTATTAACTCATTGATTTTTGACAAAAAAATAACTGTTTGGCAGTTGGGAGATATAAGAAATAGTTCCTGAGTGAGATTGCTAAGTGATTTGATGACAGACACATCAAGAATATTTTTATTATTATTTGTAACTTGTGGCAGCAAGACAAGATCTACTTTCAATTATCTCAAAGCATTTCATTTGAAGCATAAACTATGAGGTGTTAAAGGGGTTAATGGGCTTTCAGCTCATTGTTAACTAATTATCTTTAAGGTGTTGTCATCACTTACTAATTGTTGGGTTTATGCCAGTTCCACCATTGAGTGGTGCAAAAGCAGAGAGTTCTTTTCTAAATGACCTTCTCTCACCTAGCAGCTGCCTAGTTAACTTAAACCATCTCTCTTATGAACACACACGTGCGTGCAGATGCACACACACAAACATGCAAAAAGCTTTTAGGAACTTTCATCTTTTTTAAAAGGGTAGGGGAAAAAATCAATAAACGGGTGAGCTGGCCAGCAGTAGGGGATAGCTGAAGGCACCATGGGTGGCTAAGCTGTATGAGAAACAGATGTAAATTCTTTGGTGATAGAGCTGGTCTTTCTATTTACTACCAAGTTAACTAGCCAATGGAAAGCAATTAAAAACCAATAATTGTATACTGAAGGCCCTAAACTAAGAGAGACACATAATTATTTAATTTGGTTATCTTAGGTAAAAGAGATAGCCACTTTGTAGAATATCTATAACTGAGATTCATAGTTTACCCAAGACATTCTTTTAAAGAATGGATGAATGAGAAGAGGTGTGCAGACTTATTTTTCTTCCTTGGTTTTTATTGCCATTATCTGGCTATAAGTTTCTATCCATTCACTTTCATTTCAAAGAATAAAATAAATCCAAAGCTAAGGATTCTTACTTTTTTTGCTTGGGACAAAGAATTAAAGCTGCTGCTGTGGTACTGTGAAGATGTGGTTCTTAAGCAAGTGGACCTTTATTGATGTGATTTTTTTTAATGATGCCACACTTTGCATTGGTTAGATACATTAAACCTGCAAACTTTTTACATCTAACTCTTCAGTTTAATTCAGTTTATTAAGAATTTACTATGTGTCAGGGCCCTGGGAATATAAAAATGAAAAAGGAAACTGTCATGGCACAGTGATAAAGTGTTGACCTCAGAGCCAAGAAAACGTGAGGTTCAAGGCCAGCCTCATACACATACTAACTTTGTGACCTAGACGTTCAAGTAACTTAAATTAAGTAACTCAACCTCTCAGTAAATACTCTGGGCAAGTCTCTAAAAGGATAAGTTGCAGAGTGCATAGAGATCTATATTGGTAGAGGAAGACCCTTTAGGAGGAGCTTCCCTACATATCAAGTCCAATCAATAATCACCCAGTATGTGCCAGGCTAAATACAAAAGATAGACAGACAGACAGTTAGATGACTAGACAGATGTAATTTCAAGGGTGCAAGAGAGAACTAACAACTGGATGAATCAGAAAAGACCTATCTATTCATGTCTTGTAGCACCTCAATGAAAAAATAAAACCTTCTTAGCTCTTTGAAAGACTATGCCAACTCCCTTTACTAATTATATAGTCTTCAAATTAGGAAAATTAAGAAATAATATATTCACAGAACTAACTGCAAGTGTTAGAACCCTTGCTCTCAAAGATTAGTAGTCTAACTTCCAGAATGTACAACAGAAATGAGTCCAACTGAGTTTTAAGATGGAGGGGTGGTTTGCAGGCTTTAAAAAAATTTTTTTGGCCAAAGGACAACACCACCTTTATTTTATTTGATATGATTCAAGTGGAAATGCCTCGGCATTATTTATCAGAGTCCACCAGAGGCCAAAGGGAAACTGGATCACTCTCATTGGATGCCATTAGAGCCAAGGAGAATCTCATTAAAAATCAATTGCTCAGGTCCATAAAGCCAGTTTATTTTATCTTACTGGTGTGCCTGCTGCTTGCAGTTAAACAGCACCAATGTGTACAATTCTTGGCTGTTTAGAGCACGGCACATTATACAAAGCAGTCCTTTAATGATTTTCAGTTTTTTTTATATTAAACTTTATAATAGATGCTGTTGTTTAAATTAATGGGACCTATTTTGTAAGCCTAAGATATTTTATTACACTATGTTAGTAATCATGATGCTCTTCCTAGGCCCTGCCAATTAAATAGGTGCCTTTATAAAAATGAAGATTGTCTAATGTAAAAGTAGAAATTTAATTCTGTGACAGTAGTTCCTGGGCCAAGTGGACCTAAGCTGCACAATGAATTTATATGTCATTAAAAAAAAAGATTCATTTCTGCTGTTACTCTCTGACCCTTATTTGTTCAATGTTCATAGACTTCAGTGGGAGTTGTTCAGAGTAACTGAGTGGAGTTGAGCCCATGCAGCGCCTTTCATTCAGAGATCTCCAAGCAAATCAACAACCAATATGTATTAGCCAAATTTTATAAATGAGGAGCTGAAAGCGCATAGAGGATCAGAGACCTACATAGGTCACATACTGAATGAGCAACAGAAAGGCAAATCACTGGAGAGGATACTCTAGCCCCATCTGGAATCTCTTGACTGCCCTGAACTCTTTCAGCTGGATTTCAGTTCTGGGTTTGGTTCAGGGCTTGACTGATGTCTAAGGTCAGCAATCTCTTTGTAAGAAGTGCACAGTAGTGAAACATACAGGCTGGTATTGCCAGACTTTTGATATTTCCGACCATGAAACAGAGCTCAGCTTGCATTTTAGATGTTGGGTTGTTGTTCAGAAAGAGACAGAAGCTAAGATGAAATAAATGCAGGTGGGGACTGGAAAAGGGGAAAAGGGAATTGGAGAATCATGACAAACTCTGGTCATTCCTGCTGCATTTGCAAAGTTAAAATAAGCAAGCTGTCAAAGCTAGAAAAGGTTGTAGTTCTCATAAGAAGGAAGGTAGAATATATTTAAGCGCAATTTAATTTGTTTCTAACTTTTCAGAGGAAATGAATGGAATGGTATACTGATGATCTGAAACAATTTTAGAAAATTGTTTGTTAAAGGACTGTTGTCTTTTTCTTTTGGGCCAGAACTGGGATATCATTGGTGAGAAGCATTCTTAGTATTGAAACTGACCCTCACCCCAATGCAGATCAGTAATTTGTCATTTATCATTTTAGAGAGTTGTCTCAGGTAATAAAAAGGTAAAGTGATTTATTTGCCTATGGTCACACCAGTAGTGTGTGTCAAAGCCACGACTTTGAATCGTGGTTTTTGATTCTAAAATTAGTCATCTGTTTATTCACTATACCTGACTCCCTTCTCAGAAAATTGCTTATTTACTTAAAAAGCTGTCTCTAATTCTACAAAATTGTAAGCCATAGATGTATTTAAGCATGTTTTCAGTTGTTAGTCATTTTTTGGTCCTACTTGACTCTTCATGACCCCATTTAGGGTTTTCTTCACAAAGATACTGGAGTGGTTTGTCATTTCCTTCTCCAGCTCATTTTACAGATGAGGAAACTGATGCAAACAGTGTTAAGTAACTTGCCTGAAGTCACAAAGCTAATAAGTGTCTGAGGCTGGATTTGAGTTCAGGAAGATGAGTCTTCCTGATTTCAGAGCCAACACTCTATCCACAACACCACCACATGGCAGTGTGATTATTTCTTTCAAATTCTGGGTCATGGAATTTTGGAGCTGGAATGTACCCTATAGACTTAGTCTTACAAATAAGGAAACTGAGATACTGATCAGTTAAGAGAGCTTCCAAAGATCACATAGCTAATTAGTGTTAGGGCTGTACCTGAAACTTGTTTCTTGACTCTCAATTGAGGGTTCTTTGTACTATACCTGGTGTTGATACTAATGTGGCTACTAGTGTAGAAAACAAATCACATACACAAAAGCTCTCTCCTAAATCATATGTGAAATAAGTCTGACTGAAGCTGAATTCATTGGATATAACCAGAGCCCCAAAGCCCATTGGCATGAGACTCTTTTTTCTTTGATGGACATCAATGTCCTGTGCCTACATGAAAGGCAGAGTTGGAAAGAGCAGAGAGAGGAGAGATCTGGGCTCTTGAGTCTCTTGGAGCTCTTCTGGATTCCAAGAAAAGATATGGAATTCTGACCTCTCTTCAGGGCCATGAAGGAAGAAAGACTCTTGGAAGAGGCATTGGCCATCAGTCTCCATTATGTTGCTATCCTCAGCCTGCTACTAAACAGGCTTCAATGAATTTCCCTTTCGGTGAGATCTGGAGCTCTCTCTCTTGGATAAGCTTGGTTATGTCACTCACAGTTGGAGAGCTCCTTCCATCTGTATTTTCTATATATAATACACATATGCACATATATGTATACATGCATATATATGTGTGTGTATATACACATCTGTATGCATGTGCATGTGTGCCAGAATTAGATACACACATTATATTGTTATTTAGTCATTTTCAATCATGTCCGACTCTTTGTGACCCCTTTTTGGACTTTTCTTGGTAAAGATACTGGAGGAGTTTGCCATTTCCTTCTCCAGTTCATTTTACAGGTGAAGAAACTTAGCCAAACAAGGTGAAATGACTTGCTCAGGGTCTAAGGCTATATTTGAACATGGGTCTTCCTGACTCCAGGCCTGGAGCTCTTCCCATAGTGCTAAGTACTGAGCATACAAATGCAAAAAGAAGACAGTCTTCTCCCTCCAGGAACTCACATTCTAATGATGTTTTACCTACTTTATTGCTTCTTGCCTAGGATAGTATTTTGTGTTTAGAAGTCATTCCATAAATGAGTATTGAGTTGAATTGAACACTTGTAGAATGAAGAATCATGGTTAGGCAACCTGAGTTGGAAATAACCTCTTTGTAGAATTTATGGATGGACACGGAATGAAGCACACCTGCTGAAAAGACATGGAAGGACTGCTGTCTTTATCAGTGGAGGGATCAATAAGATCATGGATCCTTGTAAATTTTGTCAAGTCTGGTTTTCAAAGAAATATCTAGATCAAATTGCAATTCTTTAGTTTTTTCTTACCTAAGATATAATTAAAATTAAGAAGACAGTTTTGGTGGGGCAGCTGGGTAGCTCAGTGGATTGAGAACCAGGCCTAGAGACAGGAGGTCCTAGGTTCAAATCTGGCCTCAGACATTTCCTAGCTGTGTGTCCCTGGGCAAGTCACTTGACCCCCATTGCCTACCCTTACCACTCTTCTGCCTTGGAACCAATACACAGTATTGACTCCAAGACGGAAAGTAAGGGTTTAGAATAAAAAAGACAGCTTTTTTAAATTTAACTTAGAAAAATACAAAATCAATATTTAACTCTGAATGTTTCTGATATTGGGTTTCCTACCAAAAGGTATATAGCTGTTTTATAAGGAGCCATCATTTTTATCCACTATCAGACAATTCTTATTGAAAGTGTGACTATGTTGTATATAAAACTCTAATATACATAATATATGTGTATATATATATAAATATATGTGTGTATATCTATTATAATTCTCCAGTAAAAAGAGAACTTGAGGCAGTAAAAGAAAGGAGATATTTAATTTTTTTCACTCTTCTAAGCTTTCATACTCAAATACATTCTTTCTTCATTTAGTTGATTTTGTTTTGCACAAGATTCAGATAAGTTATGTGAAGGTTTGGGGCTCTAAATACCTACAAAAGGTTTTCTTGGACTTTTCAGCTATGTTTGGCCTTTATCCAAGGGACCACTTAGCATCTAGGCCATTTTTGCATCATTCTAACCCTTGCATACATCAATGGAGTAACAGAAAAAACTTTTTTTCTTTAAAGTTCTCAAAACTGTGAATGATGGAATAAAGATTAACTTCTTAAATTTTAATTCACCTAATACTATCTTCTCTTAGTTGGCATTCTTGATCAGAAATATTCATTCTCTTGATATTTTATTATATTTATTTTATAAGTATGCAGTGTTAGATTTATTTTGCAAAACTGAAAAATTTCCCTCTAGACCTGTAATTTCATTGTTAGGGAGCTTCCAGCAAGGAATTTCCTTTCACAGTAGAGATTAGGTACCATCTCTATAAATTTTAATCTTAGATCTAACAAAAATATTTTGCCTAATGCATATTTTTGCATTACCACTTCAAGTGTCAATGTAATAAAGTATGTGTGTGTTAGTGTAATTCAAACAAAATACTTGCTTAGTCTAGATTTTTGTGTCAGTCTAAACCCGTGTTGGTGAACCCATGGCACATGTGCTAAAGAGGGCTGCTTTGCTCCCCCTCTCCACTGTGCCTGAGGACATTTTTCACATTACCCACCCCTCCGCCCAGCAGCCCAATGGGAGTGTTTCTTTCCTCCCCTGTCTGGGGTAAAGAGGAGGCTCATACACAACATGACAGTGCAAATTAGGTACTCAGTTTCTAAAAGATTTGCCATCACTGATCTAAACCAAGGTTTCTTAACCTTTCTTTGTGTGTCATGGACTCATTTGGCAGACAAGTAAAGCCCGTGAATCCCTCCTCAGAATTTGGTTATACAGTAATTTTTCAGTCACATATGACTGTTATTCCATCTGGGGTTTTCTTGGCAAAGATCCTAGAATTATTGACAATTTCCTTCTACAGCTCATTTTATAAATAAGGAAACTGAGGCAAACAGAGTTATGTCACTTGCCCAATGTAACCTAGCTAGTAAATTTCTGAGATCATATTTGAACTTAGAAAGTTGTCTTCCTCACTCCAAGTCTAGCACTCTATCCACTGTACCACCTAAGATGCCTTTCTCAGAATGATACTTTTAAATGCATAAAATAAAATATGTAGGGTTACAAAGGAAACTGATTACACTGAAATATAGTATCAAAAAAAATTTAAGACAAGTTCACAAAACCAAGGTTAAACACCTCCAGTCTAAGCAATATAGAGAGCTCCAAGTGGTTATGCTTATACAAACTTGTGGAGAAAGTATCCATTAAAGAATGGCTATTGCCAAAGATAACTACTTAGCCCCATCTAGACTATAAGGCAATTTCACACAGGTCATAAACAAAATATGATTCATTTTCCTTTAAGACTCCCTGGTTTGCTTTAAAAATAACTATTTTTTTCCTTCTTTAGGATTCCCATACAATATTTGCCCTCACAAGATTACAGTAAAATACTATTTCAATAATATGAGTCATAGTTCATGCCATTTTAGAAAAATATCCCAGCAAAAAATAGAACTGGTCATTTGCCTCTCAAACTTTATTGTAGAAAATATTCTATTTTATTTGAATAATGATGAGATAAGCATGCCCGCATTCTTCTTTTCCCCTTTATTGATTTATTAAGATACATAAACCATCACAAAATTATATGAGGTTCCTAAGTGTTTTCCAACATTTCTTCATTCCATCAATAATCAAGAACTGTAGTGAGTCAGCAGTTTTTTTAAAGAAGGCATCACATCAAACATAATGTTCCTCCATCACTTTCACAGGCAGCAAGGTAGAGCCTCAGATACTAGTTATGCGGCCTTGTGTAAGTCACTTAACATTGTTGCCTCAGTTTCTTCATCTATAAAATGAATTGAAAAAGGAAAGGTCAAACCATTCCATTATCTTTCCAAGAAAACTCCAAATGGGGTGACCAAGAGATAGACACAACTGAAAAATGACTAAGCAACAACAAAATGAACATTCATGTAGTTAGTCTTATTTTTAGGTCCCTATCCAGAAGAGGGCAGTACATCATAAACCCAATTACTTTGTCAGACTATGATGTCATTAAATGATCAATGCAAATAACATAAGCAAACATTTTAAACAGCCCAAAGGCTCTTTAGTCAGGCATTTTACTTAAGCTTATCTCTTCACATTTGTTGCCACTCTGTTTTATACAGAGCCTCTGACATTGAAGACTAGGGAATATAGGCCTCTAATAGGGGAACTGTCTTTTGTGAAACTTGAGAATTCTAACCCTGGAATTTTTCACTTTTGAATTTTGAAGAAAATTATAACCCTGGAATTTCTCTGAGAAGCTGTGAGGGTCATAGACCCAAACAATAATGGGGAGCACTGTTATATTTCAGGAGAGGCTGATATTGGACATTAACCTCACTAGATAAATCCCCTTTAGGAGGACAAATTTTACCTCCAAGGAGTTTCCTCTTTTAGGACTACATTTTTACAAAAGTCACAGCAATTGCTTTTGCTTCTTGCTTTGTAAAATGCACCTGGAAAATTCCTTGTTAGACTGGAGAATTTGGTTCTGCAAGGAAAACTTTAGGATCAGAGACTTTATTTAATCTCTATATAATCAAGATCTCTTTAGACATGTTTAATTTCACTAATACTCTGCCACCTCTGGTACTTGTGTAGACAAAATGGAGTATGTCAGATCCACTAAATTGTCTCAGAGGAATGACATCTCCATGAAAAAGGAAAAAAGAATTACTGAATACTTTAGAATTAAGAAACAAATTTAGAGTTCTTTCCAAAGAGAGAGAAACTAGCTAACTCACCAAAATATAAAGCAGCAAGTTTAAAGAGGAAGTGACTGTTTCCTTTAAAGAATTATAAAGTAGTTCCATAATTACTATTGAGTGAGACATCCATCATAGGATCATATATTTGTTGTAGGTGGTGCAGTGAATGGGATTAGCTCTGATATGAGGAAGATCTGGGTTCAAATATAACCTTGCAGATATAATAGCTGTGTGACCTGGGCAAGTCACCTTGGCTTCTGTCTACATCATTTTTCTCAACTGTAAAATGGGGATGGTAATAGCACCTACCTACCAGAATTATTGTGAGGATATGCTAATATGTTTGTAAACCACTTAGCACAGTGTCTGGCATATAATTGGCACTTAATAAATACTTATTCCCTTACCATTTCTAAAGGGATCTCAAAGACCATCTAGTGCAATACCTTCATTTGATAGTTGAGGCAAATGAGGGACTAGAAGTTTAAATGCCTTGGCCAAGCTCACATAGATAGCAAGCAGAAGAGCTAAGATATAAACCCATGTTGTCTGATACCAAATCTAGTACTCTTGTCAGAGTACTATTGACACTAGTAAGGGTCAGAGAAAGGAGCAAATACTGGTAGTTAGCATATCTCTGATCAGGAAAACCAAGGCAGCTGTTTGGTTGACCCAAGAAGTACAATACAAGGATTTGTTGTCTTCTCAGGGTATATATCCAAGACCAAAAAAGAAAAAAGAAAAGAAAAAAGAAAAATCTCCCATCATTTCTCAAAGTGGGTAACTATTAACCATTTTTTATGATTCACATGGATACTTTTGGGGTTGGTCTGCTTACTCTAAGATGCAGGTCTAAATTTCCAGAGAAACACATTCCTCACCTAATTTAGTTCACCACCTAGGCATCCCTACTTACCACTCCATATCCTGAGCCCCCACTAATGCATTTCACTGTATATAACCAAGCAGTCACAAAATACATTTGGAGTTTAAAATAATCATTTGCTCAACAATAAGGGAAAGGAATATTTTTAAATTATGGATATTTATATATTAGAGTAAGTAAATAACAAAATGTATCATAATGTATATTTTATAAATTATTATACATTAGAGTTTAATATATTTTATATATTAGAGTAAGTAAATAACAAAATGCACCATAATCCATAAAAGCTGAGTTATACTTTCCCATCAAAGCACTCATTATCTGTGCGAAAGAGGAGGCATATATTTTAATCTGGCACAAATACACAAAAGAGAGTTTGGAGGTAACTCACAACTCAAAGCTGCAGGCTTTGATGTTACTAGTACATTCAGAAATATATGTACCAAGCAAAACTGCTTCTCACTGACCAGTCTATTGGTTCTCATCACTTTTCATGTGGACATTTCTTCCTTTCTCTACTCAAATGTGGCCTTTAAAAGCTCTTTTAACTTAAAAAGATATTAAGAAGGAGGGTGTTTAGAAAGTATTGTCTCTTAATGTTAGTAGCAGTTCATTTTAAAGGGGAAAATTGGCAAAGCTTCAAAGGTTTAAATGCATTACTTCAAATGAAAATTAACACCTCCCCAAATTTCCCCTAAAAAATCTATAGTTCTTTTAAAATTCTGACTAGATCTTCAAATGTTTATGATTTCTTATGGGTTTTCCCCCCTAGTTTTGTCCTTTGTAGTAATAAAACAGTTGTATGTAAATGAAATGAGGTACCATAATGCCCTTCAGTTTTAGAGTCTTCAACATGCTCCTCTCACTTAATTGGTATCCTTGAATTGTATTTTTTTTATATTCATATCTTTCCAGATTATTAATGAATGGTTCTTTCTCTGCTCTCCTTTAAATCATCAAACTGTTCACATGTAAGGCATTATTCTACATTATTTTTCAGGTTTCGTGAGTCTTTAAATTTATGCCACATTTAATATTCTGTCTCAAACTGTTCAGATCCCATCTGAAAGCTATATTTCTTTATACACACATTTGTTTTTACCAGTTTCTATTAAAACAAAGTACTTTCCCTCATCTTTTTAGGACCAAAATGTTCATCTATAATAGTCACAATATCTTATATCCTTTGACAGTTGATATAATTCTTCCTTTACCTAAAAATTCTTTTTGTGTTTCTTTCACCACTAAACTGTTCCATATGAATGGAGTAGTATATTAAAAGGGCAGTGGAGAAAACAGGAGAAAAAGGCTAATTTGAGAGGGGGGACAACTGGTTAAGAAGATAGTTCTGAGAATAGAAGTTAGATTTCTGGACTATGAATTAAAATATAGGAATAATAAGTATAAATGAATATAGTGCTGAGTTTGGGATCAAAAAGACCTGAGTTCAAATTCTGCCTCACATATTTCTTAGATGTATTAAGAAGGTCAATTAACTTCTCTGGGTCTGAGTTTTCTCATATAAAAAGGAGGGAGTTGGAGTCGGTGACCTTAAATATCTCTTCCAACTCTATCTCTATTATCTTAGTCAGGACTCTTGGTCAGGGATAGATTGTATCTAACAATAGCTGGTAAGACTTGATCTGCTTAGGGTTTTTCCAACAATTGGGGAATGACTGGACAATTTGTGGTATATGATTGTGATGGAACACTATTGTGCTATAAGAAATGATGAGCAGGATTTTTTCAGAAAAATCTGGAAAAACTTAATTTTAACTGATGCAAAATGAAGCAAGCAAAACCAGAAGAACATTGTATCAAGTAATAGCAATATTTTTTTTATGAACAACTGTGAATGACCTAGTTATTCCTAGCAATGCAGTGATCCAAGACAATCCTAGAAACTTGGGATGGAAATTGTCATCTACCCTGCAAGAAAGAATTTGAAAGGAATCTAAATGCAGACTGAAGCATACTATATTTCACTTTCTTTCTTCTTTTTCTTTTTGTTTGAGATCTTTTACACAAAATGACTAATATGGGAAAATGTTTTATATGATTGCACACGTAAAATCCATTCAGATTGCTTATCATCTCAGATTGGAGAGTTTGAGGGAATGAAGGTGGGAAGGAGGGAGAGAATTTAGAATTCAAAACTTCTAAAAGAATGTTAAACTATTTTTATGTATAATTGGGAAAAAATAAAATAACATTTTTAAAATTAAAAAAAAACCTCAGTGAATTGCAAATCTAATCAAAAGTAATTTGGACTAAAAAGGGTAGATACAGGAGAAACATGCTTAAATATTTCCACTAAGATATAAATACTATCACACACACACACACACACACACACACACACACACACACACACACACACCCTATCTGACAAAAGAGAATTGCTATTGGGATAGCCAGAAACTCACAGGAGATCAAATCCAAGGAAGGCATCAGTAATAAAACTCATAACATCAAATTCCTATTTACAAATGCCCAAACATTAGGCAAAAATAAGAGGAACCTATTAAACAACAAGAATTTATTAAGTACCTACCATGTTTTAGGTACTATTCTTGATGTTGAGGATAAAGGCTGGATCCACAATATCACTGGTATAGTGAACTCCCAGATGAAAAAATTTCCTCTACCAAGAAGTTTAACACATTCTTTGTCATTTATTATTTTAGAGAATCACCTAGAGCAGAAATGTCAAACTTGAAGTGTGGGGCTGAACCATATTAAAATGTAACTGGGAAAGTTTCACAACATAAATAAAAATACAACATAGATAATATTCACTTGTTGTTTTCTAAGTCAATATGTAACCAGAAGGATTTCTATTTAAGTCTGATACCCAAGAGTACCAAGAAATTAAGTTATTTGCCTAGAGACATATACTTAGTACTGTCAATGGGAAACTTTGAAACCAGAATCTTCCTGGCTTTAAGACTAATTTTGTATTCATTGTGTCAAGCTGCCAGTCGCTAGGCCCTTGGGATACAAAGAGAAAAATGTACCTTACCTAAAGGAACTCACATTTTATAGAGAAATTATATGTGTGTGCATGTATGTGCACATATATATATATACACAAAGACATATATCACTATTATAAGAATATATATATAGTTACATACATTTATGTGGATGTATATATGTGTATACGAGTAGGTGTGTGCGTGTGTGTCTTGTGTGTAGAGAGAGAGAAGGCAATTTTGCAGGGTAGGACACAGGTGACTAGGAAGACATAGAAATAATTCATATACAATTTGGGACTTGAGCCGAGTTTTGGAGGAAACTAGGAATTCAAAGACATTAAATTGAAGAGAACTAGAATCACTGATTCTAGAAAGAAGAAATAGAGCCATGTGAAACAGATAACAAGTCTAGTATAGATGGGAGGAGGATGATTAAATTATCCACGTATGTATTGGAGCTCTCTCTGTTGAAAGGAGAGTGACACACAGCTTTGTGACTTGCCTTATAATAATTTTATACTTCAAAGGAAGTAGAAAATAACAAAGGGGAATTCTTCTCTGGATTTAGTTCTCTCCAACAGGGAGGAACTGGTTTCTGGAGGGTGAGATTAATAAGAATGCTTTGGGGAAGTGACTATTCCCATCCTTGAGTTTGTGATAAAGGAGAAGTGGGGCAGGATCTGATGTGAACCTTGATTTGAGGAGAACACATCCAAATTGTTTTAAGGAAAGTTAAGTAGTATGGGCAAAAATTCCAAGGGGAAATTAACTGGGAATGATGAGGGTAGGCAGTGTCCCAGATCCATAATAAAAATCAGAAACCTGAAATGCCCCATGCTATAGCTTTTTTCCATCACCTTGGTCTTTTCCATCACCCTGGACATACTATCTGTAACATCCTTAAATAAATATTTTTATATGTTAAGATGAAGGGATCTGAGTTGCAACACTTTGGACAAGAACCAGTTTGCTCTCCCACCACAAAACTTGTTCTCCCACAACAGGAAAAGATGAGAATCCCCAAGAATTAAATTTGGAAAACAAAGAGGGAAACAATTCTGATGAGGAAAAATATGAGTTGTCTGAAGAAGCCACTGTGAACACTTAGAAAACTCATTAACCAACTTAGCACATATTTTTAAAAATGTACAAAAGATGGAAGTAAATCCAGGTATAGGAACTGATAAGAATCCTGAAAGGACTAGCTAAAGAAGATTGATCTTTGGTCTGGAAAGACTAGGACAAAAATGCCAAGAGAGAGCTGATATCCAAATGAAGACAGAAGTTCTTAAAAGGGTATTTAATTGTTCTTGATGATTTAAAGTAATATAGCCCAAATAAACTACATTCTGAGATATTTAAAGAACTAGCAGATATAATTGCTGAACCAGTCTCAATGATATTTGAAAGTTCAAAAGGAAGAAGGGAAGGATCACAAGACTGGAGAATAGCAAATGTTTCAATTTCAAAAAAAGGAAGATAATGGAATCTGCAAATTATAGGCCAGTAAGCTTTAATTCATTCCTTGGATTTCTAGAATGAATCATTCAAGAAGTGGTTAATGAATATCTGGAAGAGGAAATAATTATCTCACAGAATCTGCATGAATTCTTCAACAACAGGTTAAGCCACAATATTTCCTTTTCTGACAGTAATACATGCTGGTAGATTAGGGGAGCAAAGTAGATTTAGTTTACTTTTATTTTAGCAAAGTGATAATAAAGTATCTTAAAATAGTCTTATGGAAAAGATAAAGAGATACAGACTTGATAATTCAGTTAAGTGGATTTTTAACTGATTTAAAGCTCAGAACTTAGTCACTAATAGTTTTATATCATTTTGACATGAGGTCTCTAATAGAGATATATGTAGTTTAGCATTTGTAAATAATGTAATGACATTTAGACAATATTAGCAATACAAAAATAAATACAATAAATCAATACAAAATAAAGGAATATTCTATATGTATAAGATAAATGAATCAGTATAAAAATATCTTGATAGACTAGAACACTAATTGAGCTGAAGGTTAAGCTGAAGATTAAATATAATTAAATTTTAAATTGAACTAAAATGGAAAGGAGACACTGCAATACAATGGGAAAGCCCTGGATTTAGAGATGAGAGCCAGGCTTTGAACAAATCACTTAGCCATCTTTGTAAAATGAGAAGGCTAGATGAGATAACCTCTAGGGTCCTTCCAAGTCTAAATTTGTGATCTCTTCTGAACAGTGATTTCCAAAATAGGTTGTACAAGACAATCTTTGTGAGGTATTTTTTGGCAAGAATAGCCATTAAAACCAAGTATTGAATTGGTACTTAGACAGTTAAGTGTTTCAGTGAATAGAGTGCCAGACTCATCTTCCTGAGTTCAACTCTACCTTCAGACACTTACTAGCTGTGTGACCCTGAGCAAATGACTTATCCCTGTTTGCCTCTTTCCTTATTAATAAAATGAGCTGGAAAAGGAAATTGCAAACCATTCCATTATCTTTGTACGGAAAGTTAATATTTTGTACCCCTTTTTGGCCCCCAAAACAATTTTTTTATTTTAAATTTCAAACAGTTTTGATGTGGGCTGACAGTCAGTAGTGAGGAGGTAGTAATAAGAATGGAACCCTCACACTCTGAAATTTCTAAACATCAACTACAAAACCTATAGTTTCAGAATTAGTCAAGCATGAATTGCAAATTGATCAATTACCCATTCTGTATCCTAGATCTGTAATATTCTATATTGAGCATGAGCTCTGTCCCTAATCTGTTTTTATTAATTGCTTATATTGTCTCAGAATTATAAGATATAATTATCTATAATGGTCCTCCAATGTACCATATCGCCCCCTATCCCCATGTTCTCATTCTAGAAAGACACCAAGACCTCTCCTACATTGATGAATGATTACAAGGTGGACAATGGGAAACATGGAACCTGCACACTAGGGACTCTGGCATTCCAGAAGAATCCTCCAAATGTGCTCATGTTCCTTATTCCCTGTGACAACAAACCCCAAAACACACCTACAATTGAATTTGGCCAAGCCCACCTTCTAGGGTTTGGGGAAAGGTGAAGATTTCTCTGGAATGGGAGATGACAAGCTCCCAAACCCCAATAAATATGCCAACCTTGATCCCGAGGGTGTGGAAGTTCCACTCCTCAGTGGAAGCTGCCACTCTACAGTGGAACTGCTGCTCCATACTATCCACTCCAAAAAAGCTACTCTACTAGCCTTTGGGCTAGTCCATCAGCCCTAAGGTTCCCTGAATAGCATCCAGACTATTCCACAAGCCATTAAGCTATTATTATACCACCATAAACTACTTCTTCTTCAAATAAAATTCTTTTCTTACTTCTGGACTGAACAGAGTTTGAGTCTCCCATTCTGCTACAAACTTGGGTGTGTTTCTCCCATCAGTTTGATTTTTAGACCTTAAGCCAGAACTGTGTCTCCTTGAGGTCTGAGGTCTCTCTTCTTTTGTCTTTCCTAAAGACTGGCAGTGTTGAGACCTGCTCTTTGATTATCCATAAATTATCTCAGACAATAAGATCAGCTGGTTCTAACTGCCATTTGGGAAAAAGTACACGTGTTATGTAATCATTTTGGATTATCACCTGTTGCTCTTAGCCTCTGGAAGACCTGCCTCTTGTCCTGATTGAGGTCTGAGTCTTCCAGTCAGAGAGGCTTTGGAAAGGGACATCACAAAGAGTGTAAATTGATAAAGGCAACAGGAAGTGGGGTGTTTTTTGTATTTTTTTGGGGGGGAGCCTGGAACTGAGGAGTAGGTGGCTAAAAGAGCTAGCCAGTCAGGTGGCTCCTGCTTCTCCCTTCCCCCATTGCCTGCTTTTTGCTATTTAATAAATAATAATTATAAAAATAATATATGGTCTGCAGAGAATCTTAATCATTACATTTGCAAGGAAAAACCCTAAATGGGGTCACTAAGTACCAGACATGACTCAACAAGAACAACATTGAAGTAAATTGAACTTAATCACCTGACCACCAAATCACAAAATGTTAAATTAATATTTCAAATAAAATGAAATACATTACATATTACTGTTATTAAATATCACTTGATATTTTTAATGTTTAGTGAGAAAAAACTATTTATGTAATTATTAAAATGGAAATTTAAAAAATATTCTTGTGTTTTTACATTTCATTTTCTGTATTGTAGAATGTGAATATTAGTTATTACTTATTATTTATTAATAAAAAGTACAAATTTTGGAAATCAAAAACTTGTAAGATTAGAATCATTCTCAAGACAACTCTCAAAGCTAGCAATGAAACTGTTTTCTCTACTAAGGATGAACTCAAAGTTCATGAAGTCTAGAGAATTCAGAACTTTTCCTTCTATACGGAAATTTCAAATTCAGAAACACAATGTCCTTGAAGTCCCCTCTCAGGCTACAAGGAAATATGTCTTCTGTTGTCATGTATTTCTACTGTATGCTATCTTTACCACTTCTGGTAGAAAGAGGGTGAGAAATTTCTCCCTCCCCATGCTGCACTTTGGAAAAAAAGATAAAATTAAATGAATGAGTTCTCAAATACTGAGAGTCCCAGAAAAGTGAGCCCACAAGTAGAAGTGTTTCCTTTTCTGTCAGTCAACTACTGAGTCACACCAATTGCCTTCAAGGAATATTGTTGTTAAGTAACTTCAGTCATGTCTGACTCTTCTTGACCCTGTTTGGGGTATTCTTGGCAAAAATACTGGAGTAGTTTAACATTTCTTTCTCCAGCTTATTTTATAGATGATGAAACTGAAGCCAGCAAGGTTAAGTGACTTGCCCAGGGTCACACAGTTAATAAGTATCTGAGGTCAAAGTTGAACTCACTAAAATGAATCTTCCTGACCTCAGATCAGGCATTCAATAGAGTGGATGACTAGACTAGACAGGTAGCTGCCCAAACAATGGCTCAGATCCTTATCTTATCAAATTGAGAAAATGCTTGGATTTCATCTGGAATTCCAAGATCCATCTCCCTCCTCTTAAGTTGCTTACAAACAAATGCAAAATAATTGAGATGGAGAGTCAAATGTGATATCTTAGGCTTTGTAATTGTAGAGTTTTCTATAAATAGGAGTTATTATGTTTCAAAACTTGTAAATTAAGAATACAGTTGAATAGTTCTTTAAGAGCACTGAAAACAAATTGGAAAAATACATAGAATGATCCTACTGAATATAAAGGTGCCATGACAGCCTTTCACAAGTAGTTTTTTCTCATACTTAGAATGTGGTCATAATAGTAGAAATTACTTCATTGGAATTTCTGTAGTTCTTTGTCCCTTGGTACAGGTTTCAAGTTTAATTGTAACTTTAAAAATGAACTACAATTATGCCAGGTTTTTCAAAGACCTTTTACTGTCCTTATTTTTTTTAATGATTATTGGGAAAAGACAACCACATACATTTAAAAAATGTAGTGAATTTTGCTTCAAAACTAAAAGATGCACTTATTTGCATGTGTGCACATCCAACAAAAATTTCTCAGAATCATTGTTGAAGAAGCAGAGTTGTAATATGTGAAATATATATCCAATGATCTTAGAGCTTTCCTCCATTTTCATATTTCTTGGATTATTGATGTTTGGCTGAAGATCTATCATCCAATTCACATAAGAAGCTTTAAAGAAATAATAGCAGAAGCCATCATTCATCAGAGCTCAAAATCTCCCTTATAGTCTTCCGTCCTGGATTCTAGTTCCCCACCCTTCTTTGTTAGCTTTGAGAGAATAATACCAGACAGTTTCTTAACTTGTTTTCCAGAGCAGGAAAAGGTTTAACATAACAAGATTTTATAGTTCTTCCCTAAGAACATATATTACTTTAACAAAATAAAAATACCTTCCCCTTATCATGCATTATTCTTTTACATATACAATTTGCCTGACGTATTGGAGTAATATTCCATGGTTTCCTAGGACTTGGGAGTTTATGGCCCTTCTGTGGCAGATCAGACTAAACATAACTCATTCATAGCTACTTAGTGTTCTGGGAAATAAACCCCTGAACTTAAATAACTATGGTGTGACCTCTGTAAAATATTATTTATGATTTTAAAACTACTATTATGTAGATATCACAATGTGCCAAATGTTATAAAACAAACACTAGTCAGCAAATAGTGCACTTTACTATTCTGCTCAATTTTGCTTTTGATTCTGGATATTTCCCTACAAATGCTAGTGTATTACTGTATATACTAAATGGCTTCCTTCATAGTAAACAAAAGAAATGAATTCTCTATACTTTCATATTATAGATTATTATGGTTCACCACAGTAAATGAAGAAAAAATTGTTCTCCATAAAGACCTGCAACCTGGAGTAAATATTCCAAACATATTACAAACTGCAGTTAAATAGAGAAAACATTGATTAGCCTTAAATACAGAGCCACTGTTCCTATAACTAAGAGATTAATATAACCTATCTGTTATTCAGCACATTCAAGCTGTTAATATAGAATACTAACTAGATAGATCCAAATACTTGGATAAAGATGTAGATAAAGATATAAAAGGTATCTATATGCAAAATGCAAAAATATACACCCATCCAAATGCATGCATATAGGAGTCAACTCAAAAGGAACAGAAGTTCTTGGTTTGCACAAGCCAGGTTCAAACTTGAAGACTTCTCAAGATCACTTTTTGCTACTCATGCTTTTCCTGGGAATATTCAAATTTCTTTCACTTTTTGGTCTAATCTGGGTATCCTCAGTTCCCTTACAGATAAATACTCCTGGCTATGAAGGTATGGAACATAGAACTTGCTTATTATATCAATAAAAAATATATTCTCACTAGGCACATAGATAATAAAGAAAACTTCTTTCTGATGAGTTATATTTCTTGCAGTAGACCAGTATAGTCAAGTTGGACTTATATACTCCGAGGTTGCCCCTCATACTATGTAGGAAATGATTTAGAGTTTGCTAAGGAATCAAACAACCTACCCCCTTTCATATGTTCTACCTTCCCCATGGATCATCTAATCCAGATATAGGGCTCTCCACTGGAACTGAGGTCCCCCAAGAAAGGAAATAATTCAGGATCTCTAGAGCTGACCTTCTCTACCCTAGATCTGCACAGTGAAGGGCAAGATCATAGGATCCTAGAAGTAGAGTTGGCTGTGGAGGACTGGTTTTGTGTCTTTCATACTATAATTTAGCACTTCATTGTTCCTTGGTCCTGGTTCCCACAGTTCCCAACTTGAATCAGCAACTCAACTTGGCCCATGAACTTACATCACTCTGCTCCTACCACACAACAACTGCCAGCTTCAGTTCTATGAGTCAGTTCTCCCTCTGTCCCTCCACCCTGCAGTGCCTTAAATTATTGCTAATTATTCCCCAGACTCAATGCTGCCTTAAAAAAGTACTAGAGGGGGGCAGCTGGGTGGCTCAGTGGAGTGAGAGTCAGGCCTAGAGACAGGAGGTCCTAGGTTCAAACCTGGCCTCAGCCACTTCCCAGCTGTGTGACCCTGGGCAAGTCACTTGACCCCCATTGCCCACCCTTACCAATCTTCCACCTATGAGACAATACACTGAAGTACAAGGGTTTAAAAAAAATTATATAAAAAAAAAGTACTAGAAACATTAAGGAGAAAATTTGGTAGCCACTGTTAGCAATCTTGCTGTAACTAAAAAACCCTGTGATATTCACATGCATTTCAGACTAGAGATCAATTTCCTTTTTGCATATTTCCATGTTCCCCAATTCCTTTCTCTATAAGGCAATGTAGTAAATATAATCTCTGGGTGAAATAATGGAGTACTTTGTTCCTTTATAAGTATAATTATCAATAATGCTATTGTTATGAATATATGAATAATTATTATATTATAAAGCCAATTATCAATAAATGTATAATCACCAATCATATTATCCAAAAGTAGGCTTATTAGTAAATGTGAGCTAACTTCTCCTTATAAGGTGAGATTTAAGAAATAACAAAATTTTTCTGTAATATGCTTCTGATCCAGATGAGTCTTCTTAATCTTTATGTCCTTTTTTGTTAAATGTTAAATGAGAAAAAATGAATGTACTCTGAGTTGCAATATTTAATATATGAAAAAAGAATCAATGTCCCTTCACTTGTTGTTACATTTTGGACTGTTAATATGAATGTGTGCAGCCGTGTGATGCAGTGGATATAGCACCCCTCCTGGAATCAGGAAGACCTGAATTCAAATCCAGTCTCAGATATAACTTACTAGTTTTTGTGACCCTGGGAAAGTCTTAACCCTGTTTATCTCTTCCTCATCTATATTGAGCTGGAGAAGGAAATAGCAAACCATTTCAATATCTTTGCCAAGAAAAACCCAAATGGGGGGGTGTCACGTGACTGAAATGAATAAAGAAAAGAGCAAAAATGTGGAAGTACTCTTTTAAATTTGATGAATGGCATGGATTTTTCAAGTATTCTCCGCATCACTGATCCATACTTCTGTCCTCATAACTAGGTATTTTCAGAATCCACTCTAAAATTTTTGAGGTATGTTGAGATGCACTGGGAGAAAGGAAAAGAGAAAAGTAGAACAGGGAAAATCTTACATAAAAGAGGCATGGAAAGAAGAACTTTTACAATGGAGGGGAAAATAAAAGGGTGATAGTAGGCAATGCTCCAGACTCACTCTCATCAGAACTGATTCAAAGAGAGGTAAATATATATACACATCCACACATTCATGTATAGAAATGTGACACTCAATAGGGAAGGGGAGTAGGAGCAGGGTGATCATAAGAGAGGGCAGATTAAGGGAGGCAGAGATTAGAAGCAAAATAGACTTGAAGAGGAACAGGATAAAAGGAGAGGAAGAAACAGAAGATAATGTGATGGAGGGAAATGCACTAAATAATCAGTATTATTGTGAATAGGATAAACTCACCCATAAAACAGAAACAAATAGCAGAACAGACTAGAAACCAGAATCCAACAATATGTTGTTTATAAGAGATATATTTGAAACAGAAACACTTAAAAGATTGGAGTAGAATCTGATATGCTTCAACTGAAGTGAAAATAGTAGGGGTAGCAATCATGGCCTTAAAGTAAAAGCAAAAATAGACTTAAAAGGAATAAAAGAGGAGACTAAATTTTGCTAAAAAGGTACCATAAACAATGAAGTAACATCAAAAAAAAATGTAAAGTAAGTTTCTGATAAAGGCCTCATTTGTCAAATATACTGGATATGGAACTGTGTCAAATTTGGAAAAAACTTGAGCCATTCCCCAACTGATAAATTGTCAAAGGTTATAAATAGGAAGATTTCAGAATAAATCAAAGCTACCTGTAGTCTAGAAAAATTGTTCTAAATCACTGATTAGAGAAATGCAAACTAAAACAACTCTGAGGTACCACCTCACACCAGTCAGAAATGATAAAAGATTGGAGGAGATGAGGAGATAATAGGTATACTAATGAACTGCTGGTAGAATATTGAATTGGTCCAACAACTATCTGGAGAACAATTTGAAACTATTTCCAAAGAACTTTAAAATCTTTGACCCAACAACACCGCTTATTAAATCTGTATTCCAAAAGGATCAAAGAAAAACAAAAAGGGTCTATGTCTAAAAAATATATTTATAGTAGTTCTTTTTGGGGTGGGCAAAGAATCAGAAATAGAGAAGATGCTCATCAGCTGGGGAAAAACTGAGCAAGTTGTGGCATATGATTGTGATGGAGCACTATTGTTCTATAGGAAATGATGAGAGAACTGATTTCAGAAAAACATGGCAAAACTTTATGAACTGAAGCAAACTGAAGTGAGAACTAGGAGACCATTGAGTATAGTGACAGCAATGTAAAGATGTTCAGCTGTGAAAGACTTGGCTACTCTGATCAATACAATGATATAAAACAATTCTAAAGAATTCATGTTGAAAAAATGCTATCCACTGTTAGAGAGAACTGAACTCTGTGCAAATTGAAGTATAATTTTCTCACCTTATTTTTCTTGCTTTCATTTTTGAAATACAGCTAGTATGGAAATGTTTTCCATGATTTCACATGTATAACTGATAACATATTGAATTTTTCATTGGGCAGGGGTGGAACAAAGGGAGAGAACTTGGAACTAAAAATTTTTAAAGAAAATGTTTACAAAATAAATAATAAAAATTTTAAAATAAAGATAAATTGAAGACTGAGTATACAGCATACTCAAAAAGGAGAGTAAATAAGAGGACAAACATGATTTTTTTATTCTCTCTCAGTAAGTAGATTAACATGAAAACTCATTGATTAGTTTTTAAATATACAGACTGATGCAATAATCTATAAGAAACATTGAAATAAGAAAATTTTAGCTCCCCAATATACAAAAACACATACAGTAAATTCTATTATCTAGCCAAGTTCAAGGAATTTGCTGCATAAAAAACCTGAGTGAAGCTAATAAAAAATTACATTGTTTAATAATATTCACTTTGGTTCAGACCTGTGCTTTCACTGATCAAGAAAACACTTGATGAAATTTCCTTTAGCAATGCAAATCAACAATTATTCTATAATTTATAATCTTCAGGAGTTGAGTGGAGCACTGAAAAGTTATGACTTGCTAAGAATCAAATGGTCAAGTTTGTCAGAGGCAGGTCTTGAATCCAAATCAATTTTCAAGGTCAGTTCTTTATCCATCACACCATCCTGCTTCTCAATTTTTCAAAAAAAGAAGGTATTATATTGAATATAATGAAAAATGTTTTTGGTAATTCAGAATCTACTCAATTGCCATGTTCAGTAGCATGATCCCAAGACCAGTGTGCAATAGTGGAAAGAATAACAGAATTATAGAATTGAGAGTTGGAAGGGACTCCGGAAGCCATCTAACCTAAACCATACATAAAAGGAATGCCAACTATAAGATACCCAACAAGAGAACAAGGTTGTTCAGGCTCTTGAAAAAGCTTTCTAATGATGGGCAACCTATTACTTCTTCAGGGAAATCATTCCAGTTTTAGAAAGCTTTGTTCTGAAGCTTTTCTCTGACATTGAACAAATTTACCTCCTTATAGCTTTCTATTGTTCAAAGTTTATGGCCAATTTTGAGAAACTCTAGTTCCTATTCTACAACAGCCCTTCAAATATTTCAAGATAATTACCATGTTTTCGGTCTTCTCTTATCCAGGATAAATGTGTCCTGTTTTCTTCATCTGATCCTCACATGATAGGGTCTCAGGGTCCTTCACCATCCTGGATACTTTCCTCTGGACATTCTCCAGCTTATCAATGTCCTTTTTTTAAACCATGATACTCAGGCCCAGCTCTACCACCAGGCTATAATGTGACTTGTAGAATCTTAGGAACTGAAAGCAAGCTTAGAGATATAGTTCAAACTTGGGACAAGTCGTTTCACTTTTGAGTTTGTAAAGTAAGGGGCTTGTGCAAATTATCTATAAAGTCTCTTCCACCTCAAAAGTTCCATTAGTCTGTAACTCTCCAGCTCCTAAAATAGTGCCTGAAATATTAAGCTCTTATTTATTATATTCATGTAAAGAATTTTAAATTAATAAAAGTTCTGTACATATGCATGCATGCACCAGAATAAAGTAGATAAGATGGAGATTGCACAGCTGTTTAAAATCCCATTGAAGTTTAAAGACAATACAATTAAAAGAATTTTTCACAATCACTTGAAAGATCGCAAAAAATATTCAATCCAGAGTTTAAAACAAAGTTTGAAAAAGTTCTTCAAATTTCAGGTTGCACCATTTTCCTCAGCCCACAGCATTAATTTAAAAGATGTAACCTTTATTTTTAGAACATAACTTGGAAGAGAAGTTGCTTCTGGGGTCTTTAGAATAACTAAGCATCCAGGCACTTCTCATTAAGGTCAACAAAAGAATGAAATGAGAAGTTTCTGAGAGGAAGTGGAAAAAGAATCTTGCCAGATTCCTACTGCTGGCCTAGGAAAGCAAATGCTTCTTATTGGGAGAGAAATGCCATACACAGGATCAACAAATGAAGTTTCTGTTAAAGCAAAAAAAAATTAACAGTTTGATTTTGTGTTCTTAGTTTACTCTGAAGTCCTTTCCCCTGAATGGAATTGTTTGACCATTCTGGAAGTTATTTGGTATACAGAGAGTTCTAGAAAATCAAGGATATTTTTATTTATAGAAAGTATATGTGGTTGGAATGCAGGTTCTCAAATATAACAAGGCAAATTATTTCAACACAGGGAAAGAAAGTCTGGTCAAGTATAAGCCTTGTAGAGTGCTTAGAGATCTGGACTTTGAAATCGGGAAGATCTAGTTTAGAATCCTGTTTGATTCTTCTGAGGTTATGTGACTCTGAACAGGATATTCGGTCTTTTTGAACCTATGTTCACTCCCTTGTAAAATGGAGATATTACCTGTTGGGCCTATCTCATAGGTTTAGGGCTCAACTGAATAATATATACAAAACAGTCTGCAGAATGCAATACCATATCAATTAGCTATTAGTAGTAGTAAAATACCCTGTACTCAAATACCAAGTGAGTTAGTATGAATATTCTCTTGCAGATACATTTGCAAAAATAATCTAGGTTCCAATTATTTTTGCAGAAACATGTCAATCATGCCTTCAACACAATAAACTATAGAAAGGGAAAAATTAGATTAATACTTCCTTAGAAAGTAAAATCATTATTTACAAGGCATGATTATTATTATTGTTTGGGGAAGCACCATGATATAGTGGAAAGGACACCCGGTTTAGTGTCACAAAATTTATTATTTGTGTTCCAGTTTTGCCAGTACTTGTTGTGTATCCTTAAGCAAGCCCATCCCTCTTGGGCCTCCATTAATTCAACTGTAAAATTAGGGAATACATAAAAATCTGACTGCTTGAAATCTACAACTTTATACTCAACATAATCTGTGGCAATGATTTAGAAACCTGATTATCCAAATAAAAGGGTAAAGGTAAATTTATCTGAAATTCAGGTCAATCTCCCAGAGGGGTAATTAGAAATGGGGTTGCATACTACAGAAAGCTCACAGAGCTGAGGGAATGGGATGGGGTGGGATAAGAAAGGAGGTGGGTAAATCGCAAAGGACTGGTAAATCAGTTCAACTTCTCAAAACATGAAAGAGGGGAAGGGGAAATGTCTTGAACTTCAGGTCCACCATCCAATCAGCTCCCCAGCAACAATTAGGAACCGAATTAAACACAGAGGGATGAAGGGATGATGGAAAGGAAGCGTCAAGCAGTTAAGACAAGGCAAAAAAAAGTTCAATCTCTTTGAAAGAGGTGGAGGGTAAATTTCCCTGACCCTCAGATCTATTCTCCAAACAGTTCCACAAGAATAATTAGGAATTGAATTGCAAGGGAGACAGGATGGAAGAGAAAAGGTAAGGAAAAGGTAGCTCAAAAAGCTCAAGACTCCATCCATCTCTAATCCTGGGGAAAGAGATAGGGTAATCTCCCTGGCCTTCAACAAATCAGTTCCACCTGGAGTATTCAGAATTGGGTTACATAGGGAATGGGATAGGGTGGGGTTGAGGAAAAAAGTATTTAAAGACGTAGCTCAAAAAAGCTAGTAAGATCTAATCAACTTCCAAACTCTGAAAGTAGTGGAGAGGGAAATTTCTCTAGACTTTATCCAAACAGCTCCAGACAATAGGAATTGTTAAGGAATCAGGAATTTTGCTTAGAAAACAAATATAAGGAATTATGAATTTTGCTAGGGGGAATTCACAAATAAGTTATGGTCGAGAAGGAAGTGTTTAAGGAGGTAAAAAATTTGCTCAAAACGTTTGCAAGAAGACACCTCGGTAAGAAATGGTATGGAGGAGGTAGGGAGCTGCAGAGAGCAGCTACCAGCAGCTTCTCAGCTTGGGTCACTCGTCGTCATCTCCGTCGCCATTCTCGTCCTGATACCGGATGTACACGACGAGCATGACGAAGCCAGTGACAATGCAGAGGGAGCCAAAAGTCAGGTAGGCGATGCCCAGGAAGGGATTCTTGCCCCCCATCCACGAGATGCTGCTGAAGATGATGCGCTTCTGGCCCCCGAAGGCGAGGACCGGATAGTTGTAGGTGATATTCACGCAGTAGGTCCCGCGTGGCAGCCCAGCTGAGTAGTTGCCATGGCGGATGCGTGCGTACAGCTTGCGGAACGTGGGCAGCGCTGCTGTGCGCATCCACACCACGAAATCCTGATTCACGAAGCCTGTGTTGTTGGGATCCGGGCTTAGGTCATAGACTGGACGAGGCCAGTTGGGCGGCTTGGCTGTGCCATGAAAGGCCAGCTTCAGGCTGCCGTTGATGGGTGCCGGATTGTGGAACTTGACGTGGTAGTCTGTCCACCAAGCGATGCCGGTGCGGTCCAGCGGCACCTCGACGTAGGGGCCATTGGGCTGGCGCTGGTGCAGCAGCTTGAATGAGTCGTTGAAGAGGCTGTTGGCTATGGCGCCGCACGGAGCGATGGGCAGGCCGGTGGAACTGCGCTGGTAGGGCGCGCACTCATTGGCGGGGTGACGCAGCGCACTCGCCAGCCCACTGAGCTGCTCGTTGTCTCGCGAGACCACGTAGCGGCGGTTATTCTGGTAAAAGTTGGACAATTCATAGTAGAGGAACACAGGGCCCTGGAAGAGCTCAGGCAGTGAGAAGCACCACTGGCAGGTGCAGTTGGCGTGGGGCGGGGCTACTCGCTCCCCGACCCGGGCGCAGGCCGTGCAATTGCCGGTGCCTGGCTCGCCCGTGTAGTCGTACTCCATCTCCTTGATGCCATTGGAGGAGTAGTAGAGGCCTAGGCCCAAACCGATGAAGGCCAAGCCCACGCAGAAAAAGAGCGGCAGGGTGATGCTGGCCGACAGCAGCGGCTGCCAGGCCGGCAGGCGCTGTTGCGTAAAGGCTGTGTTGTCTGGCTGGTTGGCCCCGGGCGACGTCGCGCTCCAGGCCATGGCGGCAGCTAGCCCCACTCTGGCGGACGTCGTTGAGCTGGCTGAAATCCCAGCCCTGGAACCAAGAACCGGGGCGACCCCTTCCTCCTTTCTCCCCTTTCCCTACCTCCGGGAGTCCGACTGCCGATCTCTTCCCCCTCCACTCGGGTCAGGTGTCCACGCACTTCCATGTACCGCTTCAGCCCAAGGTGAACCCTCTCCCTGGTTCCGCCTTCTACCTGTGTAACAAGCTGCACCCCACCCTCGGGCTCCAATTTTTTTTTTTTCCTGGCTTCAGGTTTCAGAAACGTATACTCGGGGTTCTCACTCCGCCCCTCCAGGTGAATGGCAGCCCAAGGTTGCCTCTGACTGGTGCTGATATCCTTTCAGGTGGATCTTAGTTTCACTTTTGTTAATGCAAGCAGGTGATTGGAATCTCTGGTCTGGTCTCACTGCACTTGCCTTCTTAGAAACCTTATTTCTTATCTAGCTTGAAACCTAGTATCGAGAGGCTGCTGCTTTTTCCCTTTTCTTGGTTTTAAGATTTCCATCTATAAGTTCATTTTAACGTGGAAAAGGTAAGTTATCAGAGCATCCGGTCTCTGTAAGAGGGGCTCTACACCCCGCTTAGTTTCCAGCCTCTTAAGGAATTTTATGTTGCTTTTTTTTTTCATTCATAGGAAACTGATTTTCTAAGCTAAGGCACCACTTTCATTGCTTATCTAAGAAAGACTTGTGATCCCCACCTCCATTTCAGCAATCCACTAAGATATATACTTTTATTCAAAAGGGAGCAGTCTTCATAAGTCTTCCGAGTTCTGGAATAATCCTTTTTGATCACAGATGACTCACCTATCTCACTCCCCTATTCCTCCCAGACCTGTTCTTCACTTTTAGCAAGACCTTTGGTTCCTAAGTTGCAACCTGCCTTTCCAGTCAGTTCACTTTGTATTCCTTTCTTCCTCTCTTAAATCCCTGCCACTTTGACCTGCTAATCCACAACCCTGGGTAACTTCTTTCTACCTTTTTTGCTTCTGTTCTTGAACTTGCAGGTGGAAGAAATCATAACATCTTGCAAGACTCTCATCTACAAATTTATGCAAATTTAAACTAGGCCTTTACAGCTTCCAGGCATACTTTTTATTGGTCTTTTGACCACAATTGTGTTACCTAAATTTAAAATATTTCTCCATGCCAGAAAAGAATATAAAAGGGGTTGGGGCTCTCTCCCTTTTTCCTCCTCTCCATGTTATCTGGGACTATAGAATGTTCCATTAAAACTGACTTGTATGACTAAGACTTGGTAGACTGGGATTTTTTTTTTTTTTTTTTTTGGTGCATTACTCAAAAAGACTAAAGAGGCAGGGGAAGGATAGCACTGTATTTTAAGATATAATGTTTATGTGTGTGTGATATTCATCCATGAAATCCATGGTGATTTAGGAATATTAAGACTTCAGGGACATTCTTTAGGGAGTCTAGCAACAAAAAACTTAAGGGTAAGACAGGAGGTAGCATGAGTCAGGAAAGTTAAACTACCACTATCACTACCCTACCACTACCCTACCACTGACCCTACCACTACCCTACCACCACTTTAATTATTTCCCAAACAATCTTGATGGAGAAAGTACAGGATCCTGAAGTCAAGTGCCTTGAAAATGGCAGTATTTCCAGCCCAATACTCATGACCAATCCTGAGAATTAACCCCTGTGGAGATGCGCAGCCTGGCAACTGCTCCTAAAGGTTCTGTAGCTAGCTAATGAAGATCCAAAAGTTACCGCCACCAGAATCTTTGGCACTCCCATATGGTTCAGTATCAGACACCAATATGGTTATATCAGTGAAATTACATTACAAAGAAGGTATCTGCTTTGATGCTGCACCCTAAGGACCATGGGACATTTCCTTCTGGCTTGCAGCTGAAAACTTCTATATTGGCTCCTCCATTAGAACATGAGCTCCTTGAGAGAGAAACTGCCTTTTCTATTTGTGTCCCCAGCACTTGGCACAATGTTTTGCACATAGTGAGGAAATCCAGTAACTAGATACAAAGGCATGCTATTGTAGTGTTAGGAGCATTAAATTAGATATCTGCTCAAATGCCCTCTGCCAAAAATTAGAACCAGAAAACATTTTGTATTTAGAAGGGGCCTCAGCATCTTTTTGTCCAACATATCTAAAAAGAAGCCACCACTATGATATCCAACATCAGTGGTCAACCAAGCTTGGCTTGAAGACTTGTGAGAAGGAATCCATTTACTCCCCAAGGCAACCTATTTTGCTTTTTTTTTTGTTTGTTTTGTTTTTTTAAACCCTTGTACTTCAGTGTATTGTCTCATAGGTGGAAGATTGGTAAGGGTGGGCAATGGGGGTCAAGTGACTTGCCCAGGGTCACACAGCTGGGAAGTGGCTGAGGCCGGGTTTGAACCTAGGACCTCCTGTCTCTAGGCCTGACTCTCACTCCACTGAGCTACCCAGCTGCCCCTTATTTTGCTTTTTGATAGTTCTATCAAGTTTTTCTCCACATTAAAACTAAATGTAACTTTTATCCATGGCTTCTTGCTCAGGGACTTAGAACAAGTCTATTTAAGGATAAATAACTTTTTATACCACATTTATGATTACCTTCTCACCCTTGAACTTTCATGTACAACAAATAAGTACAGCGAAACAAAACATATTAATCATGTCCAAAAAAACCATGCCTCATTTAGCATCTAAAGGTCATCACCTTTCTAACATGGCAGGATGCCATGTTTTACCACTGAATTTTTTTTTTCTGTTTTGATCAGAATTCTGAAGTCTTTTAGTGTTTTTATGCAAGCAAATGTTGTAATCCTGACACTTTTGGTTCTGCTTGCTTCACTTTGTGTTTCTTCATTTAAGTCTTCTCAAGTTTCTCCAACTTCATATTTGTCATGCAAAAAATTCTATTCAAATACCACAATTATTAGAGTTTACACGAATCATTGGGAATTCGTTTTTCTTCCAGCTCTTTGCTAAAGGGTAATTTAGAAAATTGACACATTTAAAAGTTTTGCAATATTAAACAGTCATGTTAGATATTAAACATACTTTTAATGAACCACTTTTCCAAGGCTAACCTTGATTATAATCCATAATTTTTTTCTAAATCAGAGTTTTGAAACCATTTAAGCATATTTATTTTCTTGGATAAATTTCTTAGTCTTTAATAATGTATGGCATGGTGCAAAGCTATCTTGCAGCATTCCATCTGTTTTTGGAAATTTTTGTCACTGAAACAAATCTACTTAATATATCAACGTATATAAATTTGTAATTATTGTGGAATTATATTCTAGTGTATTTGAGTTCTTTTAACCCATAGTATTTCTCCACTGTATTAGTTTTTATTCTTTTCTTGATTTTGTCTTCAATGTTTCGGCTAAGGGTGTATGGCAAGAGTCTGCTTCCTTGTGTTTTCTTTGGAATTTCTGACTGCAATTACTGATGTCCTTATCACTTTAGTCCTTCTGTTTGGTACCCAGGGTAGGAGTGAAGAGTGGAGAGGATCAGTGAACTCAAGTCTTCAACCTAAAGGATAAACATTCACAGCAAGGCTGTCTAAAAATAGTTCTTGGACCTATCTCTTCCAGGGAGCTTCATCTAGAACACAGAAACAAATATGTATCTAGATGGTATGGCTTAGTTGGGGTGATACTAATTTCTGTATCCTGTCCCCTTTCCACAGTACTAGGCAGACTACCCACATTAGGATTATAGTTGTCATCATAACTTCAGATCAGAGATTCTTGACTCAAGATAAACCTTTTTTCCTTATAGCTAACTTGAGTGGAGCTGCAGAGTGGATAATATTTATAAAGACTTTAGCACCATTCCTGGTACTTAATAAATGCTTGTTTTTCCCTCTTACTTCACTAGTTATGACTGGAAGTATCAATGTAGAGAACTCGCTCTTTAATCCCTGATACCTATTGAAGCCCTAAATATGTTGGTTGAGCCCATATTTTCCCTGGTGACAGAGTACTAAATAGGTTAGAGGAGTAGTAAATCAACATATCCTAGATTGGGACCCCAAGTTAGGAATTCTGTTCCGGCATTCTGTTCTCTGCTTCCTGCCTTATTAACCTAGTTCTACATGAAACTAGAAGAAATGGGCTTGTCCCCATTGGATCACACCTAAAGATTACAGCATAACCTTTTGATATAATGGCTCTTTTCTTTTCTTTTTTTTTTGTTTGGTATTACTTCTTTGGTATTTCTCTTTGCTCTTTTCTCTGGTTTGTTGATTTTCTGCTTCATTTGACATTATTTTCTATTGGAGTTGGAATTAACTAGATCCTTCCCTGTTTGTTCTATCTTTGCTGGTAAGCCTCTAATCTATCTTCAGATGTTTCAGGAAACCTATAATATCTCTATTACTGTGAATTTTTTCTCCTCTAAATATCCCTAGTTTATTTCATTGTCATAAGGCACAGACAACAGACTTTTCACCATCCTGGATGCCCTTTATTTGGCCTCAAAAAATAGCCCATAACTGAAAACTATTCTAGATATAGCCTCACTAAGGCAGTATAGATAGTGCCTATCACCTCCTTAATTTTGAAAGCTATGCTTCTCATTATTTTGGATACCTTAGCATACTGTTGACTAATAGAGTGTGAAGTCAGTGATCATTTATTAATTTTGTACTATGTGCCAGGCACTGGGGAATACTAAGAAAGTCTTAGATAGTCCTTTGCCTTCAAGGAGTTTGCAATCCAATGGAGAAGACAACATAAAAAGAATAGACATAATGAAGTCTAGAGGTGGATAGTGGTAGGAAGTGGAGATAGCTGGTCTGGCTTCCTTCTTTAAATGGGAGATTTGAGAAGAGCTCTACAATATCTACTCTCTACCATCTCCAATGTTGTTCCTCCTTCCTATTCAAGATGAATGACCAATGATGTCATAAGGTAATGTCTGGATGTGCCCATCAATTGGATTTAAGTGAGGCAAAATTGCACAAAGTCATCAGCCTCACTCTCCTAAAGTCATGGAAGTCCATTAGCAAAACAAAAGCAAGATGACTGGTAATAGTTCAGTATGCAGAGAATGACTTTGGCATTTTCAATGACTGACCAAGCTCTAAGTGTTCCATAGCCCCTTCATTAGGTGTTATCTGGGCAGCTGGAATAAGTTGTTTTTATCTCAGTTAAATTGTTTTCATCCACCTTTTTCTTCACATGCTTTGGGTAAATATCCCCTTAACTCACTGATGGGTTTGAGGACCATCAGTTAACCCTCAGCCTGGTTTAGCCTGTCTACCCAGACAGTAGTGATAAAGAGGGAGAGATTCCAGGGCAAGTGTATACACTAAAAAGTTCACTAAAACCTTAGGATATTTTTCATAAAAATCATTTTGTATGTGTGAAGGTAATTTTTGTGGAATTTGGTATGACTTTCATTTAGGCAGCTAGGTGGTTGTAGAGAAAACATCCCTGGACCTAGCTTCAGGAAGACCCGTGTTCAAATCTGTCCTCATACACTTCCTAGTTGTGTGGCCTGGGGTGTACAGGGTATTCAAGGAAAACTAGTGCTTCTAGTATGAGGGCTTGCTGATCCTTGTTAAGAATTGCTTTTCCCTTTTGGTGTTCACCTGCTACCTAGCTCTCATCTGTGGTTCCAAGAAGCTATAGTATGTGTAGCACCCATATCCCAGTAAACCATCATGGCAGACAGATTAAACCAGGTTGAAAGTAACCAACAGGTTTCAAAACCAGCAAGTTCCTGGGGAGGAGGGAGCAATATCTGCCCCTGGCATATAAGGACTTCCCCTGCCATAAGGGAGTATATAAGAACAATTTGTTACATTGCCCATGAAGGCAGAAGAAGCAAATGCTTAGAGCCTTGTTAAGAATCGAAAATGCCCAGTATTAACTACATCCTGAGCCATCACCTGTCATCTTGACTTTTGTCTTGCCACTGGACTTCGATGGCCCTGAAAAAGAGTAAGACTGATGACTTTGTAGACTCAACCTCACTTAAATCTTATGAATTCTTGAATGACAACAACCAATCAACCAGCTGTGTGACCCTAAGCAAATCACTTAACCTCTGTCTGCCTTGATTTCCTTATCTCTAAAATGGGGATTTTACCTTCTACCAAGGTTATTTTAAGGATAAACTGAAGAAAAAAAAACATAATGCAGTTTTCGAAACCTTCAAGTACTATATAAACTCTATTATACTAATTAAATATTATCCCATATGGCATAGTGGTATCAAACTCAGGAATGGGGCTAACCCATACAAAATAATTTCTATGGGTTGAATACTGTTTTAGTTTTAAATTTAATATCCATGTTTTGTTGCATTTTATTTTTATGTTTTCCCTAATTACATTTTATTGTTTAACATACACTGTTTAGGTGACACAAAGAAGTGCTGCAGACTGCGTGTATCCCACTGGCTTAGTTAATAGAGAGCTGGCCTTGTAATTAGGAAGAATGAATTTAAGCCCTAACTCTAACATATACTGTGTGAACCTGAGCAAGCTATTTATCTTCCCAGTATCACCAAGAAAATCACTTAAGACTCTTAAATTATGAAGAAGGTTGTTCTTGGTTGACTCATTGATGAAATCACAAGACTGATATAAAAAAAAATCCTATTGTAAACTGCCTGCTAAGATCTTTTTGTGTCCTGCCTTAATCACTGTATTAGCTATCCTTCCTAATTTGTGTCATTTGCAAATTTGATGAACCAGCATGCCATCTATTAACCTTAGTCAAATCATTGATTAAAATGTCAAACAGGATAGGAATATAATTAGAGCCCTGTAGAACTCTAATGGGAACCAACCCCTCCCTACTCCCCACCCCCACAAGAAAGGCCACTGAACTATAACTACTTGAGTCTAGCCATTTAACTGATATCAGAATTTTTTTGTCCACATCACTTCATCTGTTCCACAAGAATTGTATGTAAAATTTTATCAAACATTTTACCATATTAGAAAACTATAGCATTCTGTCAAATCCATCAGTTTAGTGATGTCAGAAAAAATAAAGTTAATCTGGCCTGACTTGTGCTTAATAAACCATGCTATCTTTTTTTATAATGACTACTTGATTTTCTAGATGTTTTTAAATATTTTTAGTTATCAGTGTTAGAATACTATAAAGTATGAGATGTCTCTGTTACTTCATTTAAAAAACTGGGACATTCATACTGCTTCAGTTAATTATCCCACTACAACAGTGATTTTTCCAAACTTTTCCCTTCTTGAGTCTCCCACTGCTTCCTTCTCTTCTGCCCTCTCAGCTGGGGATTTTAGTTATCTCTCTGCAGGTAACTAATTTCTGCTTGTCCAGTCCTAATTTCTCTCCCAACATCCAGTTCTGTATTGCCAATTGCTTGACATCTTGACCAATATGCCCCATAGACATCTTAATCTCAGCATGTCCAAAACTAAAATCATTTACCTTCTACAAAACCTCTCTTCCAAACTTCCCTATTACTATTGAGGGGATCACTATCTTTATCAGGCTCACAATCTACTTGTGACTCATCACTGCTTCCCATAGTTAATCTATGGCCAAAGCCTGTTAATGTCGTCATAACATTTCGAATTGTCCCTGGACCATAGTAATAGTCTGCTGATTGAGCTCCCTGCCACAAGTGCCATCCCACTGAAATCTATCTTCCATTTGGCTATCAAATTGATCCTTAAAGCATAGGTCTGATCATATGATTCCACCCACCCACCCTCACCCCCATTCAATAAACTTTAAGAGCTTCCTGTTGCCTCTAGAATCAGATATAGAATCCTCTGTTTGACTTTTAAGCATTTCATAACCTGGTCACTTTCTACCTTAGCGGTCTTATTTTTATTTCCTTTCAGGTACTCTGTGGTCCAGCTAATACTGGCCTCCTTGCTGCTCTTCCTTATATAACAGTCCACCTCCTGACTTGGAGCATTTACACTGGGCATTTCCCATGCCTGGATCTCTGTCCCCTCATCTCTACCACCTAGCTTCCCTGATTTCCTTCAAGTTTTAACGAAACAGGGCAGCTAGGTGGGTGGTTCAATGGATTGAGAGTCAGACAGGATATCCTGGGTTCAAATGTGACCTCAAATACTTCCTGTGTGATCATGGCCTAAAATTGCTTAGCCCTTAGCATTCTTTTGCCATGGAACAATATAATTTTTAAAAAATAGATAAAAAATAAAAGTTTCAACTAAAGTCCAACCTTTTTCAATAAGCCTTTCATAGACTTCCTTAATTTTAGCATCTCCCCTCTGAGACTACCTTCAATTTATCCAATATGTATTTTTTTCATGCATACTTATTTACATGCTGGCTCCTCCATTGGACTATGGGCTCCATCATATTATGAGCTGGGACTATTTTTGCCTTCCTTTGTTCCCAGAGTACTTCATACAGTGCTTAATAAACACTAGTTGATCGACTGTAATACTATAGTATTTCTCCTTTTTTCTCTAATCTTAAAAATGTCACTAACAGCTGCATAGCTATCCTATCTACCATTTCTTTACAATAAGAGAATATAGTTTATCTAGATCAAGTGACTAATTCATCATTAGTGGCTAAATGTACTCTTTCTACCTCCTTACCTTGAGCTTTAACTTTCCTGTCAGGCAATTTTGTCATGTCATGGCCCCTGCAAGGGTCATGTGTTAAAAATAAACCTTAGAAAATAAAAAAAGTTGTACTTAACAGCTAAGGCACTTGAGAATAGCATGTTGGGGAGAGAGGGAGGGGCAATCCTAACCTTTCATCAGAGAAAACAAAAACAAAACAAGAATTAAGTAGCACTGCTTTCCCTTTGTTGTTAAGTTATCATTGTCTCATCTACCAGAAGCAGCAATGTTATCCTTTGATCCTCCCCTTCCCCTTAATATAGCTTTTAAAAACAAGACAAAATTCTTTTTGTTATCCTTAGCTTCCCCTACCAATCTCAGCTTCTAATGAGCTTTAGCAATTGTGATGGTTTTAACAGCATAGTAACACACTCATACTCTCTTGTCTTCACTTTCATCTTCTGTACAAATTTTTTAAAAATTGAGGATGTCAAGGGCAGCAATACATCAATATGAAGACAGAAGATGAGGGTTTAAAAATATATTGAGGGTGTCTTGTGAATCCACATTGGTAGTCTATTTTTAATAAATCAATAATTATAAAATAATAATCAAAATTATTTCCTATTGTGTTTTCAGAATTTTTATTTCAGAATTATCCTTCCCTCCTTAGCTGACTTCTTTCTGTAGAATTTTTGTTCATAAGATTTTTACCTTTCCTTCCTCAGAACTTTTTGGAATCTGGTCTCCTAGAACCAAGAGTTCATGTCAGACTATGCTCAGCTTTTCTCTGTTATAAACTTTAGAAAGGAATGGTCACTTCCCTTAAGGTTCTCATACATTTCATCCCAGCAATCAATTTTTCCCTGTTAATGAGAACTTCCTCTATTCATCCTTTACATCCCCATGACAACTTTTATTAAAGTTTTTTAAGCTTTCTTTTTTTCTTTCTTTTCTTTTTTTTTTTTTTGAGCAGCTCACCTTTTATTTATTTTTTGGTTTTTAAATTGTACTTTCCTTTTACTGGCGCTGTAACTTTCCTGAAAAATATGGAACGCTTCACGAATTTGCGTGTCATCCTTGCGCAGGGGCCATGCTAATCTTCTCTGTATTGTTCCAATTTTAGTATATGTGCTGCCAAAACAAGCACTTTAAGCTTTCTTTTATTTTCAGTTACATGTAGAAACAATTTTTACAACTGTTTTTTGACATTTTGCAATTCAGACTTTCTCCCTTTTTTTCTCCACCTCCCCCCATCCCTTCCTGAGGCAGTAAATGGTTTGTTATAGGTTATACCAGTGCTTTCATGCAATATATATTTCCATTTTCCCCATGACAGAAGACATATCACAATACAACAACAACAAAAAAAAAAAACTCATGAAGGAAATAAAGTGAAAGATGGCATACTTTGATCTGCAATCAGATTCTAACAGTTCCTTCTTTGGATGGGAAATGCATTTTTTTTTAATCATGAATCCCTTGAGGTTGTCTTGGGACCTTACTTTGCTATTAATTAGTCCTTCACAGTTGATCATTGTGCAATATTTCTATTACTGTATACACTGTAGCATCAATGTACATAAGTCCAGGTTTTTCTGAAATCATCATTTGTCATTTCTTATGGCATTATAGTATTCCATTACAACTATATACCATAATTTATTCAACCATTCTCTAACTGATGGTTTCCAATTCTTTGTCACTATAAAGAGAGCTACTAAAAATATTTTTCTGCAAGTAGGTCTTTTCCTCCTATCTCTGATCTCTTTGGAATAGAGACCCAGTAGTGATATTGCTTAGTCAAAGTGTATATATATAGTTTGATGGCCCTTTGACCATAGTTCCAGATTACTCTCTAAAATGATTGTTTCAGTTCATATTTCTACCAATAGTATATTCGTATCCCAGTTTTCCCACATCCCCTCCAACATTTATCATTTTCTTTTTCAGTCATAGCTAATCTATCCTCCATGCTACTGTTAATACTCAGTATTAAGAGTATTTACTGTGTGGTAAGTGCTTAATAAAAATTCACTGACTAACAGCATAATTTTATTGTTCCCAGGAATAAACTAATTGGGAAATGGTCATGTATGATTTTTACATATATAAATATATGTATATATATGCAATACCTAAAACATTGGTGTAACTCAGAATATTCTACATTTCCCAGCGTTCCTGGGATCATAGCATGATTGAGGAAATTCCCATTATTTCAGTTGTCCTTAGACTATGCTTTGGTATAGGATTATTTCATCACAAGTGTAAGTGGAGCTATACAGAGAGTAATAGCCAGGTCTTGGAAACCAGGTAACCCAAAGGGTCCTTGAGGCCAACTCTTGAAAACTTAGTTGAGCAGGCTTGTTTCAACTAAGCCTGTCAGCTATCCCTTATAACAGTTGCCCAGACAGGGACCACTGAGAAGTTATATAGTGAACCTCTCTAGTTCCTCAGCCTGGGGTTGGAATAGATATTGATAAGGGCTATTGATGCACTATTTGAATAACCATGAAATCTGACTGCATAAGGATCTCCCCTTGGCTTTGATATATTGACCACTCAGGAAAGGTACTTGATAATAAAACACTATATTTGATTCTAGTTAATGAGGTTAGGAACAAGGGAAAAGGATGGAGGATTTGGGAACCTTATTTGCTAATACTCTAAGCTAATGATCAGACTAATGGAGAAAGCTAGATCAAGTAGAAGCTGGAGGTTCTTCAACCTCACACTAATCCTGGCCTGACTTGGCCATAGCCAAGCCAAAGATTAGGGAAGGCTATTGATGATCTTTGATGACACTGTTCTCTCTCAGCTCTATTGACAATGATGGTATTTGCTCTCTAGCTCTCTCAGTAAGACAGGTTGGTTTGCAGGTACAGACCTACCCTCCCTCGAGACCTCCCACCTTCCAAGTTCTCCTCCAGAGTGAGCCACATTTGCTGGGCCTGGTGGGTATTTATAGGGTTGGCTCCAACTGATTTCTTGCCCTGGCTCATGGCATCTGAGTACATTCCTAAGTGTTCAACTGTTGGTCTTGTCACTCAAAGTTGGTGTCCTCTTGTCCCAGAAATCAATATAACAATATGTATATAGATATAAAATATTTCTGGTATCAAAAGTAGTAGATTCACCTCTGAATCCCTTTTATGATATACAAAATATAAAGGCATGTTTATGTACATGCATACACAGGAGCATAAAAAGGAACTGATTTCATCACTTTAGGAAATTGGTATGGGTACCTTATCTACCAAGTCTGATTTAGTAGATAAATCTTAGGGAGTGGCCTGAGGCACAAAGTAGGGGTTAAATAACTTAGAGTATTTCAACTAGTATCAGAAACAAGATTTGAACCTGGGTATTCTACATACATACAAATGCACAAGTGCCTATATAAATGTACATAAGGGTGTGTGTTTAAATAAATAGAAAACAACAGAATGGATTGTAAGCTGGCTTTCAAGTCCAGAATGCATAAGTTCAAATCTCACCTCTGACCAGGGCACTTAACCTTGAAATGCCTTCCTCAGTTCTCCAAAAGTAGAGCATGTGTCAATTTGCATCAGTGGGAGAGAATTTCCTTGGAAATTCCGTACATACCTTTTTTTTTTTTTTAATTTTTTTTTTAAACCCTTGTACTTCGGTGTATTGTCTCATAGGTGGAAGATTGGTAAGGGTGGGCAATGGGGGTCAAGTGACTTGCCCAGGGTCACACAGCTGGGAAGTGGCTGAGGTCAGGTTTGAACCTAGGATCTCCTGTCTCTAGGCCTGACTCTCACTCCACTGAGCTACCCAGCTGCCCCGTACATACCTTTTTGGGAGGTGACACAAAGAAAATGTTTTGGAAATTTGAAGTCTCCTAGTTACTTTTTTGCCTAAAAAAAATCTAAAAAAGTAAAGAATCAAGACATAGTTAATATAGAATGAAAGAAAATTAGTATCTGTCTGATTATAAAGTCTGACTTTTGGAATGTTCACTTCAAATAAAATGGAAAAACTGAATAAAGCCAAGTTTTAAAAAATTAATATTTCTGTTTTTTCAGTGAGTGGCATGAGTCTTCCAATATCTGGTAAAGAATGATTTCACGTGTAGTAAGTAGCTGACCATAAAAACAAGAAAAAAGCCCAACTTCCTACCTGGGTGACGCAAACCCTTTTACCATCTTTTGTTGGCATGGGGAAATGTTTTGATTCAGATTTTCATTCTGATTGGCAGATTTGATCTAGATTTAAGACTTCTGATTGCAAAAGCTCTTGAAAATAAAGTAGTTTGAAAAATAAAGGTGATTTAGATCTAATTAATATATAATACGTAAAATATATATAACATGTACAAGAATAGATCTAATTAGTGATCTTAGAGTTCATCCAATCTGTATTTAGATAGTAAAGCTTTAAACAGATTCAGCTGTTTTGGAAGGAAATTTCTCATATTCCCTTAAATCAGTTGAGGACCATATAAGATAAATATAAACACACACACATACATATATATGGATAACTATCAGGTATATTAGTCATCTGCTTTGAAAAGTAAGAACAAGAAAATCATAATAAATTAAAATCATTCTCAAATTCTAACGGCCAATTAATGGAGGAGGGTTCAGGGAAAAGTGAAGAGAGACAAAGTTTAATCTAAGAATTCTAATTTTTTAAAGAGAGGAAGCAAACAAAATTAAATGTAAAACATTTTCATCTCCACCTAAAGTTTGTAAGTATGAACAATCTTTAAATATTCTCTTTTTTGTGTTTATGAGTAGGTGTTAGGTCTCATTTTAGAGCTGGAAAATGTCTACTTTGAGGGAGCAACATCTCCATCTTGTGGCCTTTTGCAGCAATAGCAGCTTACATTTACATGATTTTATAGATCATTTAGATCATGCTTTAGAGTTCAAGGACTTAATAACAAGCCTATGAAGGGGGGAAATATAAGTATGGCCACCCCCATTGTACTTCGGTGTACAGGTGGAAGATTGGTAAGGGTGGGCAATGGGGGTCAAGTGACTTGCCCAGGGTCACACAGCTGGGAAGTGGCTGAGGCCAGATTTGAACCTAGGACCTCCCGTCTCTAGGCCTAGCTCTCACTCCACTGAGCTACCCAGCTGCCCCCTGGCCACCCCCATTTTGAAAAGGAATAATCTGAGAACCAAAGTGGTTAAGTGACTTGATTTTAGTTAAGAACAACAAATTCATTAAGTGGCAGAGCATGTTAATTAAACACAAATCTTCTGACTCCAAATTCAGTGTCTACTAAATACTTCTAAGTGGAGGAAAACCTGCATTCTAAATGGATGAAAAGGCTTTTCCCCAAGTAGGCAGAACCAAAGTATATTTGCCGTGATTCCAGTGGTTCTGCTTGGCTCACTTAAGGCACAGTACAAGGATCACAGTTATTACTTAGTATTACTTAAAAACAACTGCCATAGAAAGTCAAATTTGCTGAAGATTTCTCTAAGGGGAATATGTAATACATAGTATTTCAAAACTGTATTACAATGTATCCTGTTGGGAGTCCTCCCCCTACCGTATTTAATAGCTAGCCCTAAGTCATATGTGGCCAGGATTTTATTTTGTTTCTACCTGACTAAATGGGCTTTCCTCCCAAGTAGGTTGGTTGGTTTGTTTGTGGCTTTATGGAAGCAAATCTGAAGTCGGGCAAGATCTGAAAGGCTAGGAGCTGTGATACTAATCCCCAGCCTGCTAACCTTGTGGTCTCATTTTGATGACTTCTTTTCCCTGAAAAGAATAGTAGACATCTCTCTCCCTCTCCTTAATAAAAAGCAGAGAAAAGAACTGTAACTCTTTCAGTTCTTGCCTCCACATCAAATCCTTCTTTTAATGAATGTTATTCTTATCAACATGGGATATTTTTATTAAGTAAATTGAAAAAGTTAAGCTGTTGCAAAGCTGACTGAGACTTGCTAGTAGCAATCATTTCGGTGTGATTAAAATATTATCTTCGAAGCCAATTTGATGTTAGAAATGATTGTGTGTGTGTGTGTGTGCATATATGTTTGTTTCTTATTTTGAATGTTTATACATTTAGGTAAATGGATTTGTAGGGGGATAGAAATCTTTCCTTAGAAGGAACTATATCAGATGTTGCAAAGCTTAATAATCATCCACTAGAGGGCAGTGTATGGCGGTGAATGCTGCCAATGCAAGTTAATTTGGGGGACATTCAAACTACCAATTCCTGTACAGATCATAAGTGGAAGTGGCTGACCATGCTACCCAGCCTCTTCAGGAATCCCTATGAGCCTCAGAGAAGGTATCTTAGTATCAACAAGTATCCTACAGATAGTTAGGTAAAGCTTTGAGATTGATAAATCGTGGTTGATCAGTTTGAAAAGTTCCTTTTCAAAATAGGGGAATAGACCTTATTACAATGCATTCACATCTTTTCAGTAAATGTGTTAAATAAAAGGCTATTGTTATGTTACAACAGGTAGTTTATAAGAAAAAATCTGAAATAATGTTTTTAATATATCACATAAACAAAAGCATAACTCCTTTCCCAATTTTTTGGTCTTAAAAAAATCTTAATCAAGTTCCAAAATAGTTATTGATTTTCTTGATCTCCTTAAAAACATTCAGGACTTTCATATCGTCTTCCTCTATTTTATAGTTTTTTATTTTGTCAATCAAATAATTTTGTCAAACTCTAGTTAGAGATAGGGTGCCAAGCTGCCTATAACTGGAATTTCCTATATTGATTAAAACATAGGATTCCATCTCCCTCCATTGAAAACAAACAAACAAATACATACACATATACCCAAAAAAGGATGGGAATGGGTCAATGACTTCCTGATTATAGCAAGCTTTGGAAAATTGCTTAAAGCTGAGTGGTTCCGTGAATTGCTAATGGCCACAGATTAGAGACAGAATTTAAATCCAAGTGTTATTAAACTCAAAACCAAACACTCTACCATTATGCTTCTCTAATTTTATAAATCTCTTCAAATCATGTCCTTAGGTAGGCAAATCTTAAATACTGCATATCCTTTTTAAAAGACTGTATGAGCTTTACATAAGTGAAGGTAACACAAAGTTATGCTTAATTCGGCGATAGATTGTGGTTGAACCAAAACTGGCATATGCACTTCAGCAAGATTAACCCATTGGTACTTGCCTAGTCAATGCTGTAATTCATTCTGTAGAAATTTTGTCATTTACCCAACCCTTTTAGAGGCTAATCACATCTCAGCACATAGATCCTCTATTTAGTTTTCAGAGAAGAAATGAAAAATTCTCACCCTTTTGCCAGTGGTAACATAAGAAAGATGTCAATTTTCAAAGTAGGTACAGGGATTCCCAGATGATTACATTTCAAATTCAGAGACTACATGCAATTTGATTGGAGGTATAGTATTATCAACATGACTCAGTGAAGTCCACCATGGAGAGATAGCAAACTCACATAAACAGACAGTTGAAATAGGTTGGCCAGACAACTTAACCTGTAAGTGACTTTGGTGGAGAAAGCATTTGAACAATATTCTGACTCAAATTTACTATGTTCCTGTCTTTGGTTTGTGTAAAGTCCACATACACAGCTTCAGAAAGACCAGACATCTCAGTTGAATCCATCAATCAAAAGTAAGCTATAAATGAAAAAAGTCATTAATTTGACAGAGTAATAGGGACTTGGATCATCAAATAAAGACAGATGATGTAATATAGGAAATGCCTTATGATTGGCTGAAGAAAACAATCATGCCTTTCGAGCCACTAATTAAAATGACTATCTAATTCAGAGCTTGTCCATTAGAACACTCCAAATTCAGAAGCTGGGGATTCCAAATTGTGATGGAAGCACTATCTTAACCCCTGCCCCTATGCCAGTTAGGTTATTTTTTTTTCCTTTAAAGTTGTTGAAACCATCCTGTGACTTAACCAGGGACCAAAGGCTCAGGCTATTGACACCATTTACTAGTTTCTTGAATAAGAAATAGCCACAAGGAACTCCTTGTACTCTCTTATGCTTGGCTGACAACTTCAATGGACAACTTCAAGTCAGGGGAGATTTTCTTGATTTAATCAACTTGTGGTGTCCTTGATTTATATCCTTGTTTAATAACCTTCCCTCATTTAGCTAAGTAAATCTCCCTTTTTGTTAACTGTTGAATAACCTATAAGGATTTCATTTTGTTTCAATATCAGACTTAAACAATAAGGGTTCTAGCCTTGAGTCAAGTCCAGCCCAGAATATAGGCCCTTAAAAGGGAATTGCTCTGAGGATAAAAGAGTTGCACCTTTCTCCTCCCCCTCTTTCCATTTACTATATCAGACACAACTAATAGGAGATGATGCATACATTTGGTAGTGGAAAGGAGCATGCTGAGGGAAAATGCCTCCTAAAAAAAAAAGCCAACTGCTTAGGCACAAATACTGATTGTAAGTTTTTAAAGTTTGGAAAACCTAGAAGTCCTGTCCACATCAGTAATGGTGTCCATTAGAGCAGTATTGACTGTCAACATCATTAGCTTCTGGAAACTGAGAAATTTAGTATATACAACATTGAACAAAGGCTGATCTTCAGAGTCCATCAGAGAGGAACAACTAAGAGAAACTTCCAAGAAGGGAGAAGATGATTTCCAGTAACTAGGAGGCATTGTCATTCCTTGGCTACAAGGTGTTCTTTTCATATGTACCTCATTATAATTTTATTATAAATTTAGCTGACTTTCCCCAGAGATTGTACGTACAAGAAGGGACTGTGCCCTCAGTTTGGGGTGAGTGGCATTGTTTCTGTACCATTTGTACTTGTTATACCTGTTTGGTAAATACTTATTCTGTAAGCTAAATGTGGCTGATACTCAATGGGAAACAATTTGGTGGAGGCACATGAATTGGCATTGGAAAAAAACAGCTTCTAGCATCTTGGCAAGTAGGTAGCAGCTGCCCTTTCAAGATCTAGCCTGATAATTTTAGTGGGATTTAGGATACTAGAGAACTACAGAGCACTCAGAGAGACTGCTACACTTTAAAATCCAATTCTGACCTCTTATTCTGTTTCTTGTTTTACTCTAGATCTTTACCTTCCAGTTTCAAACACCAGTGAGAACTTTGACATTATTGCAAATTTCCTTTATTTGACACACCAGTTTGGGGCTTTTGTCCCTTTGACAATATACCAATTTCATCTAACACTATTTCCCCTGGCAGCATGTTGTGAAGAAGATTATTATTTAGTTATTAGTTTAGTATTAGTATTAGACCTAACAGGAAGGGTGGAGAATTCCACGTGGAATGGGGAAGCAGGAAGTGGCTTGCATTCTCTGAGAAGGACTCCATGGTAGTTGGGACAAGCAGTAACTGATTCCCTGGGAGACCTCAGGGCGAGTGTAGTTGCACCCTGATTCCCTGGGATCCTGGAGTGTGGTGAAGGTTGGAAGCAGAGGACATCTATCCTGCATGACAGCACTGAGTAGGGAGTGATCTGCGATCTGGTGGACAGCTTACAGACTTCCTCTCCCTACTGGGCTACTTTGGACCATCGGTTCTGGAGGAGTTGGTTCCTGGCATCCTGAAAACATCTCTGGACTCTACTGTGAGGATTTCCGCTCCAGTACTGTTATTCTCTGGGCCTTGCCTGGCTTAGGTCTTAGATTAGTGTAGATAAGTCCCTCCCTTGACCCTGTGGTTTGCCCTTAGCTTGTAAGAGTAGAATCCCTTATTCCCATCCTTTATTATTGTTTCCCTCAATTAAACTGTTATAAACCTTTGCCTTTTGTCTGCTGGTTCCATAGGCCTTTGCCTAGGTGGGCCGAGTGACTGTTGGGGCCTAACTGCCATTTTCTGTTAACAGTTACCTCCTAGTAGTTAAACCTGGTCTCCTTACTTTGTTTGGTCCTGTTGTCTGTCCTTCCTGTCACCCTCACACCCCACTGTGAACCCACAGATAATATTTAATTAACTTCCCTGGTAATTCTCCATTACAAGTATTACTAGAAAGCATGGAAGCTTTAAATCCTTGGTAGTATGGCTTCCACTTCACCCTGGATAACAGATTAACCTTGGGAATCTAGCCTACTTGCTTTATGAAAGCAGCTTGACATTTTATCATAAATAGAAATTCTACTCGACTCAAAGTGTGCATTTAAAAATATGAATATATTAACACAAACACAAGAAAATTATCTCTCAGAGAGGGAATACAAGTTCTGTAGTTGATATGGGCTTAGTATTATCACTTATATCACTTATTAACAATATAGAATTGGATAATTACATTTTATTACCATTTTCTGATTTACATGAATGTGAAGGAAAATTATATTAAGAATAGTATAGCTAGCATAAAGCTACTTTATTCTCTAAATTTTTTTGAAAATAAGATATTTTTGAAAACTGAAAAAAGTGGATATAGTATGCTTAATTAATCTGAAAGACATTTTACCTCTATGAGAATCAGAGTCGCTGAAGGTAATAGGGGGAAACTGAGTAAGTGGTAAATATAAAACTATATGAAAGATACAGAGCTAGAAGAGATTTTGTATGTGGACCCTTTCTTTGCTATGATAGAGATATGTTTCATTTGGTCTTGATTTTGTTTTTTTTAACTGAAAAAAATCTAGTTGTCCTTTCAGTACAGAGTCTGGGAGCAAGAAGACAGAATTCTGCATTGAGTGGACTGAGCCTCTCTGATTGCCCTGTAGTTTCAGTTTCTAGGAATCAGGCATCTAGACTCCTATGTTAAGGGCCAACTATCTTCCAATCCAGGTCAGTAACAGGAGGTTTGGAGGGTCAGATTTCCTGGGCTGTGCACAAGCTGCCACCTGCACATGAGAGCTGAGACACATGCCTAGAGCAGAGATGAAAGTGGTCAACTAAGCTTTCAGGAAGAGTAATCATTCAGGGATTGTCAATGATCACAGAGTGCAGAGAAGTGGGAAGCAGCAGGCAGGAAGGAGAACCTTTCTTCCTCTACCATTCTTGCCTTCCTGTTTAAATTCCAATGTATCCAACATATAACATCTTCCCCAACTCTTGCAAGATGGTAGGTCTCAATGGGAAAAGATTGCAACTTCAGACTCAAATATGTATAACATTCCCAGAGAAAGGAGTGCATGCTTTTGACAGTTTTTAATACAATTTAACTATGTTTAATAAACAAGTTCTACTTCCATTTAAGATTGTGACATAAAACATTATAGCGAATCCCAGGTCTTCAGTGTACACACAACCAAACATCTAAAAGAAGCATTGGATCAAACGATGATCAAGAAATCCAAAGATAAACATTAGTAATTTCCCTGATCCAGTGCAGGACTATAAAAAAAAAAGCCTAATGTCTGTGATCACTGAGGGAAGGGTACTGCCAAGAGAAACTCATGTGCAGAGACCAGAAGAATGCCAATGGGTGGAAGGTAAGAGGATAAAAACCTGGAATAATTTAATAAGGGAGGTTAGAATCTGATAAAGCTGAATGGAGTGCACTAAGAGAACTAGAACTCCATAGATATTTAACTGAAGCCCCTCCACAAGGGGCCTAAAGAACTTGGCACTATGATCCCAAATGATCCAAGGGGTCCTTAAAACTGTAAATACTCTACAGAAAAAATCAAATCAATGGCAGGAACTCGGGCAATTAATTTCACGACCACCTGGGCTCTGATCATGCCATCCAGGAGTATGGGAGAGGACAAATCATGGTTCTGGTCAAAAGTCTCAAACTAGAAATTGAGCCTGAAGATATGAGTAAGTAGAATAATATATAATCCACAATGGAAAATACTATGAGTCAAAAATTACCCAAGAGGAGAGACCAGGAACTCCATAGCAAGTACAAGTAGAGCCTAGGGCAAAAAATGGTTTGGCCATAGGAATAAAAGAGTACCTGGAAGAAATGAAGCAAGAGATAAAAAATAAATACGATCTCTGGAAGAAGAAATTTGAAGAATAAATAGCTTAGAATAGAAGGTGGAAATCACCCAAGAACCAACATTCATCCTTGGCCCTCACCCCCCCACAAAAAATCAGTAAGAATGGAGCAAACAATTCAGTGATTCCAAGAGACACAAAATGTTAGAACAAGATTAAATAATTAAATAAAAAGAACATGTAATTTTCTATCAAAAATAGCATCCAGAATTCAGGTCAAGGAAAGGTTATTTAAAGATCACTGAATTCTCTGAGAAAGAAGTTCAAACAAGAAAGATGGGTACCATATTTCTTTTTTTTTTTAACTCTTGTTTTCTGTCATAGAATTGATACTAAGTATCAATTCCAATGCAGAGCAGTGGTAAGAGTCAGGCGATTGGAGTTAAGTGACTTGCCCAAGTTCACACAGCTAAGAAGTATCTGAGTCTAGATTCAAACCCAGGGCTTCCCATCTTCAGGCCTAGCTCTCCACCCACTGAGCTTCTTAGCTACCCCAGATACCATATTTCAAGAAATAATAAATGAAAGTTGTCCAAATCAATAGAAGCAGAGGGCAATGTAAAAATATTTTTAAAAATCAGTCAGTGCTTGAAAGAAACCCCCAAATGAAAATTCCCAGAAATGTCATAGTCGAAAGCCAGAGCTTCTAGGTCAGAAAAAAAATAGAGCTCAAATATAAAGAAACCACAAAAGTCTTGGCAACAACTACTAGGAAGGAGAGAAAATTTTAGAAGGTGGCATTCTAAAGGGCAACAGATGAGAGCCAACAACCAAAAATAACTTATCCTTGAAAATGAAATATAATCCTATGGGGGAGGGGGGAGGAGGGAGTGGTGAGTGAATAGGTAAACCATTAACTGATCTCATATTTTTAAAAAGGGAAATCAAATCACCAATATAAAAAATGAAAGTAGAAACCCCAATAGATAAAGAAAAATAAAAGAAATATCAGTCACTATTTTGCCCAATTATATGTCGACAAAACTGATTATAGGAGGCTACTTACAAAAATATTTAACATGCAGATTAACAGATAGGAAAGAGAATTTCAGAAAAATGAATAAACCTTAAGTGAACTCCAAAAAGAACAAAACAAAACAGGACTACATGGATTTACAAATAAATTCTGCAAAATGCTCAAAGAACAGTTAGTTCCAATATTACATAAAATATTTGTAAAAACCAGAATAGAAAGGATCTTATCAATTTCATTCTATGAAACCTGGCCTTGCTACCTTAATCAGGAAGAGATAAAGCAGAGAAAGGAGAAAGAAAACTATTAACCAGTATCTTTAATGACGCTGACAAAAAAATAATAAAATAGCAAAAAAGATACAAGTATATATTAACAAAAAGACAATATGCTTGTTTGGATTTACAACAGTACTTCAAGATTGGTTCAATATTATGAAATCTCTAAAAATAATACAGTATATCATTAAAAAATTTAAAAGCACATGATTAGATATTAGATGCAGAAAAAACTTTTCATAAAATGCAATAACTTTATGTTAAAATATTTAAAAGCTTATATGATTGTGCTTATTTTATACACTTTTTGATGTTAATGTTAATGTTAAAGTTAATGTCAAGAAAAAAGTATTAATATCATATTCTGAGTTTTAAGGCACAAATCTGTCAGAAAACTCAATATTTATTAATTTGACATTCTAAATCCGAGTATTTCTAGTTTAAAGGTAACTCCTCACTTGCACATAAACTGGATTTAAGCAAGGGACCTGTTATTTTGCAGGCATTGTGCTAAACACTGAGGATACAAAAATAAAGACAGTTGTGGTAAAAGATTGTAATGGAATACTCTTGTGTTATAAGAAACAACAAACAAGATGATAACAAAAAACCTGACTTCACTATTATCAAGAAGGCAAAATTCCAGGATAACTCCAAAGGACTCATGATGAAAAAGGATTATCCACTGCCATAGAAAGAACAGATGGAGTCTGAAAGCAGATTGAAACATAACATTCCTCACTTTTTTCCATGAATTTTTCTTTAGTGTAATCAATTTATCTTTTTTCACAACATGACAAATAGAGAAAGATATATATGATAATCTATGTACAAACTATATCACTACTTTCTTGGGAAGGGAGGAATGGAAGAGAGAGGAAGACAAAAAAAAAAAGAATGAGACAGATTTTTGGACTTAGCTCATCTGAGAATTGGTTTCTCTTGAATAAGCATATTTACTCTAATTTAATACATATTTAAAACAATAACATGTATTTTATATTATTATGGTACATATTATGTACTATTATGTTATCAAATATTTTAAATAATTAGATAACAGACAGTCTTTGCCTCAAGGAACTTACAGTCCAATGAGAAGAAAAAACATGCAAACAAATATATACAAAGAAGCTATATACAAGATAAATAAGAAATTGACAGAGGAAAGGCACTAGAATTAAGAGAGGTTGGGGAAGGCTTCCTTTAAAAAGTGTTTGGGACTTAAAGGATTTTTATTTTATATAGTTCTAGAAATGCTAGCAATATCAATAAAACAAAAGAAATTAAAGACATAAAGATAGGCAGAGAAATAAAACTTTTCACTTATGATGTGATAGCTTATTTAGAGAAACTGTATAAAGATAAAACTATCCCCAATTACTGAGGAAATGGGAGTTTATTTTTAAAATTTTAGGGAATCAGAAAGACATTAATTGTGACAGTAGGCTCAGCAAAGTTTTGGGATCCAAAGCCCTCAAAGATCAACAGCATTTCTATATAATAAAACCTAAGGCATAAAAGAAATTACATTAAAATAACTATAAAAATGAATGAAATATTTTGGGATCAATCTGTCAAAGGGCATATAATATTAATACAGATTAAATTACAAAATGGTCCTTAAAAATCAAAGACAAATTAAATAACTGGAGGAATATTCAATGTTCATTGCTGAACTATGCCAATATTTTAAAATTATACTACTATCAAAGTTTATAATTATACTGCTATACCAATTGCACTGTCAAAGGGATTCTTTATGAAACTCAAGAGAATAATATCAGAATTCATTTGGAGGAAATCAAAGGAAGTAATTTTAAAAAAGAATAAAGGGGGAATAGCATTTCCTAACCCCAAACTATATTGTAAAGGTATAGTCATCAAAGCTAACTAGTATTGGTTAAAAAACTAAGAGGTAGAACAATGGAACTGATTAAATAAAGGACAATTAGAGAAATACAACTTAATGTTCAAAAAATCAGGAAATAAAAAAATATTTAGGAAAGAACTCTAATTGACTCGGGAAAACTGGAAGACAATTCAGCAGAAATTAGGCTTAGATCAATACCTTATACAATACTCCACAATAAATTTAAAATGGATATATGTCCTTAATATTAAGTATCAAATCACACAAAAAAATTAGAAGAGAATCACCTTATATACCTTTCACAGCTATGGGTAGAAGATGTATTATTAAACAAATTGGGGTAAAGGTGTTTATAAAAAAATAAAATACATAAATTTAACACATGAAACCGAAAAGCTCCTGTACAAGCAAAATTAACATATTTAGGATAAGAAGAGGAACAGTGGAATGGGAAAAAAAATTTTGTAACAAATTTCTCAGAAATGTTTCTTTTATTTAAGATATATAGACAATGATCAGATAGATATAGATATAGATAACTAAAAACCAGTCCCTAAGTGCTCAAAGGATATGAACTAAGAGTTTTCAAAAGGGGAGTTACAAACCATGCATTCATCTTCCTTTGAGTAACAAATTATTAATGACCATATGAAAAAATATTTCATGTCACTAATAATAATGGAAACAAAAATCCAACCAATCTTTCTTCTCATACTCAGAAAATTGGCAAAGATGTCAAAAGTCAATGATGTTGGAGGGATTGTTGGAATACAGGTATGCTGATACATTGTTGGTAGAGCTATGAATTGGTACAACAGTTTTAGAAAGAAATTTTGGAATTATGCTAATAAAGTGACTAAAATGCCCATATTTTTTTACCAAGAGATTCCACTATAGTCTTCTACACTAAGGACATCATTGACTACCACAGAGTCTCCATGAAAGCCAAAATATTCATAGCAACACTTTTTGTGGTAGCAAATAATTGAAAAGAAAGTATACACTCAACAATTTCCTGAGGAGTAGCTAAACAAAGTGTGGTATATGAATGCAATTCAATATTACTGTGATATAAGAAAGGACAATATGATGAAAAGAGAAAAAGAGGGAAATTGTGCAACACAGAATAAAGCAAACAGAGCCAAGAAAGCAGCATACACAATGACAACAATGCAGAAAGAACCACAAAACAATAAAAAAATTATTGTTGCAAAATTAAAAAAAAACATTGCTCCAAAGAATTATGAGAAGTCACCTCCCACCATACTCTTTGCAGAGATGATGTGTCTGTGAACGTGATGTATTACATATATTTTTAATTTTTTTGAAGAATTGATTGGCTTTCCTAATTTCTTTGTTTCTTCCTTCTCTTTTTCTTTAAAAATATTATTTGTTATATGAAATGGTTCTCTGCAGTTTATAGGAGGAGAGATATTATAAGAAAATTCTGGTGATATAAAAAGCTAAAAGTTTTCAATTAAAATTTATTTTAAAAATAGATTGGGAAAATAAGCAAAAAGGCAAAATTATTATCATCCAAAGAGCACAGAATGGTTAAATCATTAGAGAATCCCAGAGAAAGAGGGAAAAATCAAAGTAATTGAAAGCTTCAGTAGAGTAGCAAGATATAAACGAAATTCCCCAAAGATCAATAGCTTCTTTTTATGTTAGAAATAAAACCCAGGAGAGAATAATAGGGAAAGAAATTACATTTAAGGTAACAGAAAAGCACTTTAAGTATCTGCAAAATTAGCCTACAAAGACGTATTTTGAATTTCTACAAATTCAACTGCAACATAATTTTCATAGAAATAAAAAGACATGCTTAATTGGAGAGAGATTCATTGTTCATGACTGGAATACATCGATATAGTCAAAATATCAATACTACCCAATTACTGTAGAGATTTAGTTCTATGCCAATAAATAACCAAAGGGATATTTTAAAAATACACTTAGAGGAATAAAAAGTCAAGAATATAAAGTGATATAATGTGTGTGAGAGATGGGTTGGGGTGAGTAGGGAGAAGGGTACTTTTGTGCTACCAGATCTCAATCTACACTACAAAACAGTACATATTTAAATTATCTGACTAGATTAAACTCCAGAAAAACAGAAATGAATATTTAGGCTAGACTTTGATAAACTGAAGAAAGCAAACTTGGGGAAAAGACTCAATTCAATAGCTGATTTAGTAAAGAGAAATTATAACAAAAGACTAAAAAACTCAGCTTTTCTGGTCATCACTTTATACTATACTAAATTTCTAAGGAATATATGATACAAATATAAAAGTTACACAACAAAAAATTGGAAGACAATAAGAGTATATCTTTTACAGTTATAGATTGTAGGAATAAGTTAGGGATAGTGTGGTTTTCTAGGTTTAATTGAAAGAAGGGAATTTTGAGATAAGCCCTGGGAAAGGATTCTAGGTAAGAAAGGAATTGTGGGTCTACAACTGAAAATAACTGAACTTCACTTACTTTTTGGATTTTATCTGAGCTGGGCGTGGGTTTTGTCTCTCTGCCTACAATTACCATCAAACTGAAGGACGGTTTTGCTCTAAGGCAGGGGTGGGCAACCTTTTTGGCCATGAGAGCCATAAACGCCACATTTTTAAAAAATGTAATTTCATGAGAGCCGTACAGTGCTCACAGTGCACGCTCCTGTAATAGTGCACGCTCCTGTAACAGCGCCTGAAAAAAAATTGACTTTATGGCTCCTGCAGAAAGAGCCATATCTGGCCCTCAAAAGAGCCAGATATGGCTCAAGAGCCATACATTGCCGACCCCTGCTCTAAGGGATTCTCCCTGGACAGTCAGGATTTCATGGAGAAATCCTTGGCATCCAGGTAGAGGATTTACTTGGAGGAAACCAATATTATTGAGTCCAGTATTCATCTGCCAGTGGTCCAGCTGCCAGAATTCCTACTGGTTAAGGTAATCCAAGGCTTTCTATCTATAACTTTGGTTACTTAATACAGCAGCCAAACCCAGGTTTTTTTTCCCCTTTCTTTCTTATTATTTATTGGTAGAAATGCTAGATTAAGTCAGATAGCTTAAGAAAGGGTTTATATAGCATAGGGAGAATTAAGTAGGGCCCAGAGAAGAAAAAGAAGGCTTCCCTTAAGCAGGGAACAGAAAAGTTGGGTGGAGGTAGTGTGAATAGAGTTAGGGTCATACCTAACCAGTTACCTTTATTGCTTTTATTAAATAAACTTCGTTCCCATAAATAAAGAGTTTGGTGTTTAATTGGCCCTGAGGAGTTCCTAGGTGAGTTGTAACACCTGATATCCCTCTAGGATACTTCTACATTATAGGATATAACTGTATTATAATGTAATTATAAACAAGCGAAAGGAGAGATGATAAAAAAGATTATGAAATACCACAATTTCATTTGGTGGTTTAGAAGAGGACATAGGGCAGAAATTACCAGGTCTAACTTGCCCATTGATTGATTTGTATGATGACTAGAGCCACTATGAGGGTTGGAAAGAATCTTCTTAGTTCTTTTGTAGTCTTGTGGAACTAAGTGGAATTCCAGGAATTATGTGAAGGGAGAAAAGGTTAAAAGAAATTTTGGATCACTGAATCATTAAGATCTCAGGATGAAAGACTCTGAAATGAAAAAAAGAAAAAAAGTTCAAAAGTCAAACATAAGCATGCCTAAGGGATTTTTTGCTAGTTAACTGTATGGGGCTGGCTGATATCTGTATCCCAAAAAGCTAAAGATAGTTCTCAGGACTATAATCTAAAAAACTAGCAAGCACACCTCAATTCTTAGGGGTGTTCTTAGAGATTCTTAACCTGGTATCAGTGAAAATTTTTAATATATATTTTGATAACTATATTTCAATATAATTGGTTTCTTTTGTAATATAAAGGTTAAGAACTCCTGCGTAACCAGGTATAAATGATCACTGTTGAAGATCAACAAGGATGAAGAAATTACAATCTTCATAATACCCATGAAAATCAACTCAGATGCAAGAGTGAAAAGAGCTACATAAAGTTCTCAAAGCTGGAAATGCATGCTCTGCTTCCTTTAACAATCAAAGTTGATTATCTCTTCACCAAAACAAATGGTTAGATTATATAAAATTAAGCATTTGCAACAAATAAAATCAGCTCATCTATAACAAATGGCTAAAAATACATGGCTTAGAAAAAACATCTTTGCATAAATATTTCTGATAAAATTTGTACCAAAAATATATAAGAAGATTAATAATAACAAAATTCAATTGGAAAAACAAAAGATCAAGAATAGCAAAAGAATTAAGTATTTAAATGCAAAGGAAGGAAGTCTAACAGTTCCAGATTTTATTGTCTTGTGATGTCATTTGCTTCTAATTGCCCAATTTTAATTTTTAAAGACTGAATTTCTTCCATGACCTTTCAATCTTCCTTTTCCAATTGACCCATTCTTCTTTTCAAGTAATTCTTTTAATCCTTTGACTTTTTTGCCTCATTTTCTAGTTGGTCAATTCTGACTTTTAAAACACTATTTTCTTGTTTTAATCCATGTTTCTCTGTTTCCAGATGACCTCCTTCATTTTTTAAGCTGTTTTCCTTTTCCCATTTTTCTTCAACCTGTCTTATTTGCTTTTTAATTTCTTTTTGAGCTCTTTTAGAGCCTGAGTCCAATTCCCTGAATTTTTTGAGGTTTTTCTTGAAGTTCCTTGGATCCCTTTGACCTTTGTTGGTTCTGTTCTTTGGTCTTTATCCTCATAGAAGCTTTCAATCATTACCTCCTTTTTTCTACTATTTTTTTCCACTTTGTGGACTGTAAACTGTTGCTTTACTAGAACAGAGTGTTTGACCTTCTCTGCCCTGGAGAGAATCTTCAGTCTTCTCTCTCCTCTGCTGATATACTGGATTAGACTGGTTGAACTGATCTGTTGTGCTAATCTGCTCTTAGGGCAAATCTTCATCATAGCCTATTGCTGCTGAGGCAGAGGGTCCTTGGCCAGATTCCCCCTACCCCTACCCGTTCCCCACCCCTCCCCCTGTGAGCCTCTTTCAGAGCCTTGGACCTTGTGTGATACATCTGAGATATTGTGTGGAGGTTGCAGCCCCCACCTAGGAATCCCACAGATAGCACATGTCTGATCATCTGGTCCCAGCACAGGTCCTAGTGCAGTAGGAGGGAGGGGAGTGTCGGGTCTCTCCTTTATACCATGGAAATCAATTCTCTCTGCCTACCTTTCAAATTGTGTTCAGCAGGAGAGTCCTGTAACTCCATCTTGTTGTTGGGTTTGGATTTCTTTTTTAAAAGCACTTTTTAAAGATTGGTATGAAAGAATAGTCAGAGAGGTTTCAGCTTTTCTGCCCCTGCAGTACCAAATTTTAAACTGTATTATAAAGTAGTAATTATCAAAACTATCTGGTACTGATTAATAAATAGAAAGGTAGATCAGTGGAATAGAACAGATATATAAAAGAGTATAATAAACTTGTATTTGACAAAAATGTATGTCTTGGCTATTGAGCTAATAAATCGCTATTTGGTAAAAAGTTATTGGGGCAACTAGAATGTAGTTTAGTAAAAACTAGGTTTAGATCACTATCTTACACTATTCACCAAGATAAGATCAAAATGGATACATGATCTAGACCAGTGATGGGCTAACGTTTTAAAGAGGGGGCCAAAGGAAAGGAAATGCTCATCTGTTAATTTGTTTCTAAGGCAACTCTTTCAAGGTTTCATTGTATTGTATCCTACTCATTGTATTCGTCAGATTAGGAATAATGTCTCACAGCCCAATAGAACATTTCAGGGGGCCACATCTGGCCCACAGAGCCATCGTTTGCCCATCACTGATCTAGATATAAGACATGATATAAATGAGAAGGACAGGGATATCACCTTTCAGATTTATGGATAAGACAGGAATTAAGAGCAAATAAGAGATGGAGAGCATTATGAGATATAAAATGGATAATTTGAATACATTAAACTGAAAAGGTTTTGTACAAATAAAATAAATGTTTCCAAGATTAGAAAGCTTTCTTTGATAGAAATCTCACACCAAAAATATGTAGAGAACTTTTTTGAATTTATGGGAATAAGAGCCATCCTCCAATTGATAAATAGACAAAAGATAAAAACAGTTTTTGGATGAAGAAATCAAAGTCATAGACAAGTACATGAAAAAGTGTTCAAAATCACTACTGATTCAGGAAATGCAAACCAAAACAATTCTGAGGTATATCTCCCATTCATCAGATTGGCAAAAAAGGCAAAATGAGAGATGTTGAAGGGGATGCAGAAAAGTGGGGACACTAATATACTCTTTTTTAAAAATTTTTTAATCATTTATTATTATTCATTTTTAACATGGTTACATGATTCATGCTCCTACTTTCCCCTTCACCCCCCGCACTCCCCCCACCCATGGTCGATGCACTTTTCCACTGGTTTTAACATGTGTCCTTGTTCAAGACCTATTTCCAAATTGTTGTTAGTTGCATTGGTGTGGTAGTTTCGAGTCCACATCCCCAATCATGTCCTCCTCAGCCCATGCGTTCAAGCAGTTGTTTTTCTTATATGTTTCCTCTCCTGTAGTCCTTCCTCTGAATATGGGTGGTGTTCTTTATCATAAGTCCCTCAGAGTGGTGCTGTGTCATTGCTTTCTGCTGGTACAGAAGTCCATTGCATTCAATTTTACCATAGTATATCAATCTCTGTGTATAGTGTTCTTCTGGCTCTGCTCCTTTCCTTCTGCATCAGTTCCTGGAGGTCTTTCCAGTTCACCTGGAACTCCTCTAGTTTATTATTCCTTTTAGCACAATAGTATTCCATCACCAGCATATACCAAAATTTGTTCAGCCATTCCCCAATTGAAGGACATCCCCTCATTTTCCAGTTCTTTGCCACCACAAAAAGCACAGCTATAAATATTTTTGTGTAAGTCTGTTTATCTATGATCTCTTTGGGGTACAAACCCAACAATGGTATGGCTGGATCAAAGGGCAGGCATTCTTTTATAGCCCTTTGAGCATAGTTCCAAATTGCCAGCCAGAATGGCTGGATCAGTTCACAACTCCACCAGCAATACATTAATGTCCCAATTTTGCCACATCCCCTCCAGCATTCATTACTCTCCCCTTCTTTCATTTTAGCCAATCTGCTAGGTGTGATGTGATACCTCAGAGTTGTTTTGATTTGCATTTCTCTAATTATTAGAGATTTAGAACACTTTCTCATGTGCTTATTGATACTTTTCATTTATTTACCTGAAAATTGCCTATTCATGTCTCTTGCCCATTTTTCAATTGGGGAATGGCTTGATTTTTTATACAATTGATTTAACTCCTTGTATATTTGAGTAATTAGACCCCTGTCAGAGTTTTTTGTTATAAAGATTTTTTCCCAATTTGTTGTTTCCCTTCTGATTTTGACTACATTGTTTTTGTTTGTACAAAAGCTTTTTAGCTTAATATAATCAAAACCATTTAATTTCCTTTTTGTAATTTTCTCTAACTCTTGCTTGGTTTTAAAATCTTTCCTTTCCCAGAGATCTGACAGGTATACTATTTTGTGTTCACTTAACTTATTTATAGTTTTCCTCTTTATATTCAAGTCATTCACCCATTCTGAATTTATCTTGGTGTAGGGTGTGAGATGTTGATCTAAACCTAATCTCTCCCATATTGTTTTCCAAATTCCCCAGCAGTTTTTGTCAAATAGTGGATTCATGTCCCAAAAGTTGGGCTCTTTGGGTTTATCATACACTGTCTTGCTGTTGTCATTAACCCCAAGTCTATTCCACTGATCCTCCCTTCTATCTCTTAGCCAGTACCATATTGTTTTAACGACTGCTGCTTTATAGTATAGTTTAATATCTGGTACTGCTAGGCCCCCTTCCTTCACATTTTTTTCATTATTTCCCTTGATATTCTTGATCATTTTTTATTCCAAATGAAATTTGTTATAGTTTTTCCTAATTCAGTAAAGAAGTTTTTTTGGTAATTTGATAGGTATGGCACTAAATAGGTAAATTAATTTGGGTAGGATGGTCATTTTTATTATGTTAGCTCATCCTACCCATCAACAATTAATGGCTTTCCAATTGTTGAGATCCAGTTTTATTTGTTTGGAAAGTGTTTTGTAGTTGTTTTCATATAATTGCTGTGTTTGTTTTGGTAGACAGATTCCCAAGTATTTTATATTGTCTAGGGTGATTTTAAATGGTGTTTATCTTTCTACCTCTTGCTACTGTGATGTGTTGGAAATATATAGAAATGCTGATGATTTATGTGGATTTATTTTGTATCCTGCAACTTTGCTAAAGTTGTTGATTATTTCTACAAGCTTCTTAGTTGATTCTCTA
>NC_058131.1:466823356-466850025 GCF_016433145.1 Gracilinanus agilis | reverse complement strand
TCATTCACCTCTCTTACCTCTTTCTTATTTATTTTTAGGTTTGATTTATCTAGATCTGAAAGAGGAATATTTAGATCTCCCACTATTATGGTTTTACCATCTATTTCCTTCTTGAGCTCTGCCAGTTTCTCCTTTATGAATTTGGATACTATACCACTTGGTGCATACATATTGAGCAGTGTTATTTCCTCATTGTTTATACTGCCTTTAATCAGGATGTAATGACCTTCCCTGTCTTTTTTAATCATATCTATTTTTACTTTGGCTTTGTCAGAAATCATAATAGCCACTCCTGCCTTCTTTTTCTCATTTGATGCCCAAAAGATTTTGCTCAAGCCCTTAACCTTAAACTTGTGTATGTCTACCCGCCTCATATGTGTTTCTTGTAGACAACATATGGTAGGATTTTGGTTTCTAATCCACTCTGCTATTTGCTTCCGTTTTATGAGTGAGTTCATCCCATTCACATTCAGAGTTACAATTATCAGTTGTGCATTCACTGACATTTTTGTATCCTCCCCTAGTCCCACTCCTTCTTCTTACACTATTTTCTTTTAAACCAGTGGTTTGCTTTCAGCTGGTATCCCTTATCTCCTCCCTTGATTAACTTTCCTTTCTACCCCCTCCCTTGTTATTCCCCTCTTTTTATTTTTAAAGGCCTAATGAATTCCCTGCCCCTTCTTTTCCCCTCCCTTTTTTGACCTCCCCACTCCCCTGCTCCCTTTGCTTTATCTCTTCTGACTTTCTCAGTAGGGTTAGATAGAGTTTTTATCCCAGTGGATAATATAGCTACTCTTCCCTCTCTGGGTTGATTACACTGAGAGTAAGGTTTAAATATTACCTCTTAATGCTCTCTTCCTCTCCTTCTTATAATAGTATTTATCCCCTCCCCTTCCCATGCCATCTTTGTGTGCAATAGAATATCCTATTTTTCTTATTCACTCAAATTTCTCTTGGTGTCCCCTACTATTCCCCTCTCCTCTTTCCCACCCCCATGTCATCTTAGACCATTCAGTATTCTGTCCTCTCCCTATGAATTGCTATGATAGTGAATATTATAATAGTGAATAGAGTTCACTACAGAGAATTATACATAGCATTTCTCCACATAGGAATACAAATAATTAGATCTTATTTAAGCCCTTAAAGAGTCAAATTTAAAAAATTATGAGTTTTCTTTCTTTCCCCTCTGTTTCTTATTTACCTTTTCATGTTTCTCTTGATTTTTGTGGTTGGATATCAAACTTTCCATTTAGTCCTGGTCTCTTTTTTGCAAATACTTGGATATCTTCAATTTTGTTGAATGCCCATACTTTCCCCTGGAAGTATATAGTCAGTTTTAATGGGTAGTTCATCCGTGGCTGAAGGCCCAGCTCTCTTGTCTTTCTGAATATCGTATTCCAAGCCTTGTGGTCTTTCAGCGTGGAGGCTGCCAGATCCTGTGTGATCCTGATTGGTGCTCCTTGATATTTGAATTGTCTCTTTCTGGCTTCTTGTAAGATTTTTTATTTTAGTTGGAAGCTCTTGAATTTGGCTATTATATTCCTGGGTGTTGTCATTTCTGGGTCTAGTGTAAAGGGTGATCTATGGATCCTTTCAATGTCTATATTGGCCTCTTGTTGTAGAACTTCAGGGCAATTTTGCTGAATAATTTCATTAAGTATGGAGTCCAAGTTTCTATTAATTTCTGCTTCTTCTGGAAGACCAATGATTCTCAAATTTTCTCTTCTAGACTGGTTTTCTTGGTCTGTCACTTTCTCATTGAGAAATTTCATGTTTCCTTCTATTTTATCAGTCTTTTGACTTTGTTTTATTTGTTCTTGCTGTCTTGAGAGATCATTGGCTTCTAATTGCTCAATTCTAGCCTTTAGGGACTGGTTTTCCTTTTCAATCTGGTCATTTTTGGTGTTCAATTTGCTTATCAGTTCATTTGATTTCTGAGCCTCACTTTCCAATTGCAAAATTCTGCCTTTTAGACTGTTATTTTCTTGCCAGATCTCTTCCATCTTCCTCAACATCTCAGTTTTGAACTCTTCAATAGCTTGTGACCAGTTTTCATTGTTTTGGGAAGGTTTGGATATGATTTCTTGTTTGTCCTCCTCTGTTGTCTGGATTTTCTCTGTGTAAAAGTTGTCGAGTGTTCCAGAGTTCTTCTTGATAATCTTTCTCTTTTGGGGTTCTCAGCTTGCCATTGTTAGCCCCACCCCTTCTCACCTTCGTCTTCACACTCAGGGTCTGTCTGCTCTTTCTAGGCTCCTGAGGGCTCAGGTTTCCTTGTTCTCGGGGTCGAGCCTCCTGGTTGTCCCTGGTCTGCCCCTCTGCCCGAGGCTCCTTCAGCAGTCTCAGGGGCTGCTTCCACAGCCGTGTTCCTGTCTGCACTGGGTCCCCACTCGCGGTCCAAGCCTGTGCTTGAGATCTTTGTCCGTGCCTAGGGCAATGTCTTCACCCGTGTCAGCACTCAGGGAAGTCCGTGCATGTTCTTTAGCCATTTGGGGTCCTAAGTCTTGCTGCTCTCAGGAACAAGCCCTGGAGCTGCCAGTGACTTACTGGGTGCCCCAATCTTGCTTTCACTATTGTGCATTGGCCTCTGGGCTGTACGTGGTGTGGGGGTGGTGGAGGGGCTTCTTCCTTTCACGTTTTAGTGAGAGCTGTTTCACCCCTTTATAGCGTGGAAATGCCCCGATTCCACATACCTTCAATGCTGCGCCCTGTTGTGGGGTCCCTTCATTTGTCTGGATTCATTTTTATGTCCCCTTGAGGAGTCCTATATGCTTTGGTTAGGAGAGATCAAGCAGCTGCTCCTTACTCTGCTGCATCTTAACCGGAAGTCCTGAATCAATAATCCACTAAAATACTCTTGGAGGAACTGTGAAATGATCCAATCATTTTGCAGAGCAATTTGGATGTATGCCCAGAGAGCTTTTAAATTGTGTATATCCTTAGAGTCAGCAAATTGCAGCCTCTATTTCCCAAGGAGATCAGGAGAAGAATAAAAGAACCTATACATATGTTCTAAATAATTATAGCAGCTCTCTTTTTGGTGGCAAAGAAATAGAAATTGAGGGACTGTTCATCAATTGGGGAATGGCTAAAGAAATTGTGATACATGATTGTGATGGAATACTTACTGCTCTATAAGAAATGATGAGCAGATTAATTTTTTAAAAACCTGGAATGAATTATGTGAGGTAAGAGTGAAACGAGTAGGACCAAAAGAACATTACATATAGCTACAGATTTAATATTTGAAGAATAACTTGTGAATGTTCACTGCCAGAGAATGAACTGAGATATGGAAACAAATCTACGTATTTTGCTGGGTGTTGCCTTCTATGGTGTAGGGATGGAGAGAATGGCTTATTTCTTTTCTTTTCTGAATGTGATTGTTTACTCAAAATCAATATCTGTCTAATTTTATTTTCCAATAGTTTTTAAATTTTTATTTATTAAACAAAATTTTCCTTTCTCCTCTCCCCACACCATAGAAAGTATCACTTGACAATATGATAGGTATATATAGATTATGTCTTTTTTGTTTCTATTTTTCAGTTCATTCTTTGGAGGTGGACATTCACAAGTTATTCTTCAAGTATTAATTCTATAGCTGTATATAATGGTCATTTGATTCTACTCATTTCACTCTTCATTACTTCATGTAGATCTTTCCAAATTTCTTTAAAATTAACCTACTCATTGTTTCTTATGGTGCAGTAAGATTCTACCACCATCACATATATTCTAGCTATTATTTCCCAATTGATGGATATCTCCTTAACTTCTAGTCCTTTGCGATCACATAGAGAGCTGCTATAAATATCTTGGAACACATATGTTCTTTCTTTTCCTTTTCCCCTGATTTCTTTGGGAAATAGACCTAGCAATGGTATTGCTGGGATTTAAGGTATATACAGTTAAGGTATATACAGTTAAGGTATATACACCTCAGTGCATAATGCCAAATTGTTCTCCAAAATGTTTGGATCAATTCACAATTCCACCAACAATGTCACCATTTTTCCATCTCTCCAACATTTATTATTTTGCTCCTTTATCATTTTAGCCAACCCAGGTGTGAGATGGATCAGTGATCCCTTAAGTGATAAATTCAATGGTTTACCAATAGCACTTTTGCAGGGAGCAAAAAACTGGAAAGAAAATGGGTAGTCATCAACTGGAGAATGATTGAGTCAATTATAACATATGAATGTAATTGAATATTGGATATAAGAAATAATAAATGTTTAAAAAGGAGGAAAAAGAAACAATTTATACTAGAAATCCTAGCCATAACAATAAGTAAAGAAAAAGAAACTTAAGGAATCAGCATAGGCTAAGTAGAAACAGCACTATCACTTTATGCAGATAATATGATGGTCTATTTAGAGAACCCTAGAGAGTTAACTAAAAAACTAATTAAAACAATTAAGAAATTCAGCAAAATTGCAGGATATAAAGTAAACCCACATAGAGCATTACTACTTCTGAATATTATCAACAAAATCCAGCAGGGAGAGATAGAAACAGAAATTCTAATTAAAATAACTACAGACAGTATAAAGTACTTGAGAGTCTGCCAAGGAACTATATGAACACAATTACACAAATAAATACAGATCTAAATAACTGGAGAAATATTCATTATAGATGAGTAGAATGAGCCATAATAAAAATGATATTTTCACCTGAATTAATTTGCTTATTCAATGATGTACTAATCAAACTATCACTGTATTACTTTATAGAATTAGAAAAAATAACAATTATTTGGAGGAACAAAAAGTCAAGAATATCAAGGAAATTAATTTAAAAAGTGGGAAGGAATGAACCCTAGCAGTGTCATCCATAAAGCTATAATAACTAAAACAATTTGGAACTGGGTAAGAAATAGTGAAGTTGATCAGTGAGTGGATTAAGTATACAATATGTAGGAATAAATTAATACAGTCACCTAGTGCTAGTTAAACCCAAAGACCCCAGCTACTGTGGTAAGAATGGACTATTCAACAAAAACTTGGGAAAACTAGAAAGTGGTCTGGCAGAAACTAGGTACAGACCAATAGTCATACTGCATACCAAAACAAACTCCAAATGGGCATATGACTTAGGCATAAAGGGTGAAATCATGAGCATATTAAAGGAGCAAGAAAAATTACCTGTCAGATCTCTATGGATAGGAAAAGTGTTCTTGGCCAAACAGGAGGTAGAATTGTTCATAGGACAATTTTATTATGCAAAATTAAAAATGTCTTATATAAACAAACCCAGGATAGGTAAAATTAGAAGGGAATCCGGAATCTAGGGAAAATATTTGCAGCAAGCTTCTCTAATGAATGCCTTATTTCTAAAGTATTCAGAAAAGTAAGCCAAATTTATAAAACTAATTCCCCAGTTGATAAATGGATAATTTTCAGAAACAGAATAGACAATTTTCAGAAGAAATCCAATCCAAACATAAAAATGACATATGAAAAATACTGTAAATTACTAATAATTAGAGAAATAAAAATTACAAAAATTCTGATGCATCCAGTATTATGATTCGTAGGGTATATAGTTGATAGTAAGGTGTAAGAAGACTGGAAAGTGACAAGGTTGTGAAGAATTTTAAAAGCCAAAAATAGGATTTTATATTTGATCCTGGATACTACTACAGTCTATTGAATGGGAAGGTGACTTGGATTGGAATGATAGTCAGATGCACAGATCACTACGATAGCTGAGTGGAAGTTGATTTGTAGTTTATGGTGGTTAAAAAAATAACTAAAATAGAGCACTTTAATATTTTATTTACTTTACCAATATTAGCTCATTTATCCTTACAACAAACCTGTGAAGTAGATGCTATTATTGCTCCCATTTTATAGATTAGAAAACAAGAAGACAGAAGATAAATAACTTGTGCAGGTTCACACAGGTAACAAATATATAAGGCTGGATTGGAATTTCCTGTCTCCAAATCCAGCATTCTAACTATTGGACCTCCTATTTTTCTGCCAAAAAAATTCTTTAAATATAGTTGTTTTTGTTTGTTGGAGTGAGATCAATTTAATTTAGCAATCAAGATCTCAAACAAAAAGTTTTGGAAAGTTTCTTCTCACCCCACTCACCCCTTGTTTTGGTAAGATCAAGTTTGAAGCCAATGACAACAAAAATGATTAATGATTTAAAGAAAACCAATTTGATGAATACTCTAGAAACTATAGCTGTTGAATTGCTTTGCTGATCTTTGTGTAATGGAGGGGACCTTTAAATATAAGATTTAATGACTGTAAATTAGCTCATTGCATCCTTTTTATGGGAAATCCTGTTTGACTTTACACCAATATTGGTTTCTTCATCAGCCTGCTTTTACAATTTTGCTACATCTGTGCTTTCATTTGAAAAATATATTTGCCAAAAATGCTGTTCTAGGTATCCCAGTGATACAAAAGAAGTAAAACAGTCCCACTCTACTAGATTAGATTGAATAACAAAATCTTAGTTTAACATTTCAGTTTTAACGTAAATACATGTTAGTGAAATGAAAATATCCTGAAGTATTTGACTAATCCCCTTTTGGTTCTTGTCCTATTTTTTTTTGCCTTCAGCTTCTTCACCCAAGGGTCTTCCCCATGTGCCCCGACCAGACACCACCTATACACCTTCTCCCCTTATGCTGCTGCCAGTAATTCATTGCCAAGATCCAACCTTGGATTACTCTCACTACTTTGCTCCTATTCATGTGCTACTAAATAGAGCTTAAGTTCTAAAATTGTACTGACTGAGAGAATAACAGATTTATGTTACCTAATCTCAATAGGTCCCTCATTGCACCCAAGAAATCCTTTTACACCTCCCCAATTAATTTCCTTTCTGACTCACCAAAGCAGCTATTCCAAATGTATTAATGCTTGTACAAAAAACTTCTCATGGTACCCTCTCCTCCTACTTTCTCAGCTGAGGACCTCACCTGAATCTTCACTGAAAATAAAAGAGGCCATTTGCTGAGAGCTCTCTTTTCTCCCTTGTTCTTCATCTCATATCATTTAGCTGTCTTCCTTCATTATTTCTTCCTTCACCATTGTTTCCCATGAAAAGGTGGCCCTTATTGCCTTCGGAAAACCTTCTTTAAGCATCACTGATGCCATCCCATCTTCTCCAGCAGATTGCTCCAGTTATTATCCCCAGTTTCTTGATCATCTTTAATCTCTCCCCATCTATTGATTTCTTCCCTGCTGCCTGCAAACATGTCTGTCTTCCCTATTCTTAAAAACATTAATTCAATCAGCACATCCCCACCAGCTTTAGTCCTTTAAGTCTCCTTCCCCTTTTTAGGTAAATTTGAAAAAGCCGTTAACACATGGTGGTAAACTTTTTATTTTTTCATTTATTTCTAAATCCTGTGCATCATTCTTTTGAAACTGTCCTCTATGATCTAATAATGATTTCTTAGTTGCAAAATCTAACAACCTTTTCTCATCTTTCTTGACTTCTCTGAAGCTATAAAAACAAACTCATTACTTTCAGTCTTGAAATAAATACTATATTTTAGTTCCAAGGCAAAAGAACAGTAAGGACTAGGCAATAGAGTTTAAGTGACTTGCCCAGGGTCACACAGCCAGGAAGTATCTAAGGCCAGATCCAGGACTCCCATCTTTAAGTCTCACTCTCAATCCACAAAGCCACCTAGATGCCTTTCTCTGAAGTTTTTGATGCTGTCAGTGCCCTCTTCTGTGTATTCTTTCCTCTCTAGGTTTTTGTGACACTTCTGTTTCTTGTTTTTTTCCTATCTATAAGATCACTTCTCAGTCTTTTTCTACTTCTTTATCCATGTCACTTCCACTAACTGTAGGAGTCCCTGAAGGCTATGTCCTATGTCCTCTTTTATTTTCCTTCTATTCTATCTCTTTTGGTGGGTTCATCAACTCCCATGAGTTCAATTATCATCTTTATAAAAATGAGTCCTAAATCTTTCTATCTAGCTCTTTTTCCTTAGCCTTACATCATCAGCTTTCCTTATCCTTACATCACCAGCTATTCTTTGAACATCTCAAACTCAAGTCCAAAATAAAATTCATTATCTTTCTAAAACTGTCCCTTTTCCTAGTTCTTCTCTTACTCTAAGGAACACCTCTATTCTTTCAGGCTCCCAGGCTCAGAGTGTACATGTCATCCTGGAATCTTTGTTTTTTCTCCATACATAAATATATCCAAATATGTTGCAATGTCTTGTTTCTACCTTCACAGTCTCTCTTATGTAAATCCTCTTCTCTCTTCTCACATAGCCTTCACCCTGATACATATATATGTCTCCTCTCACCTGGTCTTCTGATTGGCCTCTTTGCCAACAGTGGAGTTTTCCAAACTCCAACCCATCCTCCACTTGGCTGCCAAAATGATTTTTCCTAAAGTTCAAATATGGCTATGTAACCCTCATATACAATAAACTTTGGTGATTCCTCATTACCTTCAGGATCAAACACAAATTCTGTTGTCATTTAAAGACCTTTACAGCCTGGTTCCTTCCCATTTTTCCAGTCTCGTACTTGTTTCCCTTATACATTCTCTACAATACAATGGCACTGGCATCTTTAGTGTATCTCTCACATGACTCTCTATCCCCTGATCTGTTTTCCTTTTTCCTGGCTATTCCCCATGCCTGTGACACTCTCCCTGCTCACCTCTGCCTCATGGCTTCTTTCAGCTCAAATCTTATCTCCTACAGAAGACCTTTATCATATCTGCCAGTACTAGTACCTTCTCTCAAAGAGAGAAAAAATACATTTGCTATATATGTAGCATATCATATTTATATAGTGGAGATATAGAATATCTTTTATATACACACATATAAGTATACATATAGATCTTATATATACATTTTTGTATGTGATCTCTTTGAAGAATTATATTTTTGCCTTTCTTTGTATCTCCACTCCTTGTCACAGTGTCTGGCATAATAAGTGATTAATAAATGCTTGTTGGCTGACTGTTGTCCTAATTCATTTTCATTCATTTTGTAATGTCTTACTCTTCACAGTCCCAGGGACTGTGGCATGCCAGGCCCTTCTATCCTTCACTATCTCCCTAGGTCTATTCAAGTTTGTTTGTTCCTTCCACGACACTATCTACCCATCTCATCTTCTGCTGCCCTTCTTTTTTGCCTTCAATCTTTCCCAATATCAGAATCCTTTCCAATGAGTCTTTCTTCTCATTATGTGGCCAAGTTATTTAAACTTCAGCTTCATTATTTGTCTTTTGAATGAGTAGCATGAATTAATTCCTTTAAGTACTGACTGATTTGATCTCCTTGCTGTCCAAAGAGACTCTCAAAAGTCTCCAGCACCACAACTCAAAAGCACCAATTCTGTGGTGTGTAGCTTTTCCTTAGAGCCAAACTCTCACAACCATACATTACTATTGGAAAAACCATGGCTTTGATTATACAAACCTTTGTTTGGCAAGGTGATTGTTCTTTAGTATGCTGTCCAGCTTTGCTATAGCTTTCCTTCTAAGGAGCAAGTGTCTTTTAATTTCATGGCTACAATTGGTGTGTGCAGTGATCTTTGAACCCAAGAATATAAAATGTGACACTGCTTCCATTTCATTGATAAAGGGAAAAAAGATAAACATTTCCTATTGTTGTTAAATTAGAATAGAGTTTTTTCGATGCTCAACTGAAACTGCTCTTTCCACTGACCAATGATCTTTTTTTTGTTTGTTTGTTTGTTTTGTTTTTAATTTTAAACCCTTAACTTCTGTGTATTGACTTATAGGTAGAAGAGTTGGTAAGGGTAGGCAATGGGGGTCAAGTGACTTGCCCAGGGTCACACAGCTGGGAAGTGTCTGAGGCCGGATTTGAACCTAGGACCTCCTGTCTCTAGGCCTGGCTCTCAATCCACTGAGCTACCCAGCTGCCCTGACCAATGATCTTTTAATTGTCATATGCAATGACTTCAATTTTATCCTTCTTGATTTCTCCGTGTTATTTTCCATTGTTAATTATGATTTCCTCTATGAGTTCTAATAACACTACTCTCATGTCAGATTACTCTTTTTTCAACTCTTTTCTTGATCTCTAACTTTGTATATTCTATAGTTTTGACTTGAGCTCTCTTGAATCTACATTTTTTTTTTTAAACCCTTACCCTTGCATCTTATTTCTAAGGCATTAAGAGTAGTAAGGGCTAGGCAATTGGGGTTAAGTGACTTACCTAGGGTCACACAGCTAGGAAGTATCTGAGGCCATATTTTAAATCAGGACCTCCCATCTCCATGCTTGGCTCTCTATCTACTGAGTCATCTAATTGCCCCTATCTATAGTCTTTCACTTGGTGACCTTGTCAGCTCCTATGGGTTTTATTATCATCTTTAGCTGGACTCCTTGTGCTTATTCTTCTCCTCATGTCACCTCATATCCTTTTGGGTTTATTCTCTTGTGAATCCTTTAAATTAATAATTAACACTATTCTTGGCTTGCAGAAGATATACCTCTCAGTATCCATATCTATTAATAGACTGTCTCTTCTTCCTGCTCATTTCCAGGTTTCCAACTTGGAGACCCTCAAAGTGCCATGGTCAAAAAGGAGTGAAACAAGAAGAAAGAAATCCCCTCTTCCTTGCAAAAAGCAATTCGTTCTTAGGCCCAATTATTCTGTTAACCCATTAAGACCTTATTGCCCTTTTGATCTATCTTTTTGCTTTGGGGTTTATTCTCCCTTTGCGCCTAAAGGCAAAATGCCCCAAAATAAAGGGATTTTCCCAACTCCTTTCTCTAAGAACAGAGATGGATTTTAAATGGAAAAATATTACAAGGGAATAATTTATTCTATAATTGGATTAAATTCAGAAAATATTTGTTAAATGCCATGTATAAGGTAGATAAAAAAATAAGTATAACCCTGCCTTCCAGGAGAAAACATATAAAAATAAATAAAAATAAAAATGCAAAATAATTTGAAGAAGGAAAGCACCAAAATTAGTTGAGCAGAGAAGGGAATATATAAATCAGTCAACCACCATTTATCAAGTGCTTTTCTTTATTACTGTTGTTGTTGTCATTGTTCAATTGTGTCTGACTCTTTGTGAGCTTGTGTTGCCACTGTCCATGGAGTTTTCTTGGCAAAGATACTGGCTGGAGTGACTAGCCTTCTCCAGTGGATTAAGGGAAACAAGTTAAGTGACTTGCCCAATATCACATAGCTAGTAAGAATCTGAGGCTGAATTTGAATTTAGGACCTGTACTCTATCCAGTGAGTCATCTAGCCGGTGATATGTAGGTAGAATAGAAAAGACTTGGGTATGTATTGGGTACTAGCTGTAAGGGCGAAGGAAAAATCAAGGAAGGTTCTGAAGTGAATGTGGTTGACTAGAAGGATGATAATGCTTGGTTATAACTGGAAAGTTATAATGCTTGGTCTTCCACTGTCCCTTTTGGCCATCCTTTAATAATTTAATAATTTAATAATTTAATAATCTTCTGGTAGAAGAGGCACATGAAGACAATTTGTTCCAGTGGCCATAAAGGCAGTAAAAGCAGGAACTGTGTTGCACTTAGAGCTTTGTTAGACACTGAAGAAGTCAAGGTTATCCTGGGCCATCATCAGCCATCCTGACTTTTGTTTTGCCATTGGACTTGAATGACTCTGGAAGAGAATAAGGTAGATGACTTTGTGCAATTCCATTTCACTCAAATCCCTGTGATATCATTTTGGTCTTCTTTGAGTACAAAGAAGAACCAACCAACCCCTTGACTCATATTCATTCTCATTTATCTCAATAAAGTTTGAAGGGTAATCCAGGAATATGTCTGTATATTTCCTTAGTAATTATTAACGTTTTAGGTCATTAATTAATAAAATAGCTCATCTGAATTCATTTAACATTATTTACTTCATAACTGGAGAAACCTCTTTTTTAATGAATAATTGTTCATCTCTCTCTCTCTCTATATATATATATGTATATAGATATAGATATAGATAGATAGATAGATAGATAGATATAAACTAATAATCTCCAAGGATTAACTCAATATTGAAGTCACTGGATGTACAATTTATTAATGATGTAACAAATAATAAAGCAATAACAGGGATAATTCTTTATAGTATTTTAGCTATGAGAAAGAGTACCACCAGTTATCTCAAACCAGCACTGTAATTGTAGTTTTGAGCAGAGTAAGATAATGAGTTCTGTTTTGTACATAACAATGTATCAATTGACCAATTTTTTTTAAAAACCCTGATTTTGCATGTTATTTTAGTGTTTAAGAAATGTATTTGCCACAAGCTGTAAGTATATGTAAACATGATCATAACATTATAGATGAGGTAATTAAGACTCTGAAGTGATAAGACTTCATATCAGAATATAATTCTAACTAAGGTTTCATGATTCAGTTACCCCTCTATCTCTACATGATACCAGATACTTCCAACTTTCATAGGAAACCATAATTTGGACAATAAAAGGTAATAACTCATTTCTACAGAGGCCTGAAAATATAATAGAGTCTGACTGGGCTAGCCATTATCAACATAAGTATTTGGGGAGAAGAAGGTTTAAGAGTTCACAAGAAACAAAGAATCTAGAACATCCCAAAATGAGGATTGAGAAAGGCAGGGAGGGGGATTATCTTTAGATGATACCTCTTACATGGTTCTCTAAAATTAAAAATCAATTTTATATCACTGTAAATACAATTTGTGTCTCCAGAGCAATAAAGAAATACAGAGGCCTAATGCAATTCCTGGAAGGGAGAGGATAACTGATTAGAGTTGTTAGAATTCGACGTAGGAGTCGAATTCCCCTGACCTCTATCTCAAGAGACTGAGGCATAGGGTATTGGAATAAGATACTGACCTAGAATTTGAGAGAAATTGGGCTAAAGAATAAAAATAAACAAACTCAAAAGATTATTTTTGTTTCCCTCCTCAGTATTCCTGAATCAACTGAATGCTTCTTTTCACGTGTGAATGGAACTGCTTATCAATGAAGTGTTTGTATAAAGTACTTAACAACTCCTCTAATATTTAATAACATGAGTGCTGACCAAAGTCTTTTTACTGAGCCCTAGGCCAAAGCTTAATGGCATAATTGGGGTGAGTGAGGTTTGGTTTAATGTATTAAAGATTCCATTTGAAATGGAATGTTATAAATTGCTGGCTGAAATGTATACCTATACCTAAACTTTAATGCTAACAGTTTCAGAATAATTTTTTGCTTTTCTTTTAATTTTTTTATTTTGAAATACAGTTTGTGGCCATTAGATGGCACTAAGCATTTCCAGTACTTTCCAGTAATGTGACTGTAATATTTTTACTTTACTGTTAAAAAGTATATACATTTTAGTTTTTCATGTGAAATTTGGAATGATTGTAGTTTATTAGAATGAGATATATAATCTCTCCATTGATTTAGTCTGACTTGGATATTTAAAGCAGTATTGTGATTTCTTTTTGAGATTAAAGATTGGGTAATTTTCAGTGTCAAATTGTGCAAATTTGACACAGAACAAAATCAAGAACATTTGCATTCACAATTGTGTTTAATTAGCATAATAGGATCATAGGTTTAGAGACAGAAGGAATCTTAGAGGTTTGCAAGTTCAACTCCTGCATTTTATAGATAAGGAGACTGAACTCCAGACAATTTAAGTGCTTTTCCCAGTCACACAGCTAGTATTTGAGGTGAGATTTGAATCCATGTTTTCCTGATTCTAGATCCAGGACCCTATCCCTAATAAAAGATTCCCTTCATATTTGAAAATGATGCTACTTTTATACCATTTTTTTAAACCCTTGTACTTCGGTGTATTGTCTCATAGGTGGAAGATTGGTAAGGGTGGGCAATGGGGATCAAGTGACTTGCCCAGGGTCACACAGCTGGGAAGTGGCTGAGGCCGGGTTTGAACCTAGGACCTCCTGTCTCTAGGCCTGACTCTCACTCCACTGAGCTACCCAGCTGCCCCCTTTTATACCATTTTTAAGACACATACTTTGTTTGTTTTACCAAAAATATTGAATATATATTATCAGATCCACATTCTCACAGCAAGATATCCTGACATATGCAATTATTTTCTAGTTATGTGGAAAAGTCAATTAACAGACTTTAATTAATTACTTACTCCATGTCAGATACTGTGTTTGCTAAACACTACAGATACAAAGAAAGGAGCCCCAATTGACACTAATGCATTGTTGGTGGAGTTGTGAACTGATCCAACCATTCTGGAGAGCAATTGGGAACCATTCCCAAAAAGCTATAAAACTGTGTATACCCTGTAATCCAGCAATACCACTGTATTGGTCTGTATTCCAAAGAGAAAACGCCATCCCTGGTTACTTCCCCATGTAAACTCTGGGTGGATAGGATGGGTCTCAGTTGGATCCCTTTTTCTTCAGGTGTAGGGCATCCCACAAGCTCCATCTCTGCCCTAGTTCACAAATTCTTTGGTTCTCTGGCTCACTGAATCAGTGTCTGCCTGTACTCTTTGCAGGCTTGGGAGAGGGTGAATTGGATGTCTTGGGTCAAGTTTCTGTTGCCTTGGGATTCCCAAATTGAGACTCTGCCTTAGGAAGAGTGTAGTCCTTCCCTCCTTCCCAGTCCTTACTCTCTTCTACAGAGGCTGGTCAGAGTTGGTCTACTGATTATTGCAACAGAATGCTGGAATAAGGGCAAAGGTGGCTGGCATGTGCCGGCAGATACTGTGACATCAAGAGAGAACTATTACGTGAGTCCTAAAGCACGAGCCAAGGAATCAGTTTGTATGCCTAGTATGGAAGCTTGTGGAAGATGAGAGCTGAGTGAACATTAGAAATAGTCATAAAATTGTTTACTCTGTTTGGCTTCTTTTTCATTTCCTGAAAAGACAATTGTAATTACTCTACCTCTGATGCATGATTCTTTGTACATATGTGTATCAACTGGTGGGGACTGCCATCTTTTTGTCATGTGACTTGGCTTGGTTATATCTTAATATACAAGAAATGACTGGTAATATACAAGAAATTACCAATGAGGCAGTCAAATCAGAATAAAATATTATTGTATAGCCAGATCATTGCCTGGGTTAGAGTGAGGATCAATCAACATCAAATTAGAAGAAATAAAAAAAAATGAGAAAGGCACCATAAACAATTACAACAGCTTTGATTTGACTTATTCCCACAGTGGAGTGCTAATGAAAGAAAATATATATGAGGGAAAAAAATCTTAAATGCCAGTCACAAGATCCCAGAGTAAATGAACATGGGACCAATCAGAAGTCACCTCTCCTTGTACTTGCACAGTAATAGAGGAGTAGAGCTATGCTAGTATTTGTTTAAGTAATTTGCTTTCAAAGTCTCTATCTGACTGTCTGCCTTTTGATCCAGCCATATCACTGCTGGGTTTATACCCCAAAGAGATCATAGGGAAAAAGACTTTTTTTTTTGTACACAAAAATATTCATAGCCATGCTCTTTGTGGTGGCAAAAAACTGGAAAATGAGGGGATGCCCTTCGACTGGGGAATAGCTGAGCAAATTGTGGTATCTGCTGGTGATGGAACACTATTGTGCCGAAAGGAATAGTGAACTGGAGGAATTCCATGTGAAGTGGAACAACTTCCAGGAATTGATGCAGAGTGAAAAGAACAGAACCAGGAGAACAATGTACACAGAGACAGATACATTGTGGCACAATTAAATGTAATGGACTTCTCTACTAGCAGCAATGCAATGATCCAGGACAATTCTGAGGGACTTATGAGAAAGAACAATATTCATATCTAGAGAAAGAACTGTGGGAGAAGAAACACAGAAGAAAAACAACTGCTTGGCCACATGGGTTGATAGGGATATGATTGGGGGTGAAGACTCTAAGCAATCACCTTAGTGCAAATATTAATATGGAAATAGGTCTTGATCAATGACACATGTAAAACCCAGTGGAATTGCTTCTTGGCTCTGGGAGGGTGTGGGAGGAAGGAAGGGAAAGAACATGAATCATGTAACCATGGAAAAATATTGATTAATTAATTTAAGATTAATTATTTTAATGATAACTTGTATTATATAATTATTATATATCTTATAATATATTTCATTTATAATATATTTTAATATTTTTTATTTTAATTAAGTTTTATAAAATTTATAAAAGTATTATATTATGTAATATAATAAATTTTATGATTAATTAATTTATTTTCAAATAAAAAAAACAAAACAAAGTCTATCTGAGTCAAGATATATCCTGGAAAAATTCATACATTGAAAAATAATTCTTCCATAATACTTCATACAACTATGCTTAATACATAATACAAAAAAAGGCAGCTGGGCAACATAGTAGATACAGTTCTGAACCTGGAATTAAGAACATCTGAGTTCAAATCACCTCTCAGACATTTATTTGCTGTATGATCCCTGGGCAAGTCCTTTAAATTTTGCCTGCCTCTATTTCCTTGAGTGTAAAATAGGGATAATAATCATACCTAGTTCACAGATTTGCAGTTAAATGAGATAATATTTGTAAATATTATGTGCTTGGCACATACAAGTGCTTAATAAATAAACACTTATTTCCTTTCTTCTTAAATAGTGGAAGCTTTCTGGTTGAGTATTCTTGTGCATTCCTTATAAAATAATGTCACCATCAAAATATGCCTTATGTGTATACTGTCTTCTACAAATAGAAGGTAAATGCAGAAGATGACCAAAGGTTTACTAGAGCTTATTTTCTTCAAGTTTGGGGCACCAATTGGCAGTACTTTCCTTTGTACAAAATAAGGACAAATATTTTGCTTCTTCCTCATATGTGTAGCAATGTTTGGCTAATAAAATCTGTTTCTCACTAATTCTAGGATCTTTTCTTGCCCCATATATCCAAAATCATTTTGTAAAACTTTCATGCCCACAGGCTTGAGTAGCTTCATGATTTGTGATACTTCTTAAAGTCTATCATCAGCCATCTATTCTGTCTGCCAAATTTTCAGACAACTGAGGCAAAAAGGACTGGTTTAATCCAACAAAATTCACATACATTGTTGGAATGCTGTCAGGTGAAGTTACAAACTCTCAGCTACACTTCCATTTAATTGTCACCTAGCTCCCTGGGTATCACATACAGTTTTGTCTCTCCTTCATTAAGGATTACTCTAACTTCAGTAGCACATGGTCCTTGCAACAGAGCAACTGTCTTCATGTTTTTCCTTGGCCAGTAGTGCATGAACCTCTCTTCAGCATTTCATACTGTATCTATTCCATACTTATCCCAATGTAATATTGGGATATTTTGTCAATATCCCAATCAACCTCAATATAATATTCATTACACACTTTCTCCTAGATTTCCTCTCCAGGGTTTTTATGACATTGCTTTCTTGATTCACCTCCTGCCTGTCTAATCAAACCTCATTAGTCTCTCTTGCTGGATGTTCATTTACCATGGATATGCCCCTAAGCTTCCTCTTTTCCCTTCTATCCCCCTAATTTGTAACTTCATCAACTCCCATTGATTCAATTATCATATTTTTGCAGGTGATTACAAGATCTATTTATTTAGCTCTAAGTCTTTCTTCTGAGCTCCATTCCTTCACCACCAATGGGGTGCTGATGTCTCATAAATGTCTCAAATAAAACATGTCCCAAACAGAACTCATTATCTTTCCCCAAAAACCCTTCCTCTCCTCTGAACTTTAAGAAAACCATCGTCCTTCTAGTCATAATCTTGATGTCATCTTTAGCTCTTCCCTTGCACTTACTCCACATATCCAGTCACTTGCCAAATCTTATAATTTCTTTATTTTCATCATCTTGTACATAAAGCCCTCAACACTCACAAAGCCACCACCCAAGTTTGGGCATTCTTCATATTTATCCTGGGCTATTTCAATAGTCTTCTAATTGCTTTTTGGTCTCAAGTCTTTCCCTACTCTAATCCAGCCAAGCAATCAACAAGAATTTATTAAATGCTTATAAGTATTTAGGAACTATGCTAAGTACTAAGGATCAAAGGAAAGCAAAAGCAGCCCTGCCCACAAAGAATGAATGAATAAATTTTAAAAAACATTATGCACTTATTTTTTCAAAGCACTGTTCTTAGCTAGGAATAAAAGTGGAAAAGTAAGACAGTCCTTGCTCTCAAGGAACTCACATTCTAAAGGGGAGTACAACATACATCAAAGATTTCAGTTACATGCCAAATGGAAAGGTCCTATAGTCTAAGGGTATAGCACATGGCAATGCCTCTTCTTTTAATGTCATTTCTATAGATAAAAACACGAGTTTCTGATGTTAAACCATCTGAACGGTGCTAAAGACTTTGACGACAAGGATTTTCCTTCCTGAGTTTTCAATAGCTGTGGTTGTAACACCTATAGAAAAGTTTGATGGGCTATGTCTCCAGAGAGGAAATTTGAGTTGCTTTTTTCCCAGAATGATGGCAGTAGATGTTGCTGGAAGCATTGTAGTTGGAGATGGAATACTCCCAATCAGGAGAGAAGTTAGAGCTAGGTAAAAAAAAAAAAGTTCTGAAAGGCACTGATCATCCTCTACTCAGCTACCAAAATTGTTTTCCTAAAGTGCATATCTGACCAGGTCATCACCTCACTGAATAAACCCCAGTGACTCCCAATTATTTCTGAATAAAAGGCCTCATAATAGTTCTTTATAACTTGGCCAACATATGTTGTTACATTCTATGATCCATAGTTCCATCCATACTATTCGTTTTTGTATTCAGTCATTCTCAGTTTTGTCCAACTCTTTGTGGCCCCATTTAGGCTGCCTTCATTCATGTTTTGCTGTTATTGTTCAGTTATTTCAGTCATGTCAATATATTCATGACCTCATTTGGGGGTTTTATTTGCAAAGATGCTGGAGTGATTTGCTATTTTCTCATCTCATTTTACAAAAGAAGAAGCTGAGACAGACAAGGTTAAGTGACTTGCCCAGAGTTACACAGCTAGTAAGTGTCTGAAACCGGATTTGAACTCAGGTCTTCCAAACTCTAATCCTATCCCTCTATTCACTGTACCACCTCGCTGCCTCTTTTCATACTAATGTACTTGCTATTCCTCAAACATGACACTCCATCTCCCATCCCTGTATCTTTGTACTTGTTATTCCCTCTGCCTGGAATACTTTATCTCCCAACCTCTAACTCTTAGAATCCTTGGCTTCCTTTAAGACTCAGCTTAAGAGCCATGTTCTCCAGAAGACCTCTCCCAGTCTTCCCTCCTCCCTAGCTATTAGTACCATCATTCAAAGCTTACTTTCCATTTCTTCACTATTTATCTCTTGTATGTTCCAATTTATATATGTTGTCTCTTCCATAAACTTCCTTTAAGGCCGGTACTGGTTTTTCTTTTTCTTTTTATTCTTAACACTTAAGCATGGTGGCTGGCATATAGTAAATGCTTAATAAATTCTTGTTGATTGATATGGCAGTGGGTTGTTGTCAGTCGTTATTTCAAGAATAGCTTCATAAACATGGACTTTGAATTTTTCTATCAACAGCCCACATCAATGCTAAGAATTCCAGTTTATGTATGGGATGGTGAATCTTACTGTCACTATTTCTTCATTTGATGAAGGCACTTGGTTTCTGATAATCATCTCCTGGGCCATTCTTAAAATGCTTATGAGTCAATGAGACTCTGTGGGTTATTTCTCAGACCTATCCCACATACCATTTATGCATTGAGAACATATTACTTCTCTTTCTGAACTCCTATGCAAACTGATTCTGGTATTCTTTTGGTATTGGAGAAAAAACAAAGTTAAACTTCTCAAGATCCACTTATGAATCTGAAATACCAGTACTCTCAATATAAATTGCTATTTATATTGGTTCTATATTTCAGTAAGTCATGGGGTGGGTCATATGTGCTACTTAGTTCTCCATTAGTCTGAATGCTGACTTCTTTTGGCTTAACGTTGTAGCATAGTACTGTAAATCTGGAGAACTATATAGGTCCCAATGGAAAGAAGAAACAGGGGCTATCAATTATTTATGAGTCCTTTGCATTTTCTGTCCAGTGAAACAAAACATGCCTTATATTCAATATCAAAACAAGACTAAGTATTGCAATAGAGCTGAGGATCAATTTCATTTTGTAGTAGAGAGAACTAAACACAATATTCTGATAGTCCTAGGGAAATCCTTGGGTAGGATCAAAAGCCATGGTGTTATTGGGAGGTCTCCAGACAGAACCAGGTCCATTTGATCTCAATTAACACATAGATTTTATTACCATATTTCAAAATCTCCTAGAATTTCAGGTTGATGTGAACTTTACAAATTTTTACTGCTAAGAGGCATCTGCATGGTGTAGTGGAATAGAGTGCTGAACCTGGATCCTAGTTAAGTCACTTAACCTCTGTCTGCTTGTTTCCTTTTCTGTAAAATGGAGTTAATAATAGCGCCTACCTCACAAGGTTATTGTGAGGATTGAATGAGATATTTATAAAGCACTTAGCACAGTGCATGGTACATAATAAACAATAAATAAATGGTTGTTGTTTTCCTTCTTTCTTCCATGACTGCTCCTGAATTTGTTCCTTTTACTCTGCTCACACTGCCAACTCTCTCTTAGACTATAATAGTAGCTTCCTAACTGGTCTTCCTATATGAAGTTTCTACCCTCTATATTTCATGCTTCCAAAATCACAGATCCTATGTCATTCTTCTATTCTAAAAACTTTAGTGGTTTCCTATTGCTCATTGGATGAAATACAAACTCTTTCTCCTAGTAATTAAGACTCTTTAAAATTTGGCCCAGCTGTTTACTGCAGTGGATACAGTTTTGGGTCTAAAGTCAGGAAGACTCATCTTAGTAAACTGACACTATTAAAACATTGACTCTCTAAGCTCCAGAGAGCCCTCAAAGGAGTACTGTGAGTACACTTACGTATGACATGGAGCCATCTCCTATTTGTACCTTTTTTCCTTTGGTTCTAGAAAGCTAAAAGACTCCCAAATTGGAGTTTGACAGCAGCAGAACCATGAGCCCATGTTGTCCTAAAAAGCAACCTGCTTGATCCTTCCCAGCAGTAGGTCAACCTCACCATGAAGGTTGACTCAGTTTTTGATACTTGACACTTTCTCAATTCCTTCAGGTACTTCTCTTCTCTGACTGGACAGCTGGAAGGTGAAGCAATAAACTCTACTCAATGCCTTCCTTCATAATGAAAGTACTTCTCCATTTTTTATCAGCAACTATGCTTGATTTTAACTCCATAGATCAATTGGCCTCCTCTTGCTTACTATCTTCCTTTCTCCTCCCCATCCAACTCCGGCTTTTCAGCTCCCTTTTCTCTATTGTCTCCCCCTCCCCACCCCATTAGATTACAAGCTCCTTGGGGGCAGTGGCTCTTATTTTTTCTTATTTGTATCTCTAACATGTAGCACAGTGCCTGTCACATAGCAGGTACTTGATAGATATTTACTGAATTAAATTGAAGAAAGTGAATTGTACATTTTGCCACATTTGGAAGTGAATTTTGTGAATGGAATGCTTTATATCTGCCTGAGTAAGTTTGAATCCACTCTTCTCTGAGATAGAGATATAGTGAATAGAATATGACTCCTGCATTGAAGGCAAGGATTTTGTATATCTCTTCTTGCTCTATCTTCTCAGTAATTATCCTTTTGTAAATGTCAATTATATTATTAAATTGATGGTGATATGCCCTGATCCTCTACCCCACCAACACTCCTTATCCCTTTCCCCCTCTGCTTTCCTATAGAATAAGATACATTTCTATACCCAACTGAGTATGTTATGTTCTTCCCTATTTGAGCCAGTTCCAATGAGAGTAAAGTTCAAGCACTCCCCTCCCAACCTCCCCCATCTTCACCTCCACTACCATGAATTTCATGACTTTTTTTGTGAGATGATTTACCCTATTCTATTTCTCCTTTATTTCTTCTTTCAATTGATTCCTCTTTCTCACCTCTTAATTTTACTTTTTTAGATGTCATCCCATCATTTTCAACTCATGTCCTTGCCCTCTGCCTATGTATACTCCTAACTTCTCTAACAATGATAAAGTTCTTAGGAGTTACAACTACTATCTTTTCATCTAGGAATATAAAGGGTTTAACTTTATTGAATGTCTTTTGATTTCTCTTCCCTATTTATTCTTTTAAGCTTTTCTTGAATCTTATATTGAGTGTCAGATTTTTCTATTCAACTCTGGTCTTTGCATCAAAAAAGCTTGAAAGTCCTTTATTTCATTAAATACTCATTCTCCCCTTCTGCCCCCCAAAGGATTATATACAGTCTTCCTGGGAAGGTTATTCAGTCTTTTTAAAAAAAATTTTATTGATTAAGAAAAATTTTCCATGGTTACATGATTCATGTTATTTCCCTCCCCTCTTCCCATCTCCCTCTGGGAAGATTATTCTAGATTGTAGTCCTAGCTCGTTTGGTCTCCAGAATATATTCCAGATGCTCTGATTCTTTAACATAGAAACTGCTAAGTCTTATGTTATCATGTCTGTGGCTCCATGATATTTGAATTGTTTCTTTTTAGCTGCTTGCATTATTTTTCTCCTTGACCTGAGATTTCTGGAACTGGGCTATTATGTTCCTGAAAGTTTGCATTTTGAAATCTCTTTCAGGAAATGATTGAGATTCTTTTAATTTCCATATTACTATGGCTCTAAAATATCAGGGTAGTTTTCCTTCATAATTTCTTGAAAGATGATTTCTATGCTTTTTTATTATGGCTTTCAAGTAGTCCAATAATTTTTAAATGATCTCTTCTAATTTTCCAGGTCAGTTGTTTTTCCAATAAAATATTTCATAATTTCTTCTATTGTTTTATTCTTTTGACTTCGTTTTACTGTTTCTTATTCTATCATGGAGTCATTAGCTTCCACTTACCCAGTTCTAATTTCTAATGCATTATTTTATTCAGTGAGCTTTTGTACCTCCTTTTCCACTTGACCAGTTATACTTTTTAAAGAATTCTTTTCCTCAGCAAATTTTTGTATATCCTTTCCTATGTGCTTTTTTTTTAAACCCTTGTACTTTTTGGTGTATTGTCTCATAGGTGGAAGATTGGTAAGGGTCCTATGTGCTTTTTAAAGGGTTTTCTTCAGCAGATTTTTGTGCCTCTTTTACCAACTGGTATGTTCTGGGTTTGTTTGGGTTTTTTTAGATTCTATGTTTTACAGCATTTTTGTATCAACTTTACTAAGTTATTGACTCTTTTTTTCATAATTTTCCTGTACCACTCATTTGTTTTCCAAATTTTTCTTCTACATTTCATATTTTATTTTTTAAATTTTTTTGATTATTTTCAGACTTGAGTCCAATTATATTTTTATTCAAGTATTTTGATACAGCAGTATTGACTTTGTTGTCTTTTGAGTTTGTGTTTTGGTCTTCCCTGTTACCAAAATAACTTTCTATGTTGAGTTTATTTTTTTGTTGTTTACTCATTTCCCATAATTTTTCTTGTCTTTTAACTTACAAACATTGTTACAAGTAAGCTCCTGTTCTGTGTTGAAAGGGTCACTGTCCGAAGCTTTAGGTTCTTTGTGCAGCTGCCTTCAGTGCTAGCCCTTGGTGATCTTAAATTTTCAGTTCTTTGAAGATGGTAGGATCTAACAATAAGTGTGCTTAATACATTCCTAGCCTGTTCTCTGTTCTATGAGCTGAGGAGCCACAAGCACTCTTTTCCACCCTGAAACTTTGACCAAGGTCCCCTGTTCCTTTGCTCCCCTGAAGTCACAAGTGCTAGTATGTGCTGGTGCTTCTCCAAAAGTTTCATACCCAGAGCCAGCAAAGAGACTCCTGTAATCTTTTGACTAGTTGTCTGACAACTTTGCCACCTATAGTTGAGAACTCCAAAAGCTGTTACTACTAATTAAGCTTCCCCAAGGACTGTATTGGTTTGTACTTTGGCACACTGCTCTGCTTTCTGCTTCTACCAGCAAGTAACAGACTCCTCCTGCTAAACTTCTGACTTGTCTTGGCCTGAAAAATTGTTTCACCCTGTGCTTTTGTGGGTTCTGTTACTCCAGAATTCATTTTGAGGAGTTATATCAAAATTGTTTGGAGAGTAATTTTTTAAAAAATTTATTTATTTAGAATATTCTTCCATGGTTACATGATTCATGATTTTTCCCACCCCTCTTCTCTCCCCCTTCCCAGAGCTGACAAGCAATTCCACTGGGTTATACATGTATCATTTTTCAAAACCTATTTCCATATTATTAATATTTGCAACAGAGTGATCTTTTAACACCAAAACCCTAATCATATCCCCATCAAACCCGGTGATTGATCATATATTTTTCTTTTGCATTTCCACTCCTACAGTTCTTTCTCTGGTTGTGGATAACATTCTTTCTCATAAGTTCCTTGATATTATCCTGAGTCATTACATTGCTATTAGTAGAAAAAAATCTGTCACATTTGATTGTGCCACAATGTTTCCATTTTGGAGAGTAATTTGTTAGAGATCATGTAGGTCCCTATGCCTTCATTGCCATCTTGGCTCTGCCCACCCCTGCACTTAATTTCTTTGTAAAGATGTTGCTTAATGTATTTGTTGCATACTTATGGTCATTGGTCTGAACATTCTTTTTAATAATAAATTAATATTCTAAATTCATCAAGATCATTTTATATGTATAGAGTGGCTATGTATAAGGCCTTATATTGAATTTATTGATTAATGAAAAACACTATAAAATGATAGAACCATAGTATGACAGAACTGGATGGGATCTAAGAAATAATCTAATCATATTTTCTAATTTTACATGGAATATGCTTACAATAAAATGTCTCATAGAGGGGTTTCTAAGTAACACATGATATTTTAAAATATTTAATATAAAGTTATGATTCAACAGAATAATTTAGATAGACCTTTAGATAGTTCTAAATAATAATTTAGATAATTCATTGCAACTAGATTTGACTTACAATATTCTTCCATACAGTAAGTCAAAGTAACTTTTTTCAGAGATATCAAACATAAATGGCAAGGTCCCTATCAGCTTAAAATTTCCATTGCTCTTATCTTCATGGGAAGCAGTGCTATATAAGCAGAAGCACAGAAGAACCGAAACTCAGGAAGGTGCCCCTTCCATGCAGAAGCAGAGCCCATCTTTAACATAAGTTAAAAGTAAAGAGATAGGTCAGGAAAATGAACAAATAAGAAAAAAGGAACCTCATCATAGAAAATTACTATGGTGACTACAGAGATTAGAACCCAAACTCAAAAGAAGATAATGAAGTCAAAACAGCTATATGTAAGGCCTGAAAGAAAAATGTTAATTTGTTACAGGCCCCAAAAGAATTTCTGAAAATGTTCAAAAGGAATTTAAAACAAAAATTTAAATTAATAAAAAAGAAAGGTAAAAGAATTTGGGAAAAGAAATGAGAGTGAGGTTCCGGGTTAAGATGGCGGCAGAGTAAGAAGCAGCTCTTAACCTCTCCTGACCAAAACATACAAAACTCCTCAAGGGGACATAAAAACAAGTCCAGACGAACGGAGGAACCCCACAACAGGGCACAGCGTGGAAGGTACGTGGAATCGAGGCATTTCCATGCTATAAAAGGGGTGAAACAGCTCTCACTAAATCGCGGGCTGAGCAACCACCCCACCCCCAACCCCTCCACACACAACATCTATAGCTCTGAAGCCAGCTAAAAAGAAATAGAGCAAGTTTGGGGCACCCATCGAGTCATTGGCAGCTCCGGGGCCTGTTCCTGAGAGCAGCAAGATTTAGGACCCCAATAAGCCAAAGAACGCACGCGAAATCTGAGCGCGGGAACAGAGAGTGGACGCCGGACGCAGAGCGTGGGCTGAGAGTGCAGGCACGGGCGGAGGCGTGGGTGGAGGCAGACACAGCCAGGAACTAAAGCTCTGAAAACCTGAGTGGGGAACCAGTGCAGACCGGTATACGACTGTGGAAACAGCGCCCTGAGACTTGTAAAGGAACCTCCTGCAGAGGATCAAGCAAGGGGGTCCACCAGGGGGCTTGACCTTGGAAAAAACCAGAACTCAGACCTCAGGAGCCAATAGATCGCAGACAGACACTGAGCACGAGGATAAACCTGAGAAGCTGCTGGGCTAATGATGGCTACCCAGTCTCAGGAAGCTCAGAAGAGAAAGAATAACAACAAGAAAAAGAAGCATTTGACACTCAACAACTTTTACACAGAGAAAATCCAGACAACCGAGCAAACAGAGGAGGAGAACAAACAAGCATCCGGACCCTCCTAAAATAAGGAAAACTCCTCACAAGCTATGGAAGAGTTCAAAACTGAGATTTTGAGGGAAATGGAAGAGATCTGGCAAGAAAATAAATGTACATTCGATCCAGAGAAGAAAATGGTTAGAAATATTATTGCCAAATTCAAAAGCTTTCAAGCAAAAGAAAAAATCTTACAAGAAGCCAGAAAGAGACAATTCAAATATCAAGGAGCACCAATCAGGATCACACAGGATCTGGCAGCCTCCACGCTAAAAGATCGCAAGGCTTGGAATACGATATTGAGAAAGGCAAGAGAGCTGGGCCTGCAACCATGGATAACCTACCCATCAAAATTGACTATATATTTCCAGGGGAAAGTATGGGCATTCAACAAAATTGAAGAATTCCAGGTATTTGCACAGAAAAGACCAGGGCTAAATGGAAAGTTTGATATCCAACCACAAAAATCGAGAGAAA
>NC_058131.1:466806271-466818407 GCF_016433145.1 Gracilinanus agilis | reverse complement strand
TAGTCAAAATCAGAAGGGAAACAACAAATTGGGAAAAAATCTTTATAACGAAAAACTCTGACAGGGGTCTAATCACTCAAATATACAAGGAGTTAAAGCAATTGTATAAAAAATCAAGCCATTCCCCAATTGATAAATGGGCAAGAGACATGAATAGGCAATTTTCAGGTAAAGAAATCAAAAGTATCAATAAGCACATGAGAAAGTGTTCCAAATCTCTAATAATTAGAGAAATGCAAATCAAAACAACTCTGAGGTATCACCTCACACCTAGCAGATTGGCTAAAATGAAAGAAGGGGAGAGTAATGAATGTTGGAGGGGATGTGGCAAAATTGGGACATTAATGTATTGCTGGTGGAGCTGTGAAATGATCCAGCCATTCTGGCTGGCAATTTGGAATCATGCTCAAAGGGCTATAAAAGAATGCCTGCCCTTTGATCCAGTCATACCATTGCTGGGTTTGTACCCCAAAGAGATCATAGATAAACAGACTTGTACGAAAATATTTATAGCTGCGCTTTTTGTGGTGGCAACAAATTGGAAAAGGAGGGTATGTCCTTCAATTGGGGAATGGCTGAACAAACTGTGGTATATGCGGGTGATGGAATACTATTGTGCTAAAAGGAATAATAAACTGGAGAAGTTCCAGGCGAACTGGAGAGACCTCCGGGAACTGATGCAGGGCGAAAGGAGCAGAGCCAGAAGAACTCTGTACACAGAGACTGATATACTGTGATAAAATTGAATGTAATGGACCTCTGTACCAGCAGCAATACAATGACGCAGGACAATTCTGAGGGATTTATGGTAAAGAACGCTACCCACATTCAGAGGAAGGACTGCAGGAGAGGAAACATATAAGAAAAACAACTGCTTGAACGCATGGGTCGGGGTGGACATGATTAAGGGTGTGGACTCGAAACTACCACACCAATGCAACTACCAACAATTTGGAAATAGGTCTTGATCAAGGACACATGACAAAACTAGTGGAAATGTGCATTGGCCTTGGGTGGGGGGAGTGTTTGGGGGGTTGAAGGGGAAAGGTGGAGCATGAATCATGTAACCATGTTAAAAATGAATATTAATAAATGTTTAAAAAAAAGAAATGAGAGTGATGCAAGAAGATCATGAATAAAAGACTCAACAACTTGGTAAAGGAGACATAAAAAATACTGAAGAAAAGGACTTCTTTAAAAGAAGAATTCGACAAGTAGAAGAAAAGATACTAAAATTCACCAAAGAAAAGAGCTTCTTATAAAGTAGAATTAAGCAAATATAAAAAGAGGAATAAAGCGCAATGAAGGAAATATTATTCCTTAAAAATTAGAATTGGGCAAGTTGAAGTTAATGACTCTATGAGACATTAAGAAACAATAAAACAAAATCAAAAGAATGAAAAAATATAAGAAAATGTGCAATATCTCATTGGAAAAAACAACTGATCTGGAAAATAGATCAAAGAAAGAATTATTGGCCTACCTAAAAGTCATGACAAAAAAAGGCCTAGAAATCATGTTTAAGAAATTATTAAGGAAAAATGACCCTAATATCTTAGATCCAGAGGGTAAAATGGAAATTGAAAGAACCAGTCACCTCTTAAAAGAGATCTCAAAATGCAAACTCCCAGCAATATTATAGCCAAAATCTAGAGCTCCTAGGTCAAGGAGAAAAAAATTGCAAACAACCAGAAAGAAAAAAAAAATTCAAATATCATGGAGCCACAGTTAACACAAGATCTAGCAACTTCTACATTAAGGTTTAGAGTGTTTAGAGTATGTTATATTCTGGAGGGTAAAGGAATTAGTATTAAGCTAAGAATAACTTTCCCAGCAAAAATAAGTATAATTCTTCAGGTTGAAAAGTGAATATTTAAAAAAACAAAGGACTCTCAAGCACTCTGATGAAAAGACCAGAGCTGAATAGAAAGTTTGACCTTCATATTTAAGAATCAAGAGTAGCATAAAAAAGTAAAGGTAAAAGAGAATTCAAGTGATTCAATAAGGTTAAACTATTTGTGCTCCTACATGGGAAGATGATACTTATAACTCCTAAGAATGTTATCATTATTAGGGCAGTAAGAAGGAGTATACATGGACAAAGGGCATGAGTATAAATTAACTATGATGGAATGATATGAAAATAATAAAGGGGCAAAAAAGAGGGATGTCTTGGGGAAAGGAGAAAGAGAGGGGTAGAATAGGGTAAATTATCTCAAATAAAAAAGCATGAAAAAACAGCTTTTTTTTGGAGGAGGGAAATGGGGAGAGGCAATGCTTGAACCTTACTCTCATCAGAATTGGTTTCTAGAGGAAATAAAATATACATACAGTTGGGTTTAAAAATCTATTTTACCCTACAGGGAAGTAGCAGGGGAAGAAGAGGGAAGGTTACTGATAAAAGGAAGGGCAAGTAGGAAGAGGTGGTAGTCAGAAGTAAAATACTTTAGGAGGGACAGTTTAAAAAGAGGAAGAAAGAAAAGGATCAACAGGGAAAAAATAAGATGGAGGGAAATGTGCAATCATAATGGTTGATGTAAATGGGATAAACTCACCTATTAAATGGAAACAGTTGGCAGAATGGATTAAAAATCAGCATCCTATAATAGGTTGTTTACAGCACACTTGAAGCAAAAAGACATACACAGGATAAAGAAGAAGAGTCTACTGTTATTAAAACAATGAGAAGAAAATGAAATTGAAAAATTAAAATAGGCAGTGAGGAAATGAAGAAAACTATCGTTCTTTGCAGATGATATGATGGTATACATAAGAATCCTAGAGAATCAACTAAAAGTAATTTAAATTATTAATAACATCAGAAAAATTATAGGACATAAAATAAACCCACATAAATCATCAGCCTTTCTATATATAATGAACAAAGTTCAGCAGCAAGAGAAAGAAAGATATTCCATTTAAAATAACTGTAGACAATATAAAATACTTGAAAGTGTTCTTGTTGTGACAAGTCCAGGAATTATATGAACAAAATTATAAAAACATTTTTCACACAAATCTATACAATTGAAAAAATATTAATTGCTCATGGGTAAGCTAAGCCAATATAATACTACCAAAATTATTTTATAGTGCTAGAAAACTAATAACAAAATCAATCTGGAAGATCAAACAGTCAATTATGAAAGGAATCAATGAAAAGAAAGGTGAAGGAACATGTACCAGATCTTAACAGTACAGACCTTAAATTGTATTACAAAGCAGTAATCATGAAAACAATTTGGTACTAAGAAACAGAGTGGTGGATCAGTGGAATAGATAAGGTACACAATATATGTCAATGACATAGTAAGCTAGCACTTGATGAATGAAAAAATATAAGCTTTTGAGAGAAGAATTCATGGACAAAAATTGCTGGGGGAAAAGGGGAAAGGATCTACTTGTACAAAAATATTTATAGCTGCTCCTTTTGTGGTGGCATAGCATTGGAAATTGAAAGGATGTCCATCAATTGCGGAATGGCTCAACACATTATTGTATATGATAGTGATGGAATACTATTGTGCTGTAAGAAATGATGAGCAGGATAATTTCAGAAAGAAATGAAAGGACCTACATTAACTGATGCAGGTGAAATAAGCAGAACCAGGAGAACATTGTACACAGTAAGAGCAATATTGTACAATGATTGACTGTGAAAGACTTAACTACTCTCAACAAAATAATGATCCAGGACAATTCTGAGGGACTTATGACAAAGACTGCTATTCACTTCCAGAGAAAGAACTGTTAAGAGTTGGAATGAAGATGAAAGCATACAATTTTTCACTTGTTTATTTGGGTTTTTGTATGCTGGTTTTGGTTGTAAATGATTATTCACTTACAAAAATTAACAATATAGAAATATATTTTGCATGATAATACATGTATAACCCAGTCTGAATTGCTTGCCATCTCTGAGAGGGGAGAGGGAAGGGAAGAAAGGAGACAATTTGGATCACATAACTTTGGAAAACAAATGGAAATTTATTACATTTAATTGGTAAAAATAAATAATTTTTTTAAATTGCTGGAAAATGCTGCAATTTGACAGAAACTAAGTTTAGCCCAACCTCTCACACTATATACCAAGATAAGCAATTGTCTTTGCTAAAGGCAAATATAAAGAGAAATGAGTCAATTTCTAAGTATACAAGTCATCCCCCAATTGACAAATGGTCCAAACATATGAACAGGCAGTTTTCAAAAGAAGAAATCGCAGCTATCTATAGTCATATGAAAAATGCTCTAAATGACTATTGATTAGAGAAATGCAAATTAAAATAACTCTGAGGTATCCTTTTATACAGACCAGATTGACAGAAAAGGAAAATGACAAATGTTGGAGGGGATTTGGAAAAATTGGGACATATTCTCTGTTAGAGGAGTGATCTAACAATTCTGAAAGCAATTTTAAAATATACCCAAAGGGCTCTAAAAGGGCACTTTGATTTACTAATACCATTACTAGGTCTTTATCCAATGAGATTTTTTTAAAAAATGCTCTTTTTGTAGTGGCAAAGAATAGGAAATAGGAAATTGAGGGGATGCCCATCCACTGGAAAATAGCTGAGCAAAGTGTAGTATACAATTGTAGTGGTATATTATTGTGGTATAAGAAATGACAAGCAAGATGCTTTCAGAAAAATGTGGAAAGACTTACATGAACTGATGCAAAGTGAAATGAAATAGAACCAAGAAAACATTGTACACAGTAACAACAATAGTGTATGATGATCAACTGTGAATGACAGCTATTCTTTAGCAATAAAATGATCCAAGACAATTTTGAAAGACTTATGATGAAAAATTTTATCTACCTCCAGAGAAAGAATCAATGGAGTCTGAATGCAGACTGAAGCATTTTTTTCTTTTACTTTGTTTTCCTTGGGTTGTTTCTTTTTTTTTGGTCTGTGTTTTCTTTCACAACATGGCTTATATGGAAATATGTTTTGCATAACTGCATATATCAATTTATCTTGCCTTCTCAAGGTAGGAAAAAGGGAAAGAAGAAGGGAGAAAATATGGAACTCAAGTTTTTTTTCAAAAATAATGTTAAAATTATTTTTACATTTGATTAGAAAAAATAAAATACAAAAAATTTTAATACTTGGTATTTCATTGTCTGCAAAAGTATTATACAATACTTTATTATTAATATGGCTTTCTTTTTAACAAAACTATTATAATAGTTAACCTTAAACAAGGCACACTGTGCCAATGTTTACTTGAAACCAGAACAGTATTTACTTTATTTACTGTTTCCTATTTCCATTGGGTTATCACCTTCACATTAAAACAATTCATTCTCTTTCATTAGTTTCCCAATCCTAGCCACAAGGCAATAGAATTTATGGATAATTACAACAAATCTTGGGTAACTTTAAAAAATCCCACAGAACAATACAAGGATAAAATATAAGTGACTTTTATAGCTTAAGAAATGTAATAGTTGCTCTTAAATGTACTGCTTTGAGTGCCTCATTGCTATTACAAAATGGAATTTATGCAGAGAGTAAGAAAAAAGCCAGCCTCCTGCATTTATAGTGAATTAGAGAGGTTGGAATGATTTCACTGACAGCCAATACAATATCTTGAAAGGAGTCCAGACTTTTAAAGCCATTTCCTAAATACTGTTAACAAGCACAGGTGCTTCCTGATTTCAGTTCAGATTTTTTTTTTAAGTAACTCAGGAAAACATTTAAAATCCCTTTTTGGCTTCTTATCTCTTGTGTCACAACCAAGATTTTGCTCCCAACTCTCCATGATCTCTTTATTTTACTTTACTTTTTATTTAAGCTTTTTGTTCACATTTTTTAAATGTCCTTTCTTCCTCCCTTACCCAGCAAGTTATCCCTTATAACAAACAATAAACATTAGAAAAATAGAAGTTCAGCAAAATCATGCAATATATCAAGTATTTCTATAGTCAATATTCTATACCCATAGTACTTTACTTTTGCAATTAAGAGAGATTGGTATGCTTTCTCAACTTTTCTCTGGGATAAGCTTAGTTATTATGATTAAGCAGCTTTTAATTTCATTTCTTTGTATTTTCCATTTTTATTACTGTCATTATCATGCATATAGTTTCTCTGGTTCTCCTTACTCTGCATTAGTTCATACAAGTTTTCTCATGCTTCTTTGCATTCTTCATATTATTTGAAACCCAGTAATATTCTGTAAAATTCATATAGCATAATATTTTTAGCCATTTTCTTATCAATGTGTACCTACTCTGTTTCCAAGTCTTCCAAAGCACAAGTAGAGCTATGAATATTTTTGGTGTAAAAAGGATCTTTTTTTTCTTCCCATTTATTACCTCCTTCCAAGGAAATATATGCCAAGATCACTGAGTATCGATCTTCTAATCAGTTGGGTTTTTTTTTTTAAGCAGACATCCAAAGTGTTTTCCAGAACAGTTGGATCAATTAACAATTTTACCAACAGCTTACTATCATTAAAGTATAACTTGCTTTTCCCTTTAAGTGTATGTAAGCCTGAGGTTGAAACCAATCCATTTGGCTCTAGTGCCTTGACTAGATGAGAACGCTTTTTTGATTAAATCAAAACTGAGTGTGAAAAGGCTTGTACACCATCTTGTATCAATTGAAGCCATTGTGGAAAAGACTTGATCATACTCTATTTATACAACCTGTATAAAAAGAATTGAGGGAACAGATTTTAAGTTTTGTGATTTTAGCATTCAAGGAAGGGAAAAGGAACAAGCATTTGTTAAGCACTATGTTCCAAAAGCTCCAAAAATATAATCTCATTTGAACCTTACAACTCTGTGAGGTAAATGCTATTATTGTCTCTATTTTACAGGTGCATTGAGACCAGCAGTGACTTTCCCAGGGTCACACAGCTACCTGCCTCTGATTCCTAGGGAGCTGAGGCAACTTCATCCTTTCCCTTTTCCTCACACTGGCCATACACAGTCATAGACAAGTTTAACCAGTGAATTAACTTCAAAGTAAAGTAAAAAAAGAAAAAGAAAGGCAAACTTCTTTCAGGAGATCTGAGTTCCTGCCACATTCTTCAATCAAGTACATAAGAATCTCCAGAGATTAGGGAGGTGGGGTGGACTGGAACCACTTTGCCCTCTGATAAGACACCACCTCAAATAGATGAAAACTCTACCATAATTCTCTCTAAACATCATGCCATGTGATTAATGTGGTTAAAAATTTCCCCGGGGAACCTTTATAGTCCTAGCAAATTTCTTCTGGGTTCCTTTTGCAAAGGGAACCCAAAATTTCCCCCAATAGATCTCTGTTTTAAAAGCAATTCTAGTAGTATTCTAAACTCACCTAATAAAAGAGCCAATAGTCTAAGTTAGGGGGAAATAGCATATAAGATCAAATAAACCATCAAATCAGATGAGGTTCCCATAAACGGAATTAATAATTTCATTACATTGTATTTGCTATGCATATAATATAATACAAGCAGCAGTCTATGTCTATTCAATGCAAAAAAGAAGATAGACCTGCTACCTAGGTGGCTAAATAGATTGAGAGCCAGCCCTGGAGGCAGGAGATCTTGCGTTCAAATTTAACCTCAGACACTTCCTATTTGTGTGACCTTGGGCAAGTCACTTGACCCCAGTTGCCTAGTCCTTACTGTTCTGTTTAGTATCAATTCTCAGATAGAAGATGATGGTTAAAAAAAAAATGAACATTTCTCAATGAGGCCCAAGAATTTTAGTGATGCAATTTCCATCATTTTCATATAAGGTTTAATATCAATACTTGTAAAAGATTCAGTAATGCATATAACACTACTTCGAGATTCAACAAATGAAAATTTTACCACCTCAATTTTTTTATACCTCAATAGCATTTTTTTTGGAGACTATTGACTATAGACTATATGCCTATTGACTTGTAAGGGAAGCACACATTTATAGCCTAAAATAAAAAGAAATGCCAATTTCTCAAGGATCCTATGAAGTAGGATACCAGAAAATGAGAGCCATGAGCAAATAGTATCTCTAGGCATCTCCCAAACTTAATGGTTCCAATTTTCTACTAGATAAAACTCATACATAGCAGGTGTACTCTAGCTCAGTTTTCTTGTTCCTCACATTTTTAAGTAATGGTGGTAGTGGTCTGGAAGTGGAAATGAGAAGCAGTTGAGTATTCCCACTCCCCTTCCATGAAACTTTGATTTACTTTGTTCTTGTTTTTCTCTCTTTTCTAATCTATTCTGAAATTTATTCCCAAATGTATGGGCTTCCTTACTTGTTCCTTCGCTATTATCTCTATAATAGAGTATTTAAAGTATAGAATAAATAGTCTCCCAGGAAAAGAGAGTTTCTGGAATAACAAATTTGAACCTTCTCTATTATTGCCTTTCTAGAACTAATTCCATTCCTCATTGTTTCTGATTTGCTTCACTCAGAGAAATATCATTTTAGGTTTGGAAACAATGTTGAATGGAAGTAGTATCATGTGAAGTGAATCACTCTGTGTCATGAGTCATGAGACCTGTATCTTCTTCCTGCCCTTACCATGATCACTTACCACTCCCAAGGCTAGGCTATTCTGTTTCTATTTCCCCTTTCCACATTGTGTGCTAGCTGCTCTTGTGTACAAATACATTCTATCTCCTGGGGTTAAATTCAGTCCTGGAAGGTACAACACTTACTCAGAATGGGTGTATAAATTTCCCCAGACAAAACTCATTTTAAGGCCCAATTTCTTACTACATAGAACTCCACCCTAAACTGGAATGTTCTTTAGTGGCACTCTTTCATTTCCTCTCAGAGAGAGAAACCTATTTTTCTTTAATCCCGTTTTCCAATAGTATTCCTTCTCTTGTAATCCTTTTATCTTATTTTCTCATACTCTCCACATCCCCAATCTTATTGAGAGACTAAAGAAGATATTTTTTCTCAGCTTACCTCTGTACTAAGTCAGGATCCTGTGTTATCCCTCCTAGAAAACCTATTGATTAATTTATAAAGGAATGAGAGATTTAATCCAGAGAATATTTATTCAACTTGGTTTCCCTTTCTTCTCTTGATCTTTTAAGGTCTCCTTGAATCATTAACTTGTCAGGTCTTTTTTGTTTCTTGAAGCCCTCTTTTTACACCTCGGTAGCATTTTTTTGAGTCTATTGACTATAGACTATATGCCTATTGACAATAAAACATGAGAAAATAGATTTCATTATATAGTTGAGTTTTTTTTTTCCTTGACAATTATATTTACTTATCTTTCTTGTGTTTCTCTGGTTTGGAATATTTACACATTGAATATTTTTCTCTCTCCTTTCTCTTGTTTGCTTTGCAGGAATGTCTGAAATGCTTTTCCTTTCTTGAATATCAATCTTGTTTTGTGGATAATCAGGTTCATCTTTGGAGGATGTGTTATTTTAGGTTTATACCCAGAACTTCTCTACTTTTGGAATGTCCTATTTCATTCTCCCCAATTTCTAATGACTTCACAGGAATCCTGAGTTATTCAAATTGGCATTTCTTCATGGCTGAAGGCCTTTATCATGGAGGTTTGAAAATTTTGCTATTTGTCTTTGAAATTAGAAATTTCAATAGGGATAGGGCTATTAAGTGTCTTGGAGTTTCAAGTGTAGATTTTTTTTCAAAATTTGATTAGTACTCTGTATTTCCAATCTATGCTGTGATTTCTGGTCTTAAATTCTAGGCAGTTAAAAATGTTTTTCCCATATATAATATTTATTGTGTTATTCTAATATATGTACATACATATAAAATCTTACGTTATTCATATATATGTGCATGTTCTTACACACATATATATCACATTTGTTGTGCTATTTTGGGAGACCTAGAATCTTTATATTATTTCTCTTCATCCTGTCTTTAAATTTAATTGCTTCAGCTTATATAGAATTTGTGTGCTTTCAAAGTAATTGTCATTTGCTTCTTTTCTGCCAAATTCTCTTCCATTTCTATAATTTTGCATTTCAAATCATTCTTCTTTTACTCAGAGTATTTACTTTGTTGGATAGGTTTAATTTCTGTATCCTGAATTTTCTCTTCTTTAATTCTGAACTCAGAGCTCTGATTTCTAATACAATTTACATCATGAAATCATATTTTAAATCATCTTTCTCTTCTAAACTATTCTGTAGTTTCTTATGGTTGTTCTCTAGGGAATCTATAGAATTCTCTTTTTCATTCTGGACTTTTGGTTCATTTGCCTTTACATGTGTTCAATATGTTATAGCCTCTCTTTGAAGCATTTTCTGTATATAGTTCTCTGCAGATGTATTTGCTTGAGAGACAGGTTTATGCTCAGGTTTATCTTTGAGATTTTTTCTTCTTTCATCCTTTTATTTGAATACTCAGTAGCTTGCCTCTGGCTTCACATTTCATTCTCTTTTCCTTTCATTGCTGCACAGATTCCCCCCAAGAGAGATATCTTTGGCCTTTTCAAGTTGAGGCCAATATAGCTCCCTGATAAGAATAAATTCAACAAGGAAAGGATTGATCCCAGAAGGGATTATAATTCTTTTACTCTTAAGTATGGTAGTACCTTCCCTTATGAGATGTTATGTTTTGTTTTTCCACTCCTTCCCTCTCTGTCTGTCTCTGTCTCTGTCTCTGTCTCTCTCTCTCTCTCTCACACACACACACACACACATACACACCCTCTCCAACTCCCCCTTTCTCTTTTTCTCCTTCCCTCCACCTTTCTCTCTCTCTCTCTCTCTCTCTCTCTCTCTCTCTCTCTCTCTCTCTGGTAATAAATCAGATCAAGTCATTGCCAAGTGGGAGATATAGAAAGATACCTATAACTGAACCTTTAATCACAAGCCTGTAATGGTTCTTTTGTTGGACACATAAAGTGATATGTACAGGATTATTTGGTGTTTGGGTTGCTGAGTGCTAAGCAATTCAGTTGTCCAATAAACTGTCATGAGATTTTTACCTTTTGTGATGTTTTAATCTTTTCTTATGGACTCTGGGGATGGTCACTCCATTTTTAGTGTAGAGGTTCTTAATCTGGTCCCACAAACTTAAAAAAACCATTTTGATAGCTGTATTTTTTAATAAACTGTAACTGATTTCCTTTTTTAATCTGATGAATTTTGTTTTGTGCATTTAAAAACATCGAGTACAGGACAGTACAGGACAGAAAACTTAAGAACTCAAGACTGAGTAAATAATTTCTTGTTCAGTTTTTAAAGATTTTTTGTTGTTATTGGAGAAATTTGTGGAAAATAATTACTTTGCCTTCTCTGGGATCAGTTCTAATATTTCTGACAGCTTTTCAAACAATTCTTGAGTAAAGGATAGAGAAATGCATACTCAGTGTCAATATAATCAGGAGGATTTGAAACTAGTTGAATGCTTGGACTCAAAGAATGGCTAATGGTTCACTACCAACTTCACAGAAGAGGATCACAGCGATCTTTGGATTTGTGCAGTTTAACATTTTTATCAGTTACTTGGATAAAACATAGATGACATGCTCATCAAATTTCCTAGGAAAGATAACTGAGGTGTTGGATATCAGTTAGAACCCAAAGAGATATTGACTAGTTGGAACACTGAGCTATATCTAAGAAGATGGAACTCAATAAGAATAAATATGAAGTCCTACACTTGGGTCCAAAAATACAACTTCAAAAATATAGGATGGAGAAGGCATGGTTAAACAGGAAATTATCTGAAAAAGAGCTGTGTATTTTAGTGGCCAAAAGTTTAGTATGAGTTAGCAATTTGATGTTGCTATCAAAAATGCTGCTGAGAGCTTAGGCTACATTAAGAGAGGCTTAGTGATGAGTTAAGAATTAAGTAAGAAATTATTAGATGGTTGACTATAGTCTCCTAATCCTTTGCTTACCTTTCCAAAGGTACCAACAATCTCTTAATTATCAAATCTGATGGACTTTCTTCAATCCTCATCTTTCTTGACCTCTCTGATACTTATCACAGTGTTGACCACCTTCTCTTCTTGGATACTGTGCCTTCTCTAGGTTTTCATAACACTTTTCTCCTTTCATTCTCTATCTTCCTATCTGTTCCCTCCTTCTCAATTTCCTTTGCTGACTAATTACTCAAACATATTATGCCCCTTAATTCTCTCAAGGCTCTGTCTTGGACTCTCTCTCTCTCTCTCTCTCTCTCTCTCTCTCTCTCTCT
>NC_058131.1:466742719-466805893 GCF_016433145.1 Gracilinanus agilis | reverse complement strand
TATATATATCTATATAGATATATATATATATTCTTTATTGATGACCTTGTCAGCTTTCATCATGACTTACAGCCCTAGTTACTTAAGCTTCAGTCCTTCATCACTGAATGCCTCCTGTATCTTAAACTGGATGTTCTAGAGAGATTTCACTATCCAAAACAAATCTCAGGATCTTTCCTCCTTCCAAACTTCCCATTTCAAATTGTCAAAAGCAATGCCATTTTTCCAGACTCCTAGGGTTGTAACCATGGTGTTATCCTCAACTCATGCTCCCTCACTCTACATAATCAGTTAGCTGCCAAATCTTGCCATCTTTCTCCGCATTCTCTTAACGATCCCCTTCTATCTACTTATACATCACTAAGGCCCTCATTACCTCTTGCCTAGAATATCACAAAAGCCTCCTTATTGGTCTCCCCACTCAAATTCATCCTTCTCACAGCTGCTTTAATGATTTTCTTTAGGTATAGATCTGGCCATGTCACTCCTATTCAGTAAATGCCCATGGCTCCTTATTACCTCTAAGATAAAACATATGCTCCACTTTTAAATTCTTTTAATAAATTAATAAATACTATTGTGCCATAATTAATGATAAGCAGGATGATTTCAGAAAAAGCTAGGAAAACCTATTTGAATTAATGCAGAGTGAAATAAACAGAACCAGGAGAACAATACACACACAACAGCAATATTGTATAATGATCAACTATGAAAGACTTAGCTACTCTCAGCAATATAGTGATCCAGGACGATTCTGAGGGATGTATGACAAAGAATGATATCCATGTCCAGAGAAAAATCTGTTGAAGTAAGATGCAGATCAAAACATATGCTTTTTCACTTTAGTTTATTTGTGAAGTTTTTTGGGGGGATTTATATGATTATTCTCTTACAACAATGACTGATGGAAGTTCATTTTGTATGATAATACTTCCACAATTAGACTACATTGGGCCTTTCTAATCATTATTTCCTTTTCTGTACCCTATGGTTCAGGCAAATTGGCTTTCTCTCTATTTCTCACATGAACCATCTCCTTTTTTGTGCCTTTCAGTGGCAGTCCTTCATTCCCGAAATGCACTCATTCCTTATTTCATAGAATTCTCTTCCTTCAAGATAAAGCTTTTGTACTATATTCTACACAAAGCCTTTCCTGAGCCCTTCAACTACTAGTCCCTCCCTCTCAAACTTTTATTGTTGTTCATTTGTTTCAGTCATTTCTGACTCTTTGTGACCCCATTTGAGATTTTCTTTGCAAAGATACTGTAGTGGTTTTGTCATTTCCTTCCCTGTATCATTTTGCAGAAGAGGAACTTGAGGCAAATAGGGTCGCCCAAAGTCACACAACTAGTGTCTGAGGCCAGATTTGAACTCAGGAAGATGAGTTTTCCTGACTTCAGGAAGTCTCTAGTTGCCCATTATTGAACCTACATAAGAAGAAAACTGAGTAAAGAGAAACAAATCATTAATGCAGGAGACATTTTCTTGCACAAGCCATAAAAGCAAATAACTCAGTTGTTACTTGTGGTTAATGATCACTATGCTTGTTAATGGTTCAGAACTAAATGAGAAAATTTAATGGAACAAACTGACCACTAGCTAAATTAATAACTGGTTTAGAGAAAATGATTGATATCTTAAGCTATGGTCAATAGCTTTTATCATAAGTGCTTTTTAAAGAAAATGTCATAATATACATAAAAATAACAAACTAAGTCCCTAGTTTGTAGTTACAATTTATAAATGTATAGCAATTCAGAAAATATTCTTGCTTCATCTAATGGTGAACTTATTTCAAGTTGAATTATTCAATGATCTCAGAATTATTCTATAAAATAACATAATATCACTTTAAAATGTGTAAATTTGTAGAAACCATGTTCAGTTAATTTTCATTCCACCTAATTGCTTTTGGTTCTCACTGCTTTTTGATTTATTTGTTAACTCACATAAAAGCTATATTGCAAACTGAGGTCATATAAAAATAGATTCTCTTAAGCAGTAGGACTATAGAAGGGCATTACGTGGTTTTAAAGAAATTTTGGATTATTAAATACATGTACACACATATAATAAATAATAACTTACTCTTGTAAGAGAAATAGTCCCCAATGAATTAATTCTAATATATGCAGATTTGGAGTTAAATAAACTATGAAGTTTATAAACCAATCAAATTCAGAAATTCATTTTTGTTCTCTAAGCTGAAGTGAAAAAAAAAACAACTATACAGAAAATATTTAAACTTCTTTTCCTACTAAGAAATAATACTTTACTCATTCCAGAAGCATTCCTGTTGGCCACCAGGCTCTAGCTAGGTAGTTGGAAGGCCCAAATGCTCACTGGCTTGAATACCTTTTAAGGACTAATACTTTCATGTTTTCAGAATCAGCCTTAATTTAAGAATTCCTTTCCCTCAGGAAATGTGAGGAAGAGACAGAGAATTAGATTTCCATACAATTCATCCGTTTCTACAGCCCATCCCTTTTCCTTTCCACTTCCTGTCCTCCCGTTCCCTCTCTAGGTAGGAACAATATATTTCTCTGCCTAAATTCTGAGCCAGCGTTCTTCAATAAGGACAGGACTTTTTATTCTTGCTTCATCTAATGGTGAACTTAACTGAACATGGTTTCTACAAATTTACACATTTTAAAGTGATATTATGTTATTTTATAGAATAATTCTGAGATCATTGAATAATTCAACTTATTTCAAGTTGGTCTTTCGCTTTTTCCAGTAGCCCTGAGCCTGCAAAATTGCGAAGATCATTCTATGATGCTAAGAATTCCAGCTGTAAGCCCAGACATCTCTATTGCTGGGTTCTGGTCCTCTTTTTTACTCTTAGTCTCAATTTAGATTCTTTTCAAGGTTCCACTTTTCTGTCCACCAGAATAATCCAAGAACCACTATTACCATTTGGCTTCAACACTCTCACTTCCATGTACTTGAGCAAAGGTAGCTATATATGAGCATTTTCAAGGCTGATGAAGATCAGCATCTTCTCTGTAATTTACAGTCTTAGAGGGAAAATAGTCACACAGCCAGTACAAAGCAGAGGGCAGGATTTGAACCTGAGTCTTACTAAATCTGATGTCTAGCTTTCTATTCATTGCATCTCTTTATAAGAATACTGTAGGAATAAAAATAATTAAAAATATTCTATTCTCATCCCATCTCATACTTCATGATAATCATGCCTCTCATTTGGTGACAGGAATAAACTCTTACTATGTGCCAGGCTCTGTACAAAGTGCTTTTTTTAAAACAAATATTATCTGATTTGATCTTCACAACAATCTTGGAAGGTAGGTAATTTTATTATACCCTTTTTTTAAATTGAGGAAACTGAGACAAAAATAGAAGTTGTGATTTGCCTAAGATCCATGACTAATAAGTATCTGAGATGGGATTTGAACACTGATTTTCCTGACTCCAGGTTTAGTATTCTATCCACTGCACAATCACCTGCCTCATTTGATGCTTTTATTTCTATTTTAAAAAATTTTTCCCTATAACAAGTATACTAAGATATAATCTAGAAGAAGGTCTGTCTCCTTCCTTCTGCTTCTTTCTGATAAGGAGAGAAATCCTTCCCAGACAAGGGACAAAATCTTCATTGCTTCTTTGATGAGGTCTTTGCTCTTGGAACTGACTTAAATCTACTAGTCCCTGGGATTTTTTTCTTTAAAATTTATCTTTTCAAATTCTATTTAAATACATCATCTCTATCACAAGGATTGCCTGGGAGTGACCACAAAGATGGAATGATGCTCTAGCCATAAAATGGGTTTAATGGAATGAATGAGCATCATTTTGCCCCCTTTTTCCTACCAAATAAGGAGGCTTGCTTCATGACATGCTGTTTGCAAAAACAAAACAATAAATATCACTTTCATGGCTGTTTTAGCAGTAACAAATGCAAAACTGTACAGTTGCAGGCTGGAGGATTCAACTAGATAAGTATATAATTCCTGGAAGTCACAACTACTTTGACTTTTCTCATTATAAAGCTCTGGGTGGAGTCCAGGAAGGACTAGGATCACCACTAAAGGCAATCTGCCAGCACCAAGGAAAAGCTAAGCATAGCTGTTCAGGAAAAGAGGAGGCAAAAGCAGCAGCGACCAATAAATATATCAATAAATAAGCAAACTTAATGAGTCCTTCATACTCATGGCAGTGGAGTCATTTTCCCTCCTAAACCAGCTAGTGACCCAATGAATAGAACACTGAGTCTGTGGTCCAAGTTCTGGGTTCAAATCTGACCTCAGATATTTCATGTCTGTGAGACCCTGGGCAAGTCATTTAACCTCTCTTCCCTCAATTGTAAAATGGGGATAATAATAGTACTTGCCTCCCAGAGTTTTTGTGAAGATCAAATGAGAGAATATTTGTAAAGAAAGCACAGAGTATATAATAATTATTTTCTTCTTTCCTCCCATCAATCCACAAGATGGTTCAGGTACAGCCATAGTGGGCAATTTCCTATGAGAAACTGCAGTTGGAGGGGCAGCTAGGGGCTCAATGTATAGAAAGCCAGGCCTGGGTGTGGGAAGTCCTGGGTTCATATTTGTAAATTCACTTGATCATGAGTTGTTTTGTTTTTTTCCTTTGGGGGAAAGAATACCTTTGAGATTTATTCAATTTCCTTATCTGAGATTGGAGTGTTTGAGAGCTCCGGTCCCTGTTTTAACATTTCGGTAACTTCTCTCATCCATTTTCTTTAATTTTTCAGTTTTGTTCCACATAATTAAGTGGAATAATTTTGAAAAATTTTCTTTATTATTCCTGCTGTCATTGTAAATTCATCAAAATTTAATTGTTTAAAAAATCCTTACCTCCTGTCTTAGAGTCAATATTGTGTATTGGTTCCAAGGCAGAAGAGCAATGGGGGTTAAGTGACTTGCCCAGCAGGGTCACACGGCTAGGAAGTATTTGAGGTCAGATTTGAACCAAGGATCAGGTCTCTAGGCCTGGCTCTCAATCCACTGAACTGCCCAGCTGCCCCCATTTTTATTTTTATTTTGACAATTTGGTTCTTTGTCATTTAAAAAATCCAATTAGCTAATAGTTCATTAATACTACTAGTCTTTTTAAAAAATGTTTTATTAGTAGTATCCTCTGTTATTTTCAATTTATTCATTTCTTCCCTATGTTCCATAATTTCTTATTTTTTGGCATGTTCTGTTCTGTTAATTTTTCAATTTTCTTGTGTCTTTTTAAATTGAAAGTTGGATTCATTAGATTTTTCTCCTCCCTCCATTGTTAACAAATATTTTTGACATATAACTTTTTTCTTTAAGATCCATTTTAATTGCCACATATTTGTTTTATTGACATCCAGAATCTACAAAAAAATTGACACTTCAATATAACAAGCATTTAAATAAACACCAACTTACAAAAAGCATGCTAAAAGAACATAAACAATTTTCTGAGAAAATACAAATTGTTAATAACCACACAAAAGGGACTTAATCTGCCTAGGATTTCTAAGTCAAAACAACTTTATGTCCACCAATATGGAAAAATAGCAACAACAACATTAAAAATTGTTAAAAGCAGTTGAGAAACCAGAGGTCCATTGAGATTAAGTGATTTATCTAAAGTCACTTCCCATTAATCTCCCCAATCCCCATAGAGCTTTCTTTTGGAAGAAAATAGAGTAAGAACTAATTTTTTTTTTGGTCATTGAAGGAAATATGTAGCAGAGAAAGCACTGGGAAAGTGGCTGCTTTGACTAGAATAAAAGGGGGGATTTTGAATTGTTTATAGAAATAAAATAAATTAAATTACACTATGTTATGTTGAATTATATTTATTATGTAACATCTAAAATGTAATAAATCATCTAGAGGCAGGTAGATAGAGTGGTGCAGTGGATAGAGTCCTGGGTCTGGAATCAGGAAGATTTACCTTTATAAGTTCCAAACTAGCTTCAGATACTTACTAGCTTTGTGACTCTATTCAAGTAACTTAACTCTGTTTGCCTCAATTTCTTCATCTGTAAAATGAAATGGAGAAGGAAATGGTAAATCCTCCCAACATCTTTGCCAAGAAACCCTATACATGGAGTCACAAAGAACTGGACATGACTAAAAATGATTGAACTTATAGAAATGGTTCCCCCACATGAAAATAATTGCTGACATCATTCATAAGCAAACCATTACAGCAAAGTTTAAGACAGAAGGGCACAAAGTGTTATAGACTGACCTGGTTGTGGTCAATTTTTATTTTAAAAAGAGAAATATTAGATTCCTCACAATGCTTTGTAATGAAATATGGAGTGACCATGAAAATATTTTGTATCACATAGAGATTTATTGGTTTTCTCTCATTGCCAAGTATCTTAAAGGAATTGCTGAACTTAAAAATGAATCATGCATTTTTCCTTCACATAAATATAATTTAAATTTCCTGACTTTTTCAGATGAAGAATGACTGTCTGTAGTATGAGACCTAACAGATATATTTTTAAAAAAATAAACACTTAATTTGTTCATTCAAGGTAAAGATGACATATTAACAGTGAATGAGATAGTAATTGCTTAAAAAAGAAATATACCTGTGCTATGGAATGAGCATTCTGAACATGGACATTTAGATATGTTAACATTGTTATGTGATCTTATTGCTGAAAATGATGTATGTGTCTTCTATAAATATGTGTCTTATATAAAAAATCTGTATGCTTTAAAAAAACTTGGACATGAAAATTTTTAACTGTTTAAACATTTTAGTTTCCGTGAGTTTTGAACCTATTTTTGAAAAATACAAAAATAGAATTTCCATTTTTCAAGAATAATATACTATGAAAAATGGGAACTTAATAAAATCTCAACAAAAACCTTTGTATAAATTAATAAATAATATTTAAAATGAGTTATCAAGATGATATGCATGGTATACTTTCCCAGTTAAAACTATATATCTTTATGAGCTATATTTTTATGACAATTATTAAAGTCAATCAAAAATAAACAACTCAGAACCAGACCTTTGAATCAAAAGTATTAAACCAAGGTTTAAAAAAAAGTATTGACAATTAAATAAAATTATTCTCTCTTAAATATTGTTGTTGCATAGTCATTTTTCAGCTATGTCCAACTTCTTATGACCTCATTCGGGTTTTCTTAGTCAATATACTGGAATGGTTTGCTGTTTCCTTCTCTGGCTCATTTTACAGATGAAGAAACTGGGACCAATAAGATTAAGTGATTTTTCCAGGATAATACAGCCAGTAAATATCTCAGATTAGTTTTGAAATCAGGGCTTCCTGATTACAAGCTAGGCATCTTATCTTCTCTACCACCTAATTTTCTAGTAAAATATTATTAATAATGAAAATATTTTGAATTTTTTATTTAGATGTTCTTTTTCTCATTCTTTTAAAATTTCATTATTGAGTATATTTCATACTGTCTACAATATTACCATCATTAGTAAATACTTATTAAACATTTAGTATGTATCAGGCACTTTCTTAAGTTTTGGTGATAGATAGAAAAACACATTGGAACAATCCTTATTTTCAAAGTTCTTACATTGATCTTTTTTTTTAAACCCTTACCTTTTGTCTTGGAGCCAATACTGTATATTGGCTCCAAGGCAGAAGAATGGTAAGGGTAGGCAATGGGGGTCAAGTGACTTGCCCAGGGTCACACAGCTGGGAAGTGTATGAAGCCAGATTTGAACCTAGGACCTCCCATCTCTAGGCCTGGTTCTCAATCCACTGAGCAACCCAGCTGCCCCCTCTTACATTGATCTTAATTTTTTTCTTATTCTGCAATTAATGTGTTCCCCATTACCATTTTCTTATACAAAGTAGAGCAGCAAAAAATCAGATTGCATATGAAATCATGAGTCTTTGACATCTATCTTGTTTTAATATTTGCATATATAATTCAACACATCATTTTCAAGACTTTCCTCCTGTCAGTATTTCCTTCTGAATTCCCTTCTATTTTCTTCTGTGCATTTTCTTTCAAATAAGAAGCTAACATTCTAATGCAATAGTCTTACATTCTAATACATATTTAAGTGTCTATAACGATATCTATACAAAATGAATACAAGATAAGTTTGGGAAGGAGGGTACTAAAAACTGGGAGTAATAATCTGGAAATGGTACTTAAGTTGAATTTGGAAGGAAAACAATGGTTTAAGGGTGGAAGTGAAGAGGGAGTACATTCTAGTAATAGAGTGCAATCAGTGCAAAAGTCAAGGACACAGGTGAGTAAATAGTATGGCTGGATAGAAGAGTTTGTGGAAGGGAGTAATGTATAAAAAAGATAAAGAGTAGGAAAGGTTTGAGTTTGTAAAGACTCCAAAAAGAGTTTATATTTGATCCCAGAAATAAAAGGGAACCGTTGGAGTTCATTGATTGAGAGGGGAAAATAGTTTTGTGGAGGATGACTATGGAATGGGGGTGGGGTAGGGAAGCTATGGCAAAACTCCAGGAGATAAATAATGAGAGTCAGAACTAGGGTGGTGAATTATAGTGCATATAATTTATAATCACATAAACAAACTTGCTACTGCACATTTTTTTCACTAAATGAGTATGTGACCAAAAGTCTGGATTATTACCTTATTTATTTCAGCATTCCTCAATCACCGAGCACAGGATTTGTTTTTAGATTTTTTTCTAGTGTAAACAGCGTTGCTTTGAATATTTTTGGTCCTAATTATTTAATATTTCTTCTTGTAATTGTCCTCTCTGCAGCATAAATTCACTAGTGAGATGGCTTAAATTAAGGGGTTTGAGCATTTAAATAATTTTCCTTTAAGGAGTTGATCAAGGAGTTTGTTGACCCATTTGAGCTTGCTCATTATAGCCTTTCTTAGAACTTTTAGAAAGCATATCCCTATAGATGGTGGGGAGATACCCATTGTTACTTTGGGGAGAGGACTAAAGATATTTGATGAAGTCTCAGTGAGTAGGACTACCCTCCAAGTAGTTGTTTTGGAGACAATCCTTTGTAATTCTTGGAGAATGGGTTTTGCTTAATAGGGGCTATTCCCAAGAGGAATTGTTGCCTTGGACAACTGGGAGGACAGACTCTTGTGATAGGACCCACCACCGATATAACAGTACAAAAGAGAGCCAACAGATTGCTTTGGGCTTTTAATTTTTTTTTAATTCTTTTTCCTTTTTTCCTGTCTTCTGGAGAGATTCTGAGGGAACAGTAATTGGAGATGGGTTCCTTCTGCCAGAGTCATTAAGCCTTATAACTCAGGCAGACATTTGCTCACAGTGCTCTAGAAAGGAATTCCTTGTGAGTGTCATTATTAAATCCTATTCTATAGTTAGAGAAGGAAGTATTTCCCTGGCAATGCTAGCTTTGGAGATTGCCTTGTGTTTTGAGAGATTCTTTTTTCAATTAGGACATTATCTGGAAGGCATGATAGGATCTGGTGAATGCATTTTTTAAAAATGAGTATGAATTCAATGGGAATTTCTTGAGCAATGTAATCTGTAAGAAGATCATCCATTTCGCACTAGGAAGAGTAGACACTCAAGTAATAGGCAACAAGGCACTCAAGCTACAATACAAAGAATCAAGAGACTTGGATATTCTGTTATATGTTATATACATTGAGTTATATAAATAGTGGAAATTCCAGTGGAAATGGGGTTACTTATCTAGTAGCCCCAAATACATTTACCTTTCAGTGGAGTCCAAGCCCTTAGAGAGTTTCTCATAGGTGAGTGAGGGAACCAAAAGGACTCACTAGTATTTTGATGATGTTGCCTATCTAGCAGTCCTAAATGTGTTTCCCTTTTGGAGGGAGTCCATGAGTGTGAGGGATGGAGTGTCATTGGAATATTGAGCTTAGGAGGGTATCCTGCTGGTAACTTCAAGGTCAGCTTTCTGCCAAGCAGGTTCTGAATTGAAGGATGCCTTGAGGATATAGTGGAAGTGTAAACTCTCCAAGAGAAGGAAGAGAATTGCATTGATTGTGAGTACTTCATATACTCATAGCCTCTTGTGAATCCTCTGAAACTTCTGCCTTATTTGCGGGGTGAAATTAATGCTGTCCTGTATTTGAAAAAGTGTTTATTACCATGAATCCTTGTAAAGGAACTTGAGATTCCTTTTACCTACATCTGTATAGACCCAGAGAAATACTATATGCAGAGCATTTTCTAGAGTAAGCTCTGGATAAAGGCAAAATAAGTTATAAGGATAGTGCTATTTTGGAGACAATTCCCAGAAACAAATCTAGTTCATATAAGTCAAGATCTGGGGAACCTAGGCTTTGTGTTTCACTCATATAAGTAAGTTTTTTTTTCTGGAACTCTTGGACGAAGTAACTTGGTCATCAATGATTTATTCAAAGCAGTCACTCAGAAATCCAAATTTTAATTTTAGGCAGTTTGCTTAGTCATCTGTTCACTTCTCATATCAGATTTCCTCTTCTGAATCCCCTACCTTGGATTGTTAGAAGTAATGAAAACACTATGTGTGCCCCAAGGTTTCTTTCTTTTTTTTTTGTCAAGACTCCAAAGTCTTTAGCAATGGTTTTTAGGTTCTTTTTGGTGAGAGAATTTGAATTCTTATGATTCACAAGGAATTAGGGCTGATCATCAGGTTTGACAAGCCATGGGACTTCATGTACCTGGACTTATTCTCTTAAAAAAGACATCAGATCTCTCTATTGTTTATGTCACATTGACAAATAACTACCTTGGTAGCCCTCAGTAATGACAGTCACTATTATTCATCTCTTGATGACCTTTCACCTAATGAAAACTGTGAAGCCATATTATTATTATTCCTTAGAGTATAAGACACTGCTTTTTCTTGTGATTGTCCAGGTCTCTTCTCCATGGGAAGAATCTCATATCTATTAAGTGCCAAATTTTCATAGGTTTGTTTCTTTCTTTCTCTGTATCACACTATTCTACCCTTCAACCTGTTGATCCTCTGTTGGGATTCTTTATATTCCTTTTCTTTTTTCCTCCTTGGAAGACTTTTTCCTCCTTTCTCTACCCCAATTTTTTCAAGGAACACTTCATTCTCCCCTAGAACCTGAAAAATATAAGAATTGTTTCTACTGCTGCTTTTTTTACCTTATCCTCTAAGGAGGAAACTAATCCATACTTTGTACATACCCAAGTATTAAAGAGTATTGCAGAAACACAAATCAGGCTATCAGTAAAAGCATGTTTTAAGTACCTACTATTATGCCAGATACTGTGCTCTTCAGTGGGCATATTAAGAAAGGTTATATAAAGAAAGACAGATTCTGGCTTCAAGGAGCTCACATTCTAATATGGGAGAGATGATAGACAAACAACTAAGTACAAACACTGTAAACACCATAGACAGGATAAATAGGGAATAACCAATAGAAGGAAGGTACTAGAATGGAGGGAAATTAGGAATGTCTTCTTGTAGAAAGTGGAATTTTAGCTGAGATTAGAATGAAGCCAATAGCAGTCAGGTGGTTCATTTGGATAGAGTACCACACCTGTAGTCAGGAAGACCTGAATTCAAATGTGGTCTCATCAACTAGTGACTTAACTAGCAAGTGACTTAATCCGTTTTGTCTGAGTTGCCTCATCTGTAAAATGAGCTGGAGAAGGAAATGGCAAACCACTCCAGTGTCTTTGCTAAGAGAACCCCAAATGAGGTCATGAAGAGTCAGACACAACTGAACATCAACAAAGAAGAGAAGATACCAATTATAGATGGTTTCCTATCCCTATCCCTTCAAGTAGGACAGAGATAAGGTCATATAGTTGGATGGAGTAAAAGGATTAAGTGAAAGTTTTTTCAGGGTAAAGATTTTAATATATCCATAGGTAAATAGAAAGGCATCAAGAAAGAAGAATGGATGATAAATGAGAGTGAGAAGATGGTAATTTGAACAAGGTTCTGGAAAGCTTGGGAGGGGATGAGAACAAGGACCTAGGTGAAAAAAATATCACAGAGGTACTTCTCTCTTTGAGATACTAGTACTTGTCAAGACTCATTCATTTAGCAGGAGGGGTGGAAGGTGAGTGGAAATGGATGATGATGGTGGTTAGGAATTTTGAGAAAAGGAGGAAAGATGTTGAGAGAGCTCCTGTCAGCTAACCTCAATATAAATGAAGTAGGGAAGGGACGATTTGTTGAGAGTAGTAAAGGAGGCATGACAGAGGAGAGAGATATGCAATAATTAATGTGGAGAATGAGATAATGTTAATAATAACAGTAGAGCAGGATTGCCAGCCAGTGAGTGATCAGGTAAGTTTATGTACCATCAATGAAATGGTCTTGTTTTATGATTTTTCATCAGGACATTCTGCAGTCAAAGCATAGGTTCAGAGGAATCAGTGGTAAGAGTTAGCCAGATTTGAAAATTAACAACTTAGAAGAGAGATTTGTAAGAATAAAGGGGTTACTGGATAATGAATCATTACTGTGGCAGATGACAAGATAAAGTTTAGGGATGAGGACAAATGAAGCCAAAAAGGAGGAACTGAAACTAGAAGTCATGATGGAGATGAAGAATATATCAGTAAGAATGAGGGAGTGGAAGTAGTATAATAATGGCAGATATTTATGTGGTGCTTTTAGTTTTTGAAAGAGCCTTACAAATACTATCTTATGTTAGCCTCACAAAAACCCTGAGAGGTAGGTGCAAGTATCATCCCCATTTGAGAGATGAAACCAAGCAGACAGAGGTTGTGCCTTGCCCAGGATCCCACAGTTACTAAGTATCTAAGGTTGTATTTGAGCTTAGTTTTTTTCTCATTCAAGACCACTGAACTACTTCATCTAATTGGTCTTATCTGATTTTCCAATGAATCTGCTTAACTAAGTGAAAAAGCAGGCTACTTTGAACCATTTATTCATTTATCAAATATGTTCAATATATAGTACTAGGTTAAAAAAAAGACTGTCTTTTTTGATGAATTCAGAGGATCTTACACAAATTTGGAAATAATCTCAGAGGACATTTAGTTTCACCACTTTATTTTACATATGAGGAAACAATGTCTCAGAAATTAAGTCACTTGCCCAGAGTCATATGGGGGAAGTGAAAGAAGCAATATTGGAAGGAACCTAGCTCCTTTGCTTCCAAAGCTGGTGCTCATTTCATGGTAATTTTTTTCTCTCAAAGGTGAGTTACTTTTTTTTTCTCCATAAATATCTTGCTTCTTTACTTTTCTGTCTCTTTCTACTTTTAACTCCCTTGCCTCACTCAGACCAAGTGCCCAGTTTTCTTATTACACAATACAACAAAACATCATTCAAAGTCTCAAAATGAAGACATTTTTGACTTACTTTTGTTATTCATTGAATTAGTATCAAAATAATTTCCTTGGTCTGCCTCTTTCTATTTTTATTATCACAGATTTAGTTTCATCCTTGTCTCATTACAATCTTTCCCTCTTTAGCCTTTGTCCAATATTATGTGATATTAATCCATCTATTTTTAAAGGTGCTGTTTGAATTGACTGTCTCCTTTAAACAAAAAAGTATTGATGTATTTTGTTATTTCTATCAGTCATTTCTTTGATATATTATCCCTTACTCCTAGACTTCCTTGGCCAAAGAAAAAAAGAGTGTAAGCAAAATAAACTGACTCAGAAAGCTGCTACTCTATATAATTTTGGGCATCTCAGTGGAGAAGTATATTCCATTTTCTGTTTTCTAGGATCAATATTGTTCATTTCATATAACTTTTTTCTGGCTCTTTTTAGGGCTTCATAATTGCATAAATTAAGAACAAATAACAGAATTCTTTCCATTTCCCCCATGCATTTAAAACTGGCTTTTATTATAAAAAATTTAACCATTAACAAAACAAACTATACACATGAAATAAGGAGGCTGCTGGGTGTTTTGGTTATATTTTCTTTTTTGAAAATACACATCAATGGGGGCAGCTGGGTGGCTCAGTGGATTGAGAGTCAGGCCCAGAGATGGTTCAAATCTGGCCTCAGACACTTCCTAGCTGTGTGACCCTGGGCAAGTCACTTGACCCCCATTTCCTAGCCCTTACCACTCTTCTGCCTTAGAACCAATACACAGTATTGATTCTAGATCAGAAGGTAAGGGTTGTAAGAAAAGAAAAGAAAAGAAAAAGAAGAAAATATACATCAATGTATATACATTGGATTATTTCATATGTCAATTCATATTTCAATCATTATTTTGTAGCTTCATGATATTCAGTTGCATGAATATACCAAAATTTATTCAGCCATTTTTCAAATAGACAATATATAAGTATTTGCTATTGTTTTATGTGTGTTTACAAACACCACCAGTTTTTAAAGAGAGAACTTTCATTTCCTATTTATGATATTTTTAGGGTAAAGCCTCAACATTGAGTCAAAAGGTATGATCAGTTTTGTGACACTTATTATATCTTGTTCTATTGTTCTCCAAAATGTTCAGAACAGTCTATCATTCCCATAATATTTTGTTAGAGTACCTGTTTTCACTGAAGCCCCTCTAATACCAATACACACATACTGCCATTTTTGCATTCTGCTGGACATAAGGTCATCTTGAATTATGTATCTCATTAGGTAATTTGAACCTCTTTTGTATGATTTTTAATAATTTGTGTTTCCTCAGAAAATTGTTTGTTTTCTTTTAATATGCTTTACACATAGCTAGTGCTTACTTAAATCCTTGTTAGATTGAAATATGTACTTTAGCCTAATATATCAATTTTCATAGATTCTTGATATTATATGTGCTTGAAATATTTTATATTTCTATAGTCAAAACCACTGGTTTTACCTTCAATAAACTTAAAATTTTAAATTAAAAAATAGATTCTTAATAATATATTTTGCTTCTACATCACCTATATTTTGCCTTAAGCACTACTGACTTATTTCTCTGTCTTCTTCATGCAAGGCCATACTCATTGCTCTTAGCATATTTACTCATTTCAGAATTCCTCCATTAATTGTACTCCCACTTTTCATCTGACAACCTGAACCCTCTTCTGGAATGCCCTCCTCACCCAATTTACCTAAATCCCATTTGTCATTCACAAACTTCCTCAGATCTCACTTTAGGAAATCTTTGATAATTCAGAGTGGCAGTGAGTGAGTCAACCAACCAATTAGTCAATCAAAACACATTAAGGGTTAGTGATCTAAGCGTGCAAAGAGGAGAAATACAAAGTTGTAGTCCAGTAGAGCTTTTCATTTAAGACTGATCTTAGAATTCAAATAAAAAGTTATATATATGCATACACATATATATGTAATTATCATTTGTATCATGTATATGTTAAAAATTAAGTAAAGGAAGTGTGAGGAGAAAAATAAAAGAAGTTGCCTTATGCAATAAACACTATTGGTTCTCCATTGCCTCCAGGATCAAATATAAAATACTGTTTGATATTTAAAGTCCTTCATAACATGGACCCTCTCCTACCTTTCCAATCTCCTTATACCTTACTCTCCTCCATGTATTCTTCAATCCAGTGACATTTGCTTCCTTCTTGTTCCTCCCATACAACAAATACTTTATTCCCTAACACTGAGAATTATCATTGGTTGACTCCCATGCCAGGACATACCTCTCCCTCCTCACTTCTGCCTCCAGACTTCCCTGGGTTCCTTCAAGTCTCTGCTAAAATCCTACCTTCATTATGAGGCATTTCCCAATCTCCCTTTCATGTTAGTGTTTTCCCTCTGAGATTATCTCTAATTCATCACTTATAGATATAGGTGTATATAGTTTGTACACAATTGTTTGCTTATTATTTCCCCCATTAGATTGAGACTTCCTGAAGGGCCAGGATAATTTTTGTTTTTCTGTGTATCCCCAGCATTTAGCACAGTTCCTGGCACACAGAAAGTACTTAATAAATACCTGTCAACTTGATTCTGGCTCTTTTTTCCAGAACTTAAACTAGGCAAGGGTTTTATAATCTTTTTTGTGTCATAAACTTAGAGGTTTGCTGGTAAATGTTTAATAACTGCCTTTCTTGGGGAGGAGGGTAAGAAAATGAGCCCATGACACACTTTTAAATTTAATCTGCATTATTAACATTTTCTTCATCACTTTCTTAAGTCTAGATAATTAATAAAATAATAAATCAAATCCTAATTTGTAGTGTTTGCCAATTCCTGTGGTATAATTGCTCCCCCTGGAAATTTAACAAATGGGAATGAGCTGGTTGCACCTGGCTCTGGCATATCCCTGCCTTTATTCAGTCTGTTTTAGTCAAACTGGTTTACTTGCTGTTTCAGGTCCAAGCTGGGGTCAGCTCATCCCTTTACATCCCCTCTGGTGGATTGGTATAGCCTATGGACCCTTTCTCAGAATAATGTTTTTAAATGACTGAAGGAAATGCTAAATTTCATTAGAGGTTTGTGAAAATAAAAAAGTAAAATGTTCCCCCTCCAAGCTTATGGATCCTAGGTTAAGAACCTTTGCATTAGATAAAAATGAAGGTTCTCTTTTGACAGTTCTTCCCTAAAAACAACCTGAGCAGTCAAGGTGCAGTATAAAGGCAGGAGTGATTTTATAGAACTTTCTGAGATGAACTGACCTTCTTTTTTGCTCAGGGATATCTCATAAGCTTCCCCCTCTCCAAGAAGTGCCTCTGAACTCTAGACCTTCCCTTTGATTTCTCATCAAACTTTACTTGTGATACAGACCATTGGTGTAAAGATTTGCCCCATGTAAGGCAGCTAGAGAAGACAGTGGAAGGAGAATCCAACTTGAAGCTAAAATCTGGATTTTAGTCACAGCTCAATTATGAGAAATTTAGATGATCCCCTAAGATCCTAATTTAATTTAGTAGATTGAATGTAATATCTTTTCCTGGGTAGCCTTTATTTTAACAGGTTTTATTGTTCAGTGGGCAACTAGGTGGTTCAGTGGATATAATGTTAAGTCTGGAGTCCAAATCTGGTCTCAGATGCTAGCTGTGTGACTCTGGGTAAATCACTCAACCCTGTTTGCCTCATCAGTAAAATGAGCAGGAGATGAAAATGGCAAACTATTCTAGTAACTTTGTCAAAGAAAACCCCAAATGGGGTCACACAGAGTCAGATATAACTGAAAATTATTAAACAACAACATGGCTCAATACCTTTATCCAAATGGTTGATTCCAATCTACAATTTCAGAAATTATGGAAGGATTATGGGCCAGATAATGTGAAGTAAGTGGACTTTTCAGTGCCCTGTCAGGTCATTTTATATTTGCTGACAGTACTGCCCAGATCCTTTAATGATTCTTCCTTATAGTTGGAAATATACTGATAGCCTCAGACACCAGATCTTCCAGGAAACTGGCAGAAGAGTTATCTACCTTTTTCCCTTAGGATACAAAAGTCATAAAGGAAGTCCTAATGCTTACTACACAGCCACACCACCTTATGGATCCTTATGTACCTTTAAGACAGCTCACTCCACACATAAGAATTAAATTTAATTCAACTTTTATTGAACACATTATGTACAAGTCACATTGTTAAGTGTTGTGTTGGATTTTGAACCACAATGACATAGTTGTGCAACTATTATTTCTCCCTTTTTTATAGATAAGAGAACAGACTCAAATAATTTAAATGATTTGCCCAGGGTCACAGGGTGAGAGTGTAACATGCTCAGACCTGTGTCTTGGGGATATCAATTTGTCTTTCAAACTGTTCTCACTGACATTACCTATAAACTCTTAATATATATATATATATATGTATATATATGTTTTTCATATTCTTTTTTTTTATTTTTGACTTCCAGATTTTCTCCCTTCCTCACTGAGAAGGCAAGCAAACTCATATCAGTTATACAAGGGGGCAGTTGGGTGGCTCAGTGGATAGAGAGCCTGACCTGGAGACAGGAGGTTCTGGATTCAAATCTGGCCTCAGAAACTTCCTAACTGGGCAAGTCACTTAAATACAACTGCCTAGTCTTTCTCACTCTTCTGCCTTAAAACTGATACTTAGTATTAATTCTAAGATAGAAAGTAAGAGTTAAAAAAAATCACCACAGAGTAATGTCACAAAACCCAGGGAGAAGAGTTTCCAGAAGGAGAGGTTTGTCAGACTTTCCAGTATGGCGAGAAGAATGAGAAGTAAGAAGAGACTATTGTACTTACCAATAAAGGTGATTTTGGAGACTGAAGTTTCATTTCAATGTTTGGTTTAGAAATCAGATTGGAAGGGGTGATGGTAAGTAGGAAGCAAGAAAGCAGAACAAAAACCTCATTTGCTAAGACTGAATAATGAAGATATACAGTAAGACATCCCCTAATAATGAACATTACTTAAACATTTTGGAGTGAAACAGGCTATCAATGTATTAGTATGGCTCATGGGGGAGGGAAAAGCTTGGAACCTGAAGGTAATAGGGCAGAAATAGGCAAACCTACACTTAATGTTGTGAAGAAAGAAATGAGAAGATTTGGCAACTAACTGGATATATGCAGTGAGTGAGTGAGGAGTTGAGGATGACAGTGCTCTACCGATTATGCTTGGAGATGAGCCTGCAGGACCCGTGAAGAATGCATAGATGATGTCAATCCTCTGTTCTGGAATGTTTCTACCAAAACTTTGTTTTTTTGCACAACTAAGGTTTCTGAATGGTTTCCTCTGTGCTTTCTATATCCTCCCACTCTGTGATGGAGGTGCTATATCTAAGAGTATTTATTGGCCACTGAGGAGAAAGTGGAGAAAGGAGAAAGGTCAGCACTTAGTGCACTTGGCATATATAGAAGTGACCATTTCTGCTCTTGTCTCTGTCTTTCTCTATTTTGACCAGGTGGTTTGGGATTCTGATTGATTTTTCTTCTTCCTATTTGGTGGGGAGGGGTTGTTTCGCTTTCCTTACTGGCAGCTTCAAGTCTCTGACTGCTTCTTTTGTTTTATACTTCTGAAAATAAGTGACAGAGCAGTGTTCCTAAGATGGATCTTCCTACAATTTTTCTCCCCAAACTACTTTTCTTTTCAACCTCTCTCATCACTGCTGAGGACACTGTCATCTTCCAGCAATCTAGGTTTAAAAACTTGGTGTTATTCTCAACTTCTTACTCTCTCACCCACACATCTAATCAGTTACCAAATCTCATTTCTTTCTCCACAACATAAAGTGTAAGTTTGTGATGTCCAGATGTCCACACCTCTCTCTGTACCACCCTCTGAAACCTCTAGTAGCTCCCTCTTACCTTCAGGATCAAACATAAACTCTTCTATTTGACATTTAAGAATCTTCACAGCCTGACCCCCTTCCTACCTTTTGTATGTTGCATTCCCTTCATATACTCCATAGTCTAACTAAACTGGACATCTTAATGTTGCTGATACATGGTGCTCCATTTTCTCTCTCCATTCCTTTGTGCTGGATGTCCATTATCAATGGAACATTTTTCCTTTTCACCTTTGCTGCTTAGAATTTTTGGTTTCCCTTTAAGACTCAAGTCTTACCTCTTCTATAGGAGGCCTTTTCTAGTTTCCAGTTGCTAACAACTCCCTGCTAAGGTTATCCTCAATATGTTCTCTATATATTGCATGCACAGGTCTCCCTAAGTTCCTTGAAGGAAAAGGATTACATTTTTTTTCTTTTCTTTTTCTTTTTTATATTTCCAGTGCTTAGCACAGTGCCTGGCACTGAAGTTACAAAATGGAGAAGGGAAGAATTTATGATCAAACAAGAGACAGAGAGCATTATAAGATGTAAAATGAATAATTTTGATTATATTAAATTAAAAAAAAACTTTTGAACAAACAAAACTAATGTAACCAACATTAGAAGGGAAACAACCAACTGGGAAAAAATTTATAAGTTTCTCAGATAAGGGTCTAATTTCTCACATTTATAGAGAACTAAGTCAAATTTTTCAGAATACAAGTCATTCCCCAAGTGCCAAATGGTCAAAGGATATGAACAAGAAATTTTCAGATGAAGAAATCAAAGTTATCAATAATTATATAAAATGTTCTAAATCACTCTTGATTAGAGACATGAAAATTAAAACAACTTTGAGGTAATACTTCACACTTATCAGACTGGCCAATATAATAGTAAAGGAAAGTGATAAATGTTGGAGGGGTTGTGGCAAAATTGGGACACTAAAGCATTGTTGGTGGAATTGTGAACTGATCTAACCATTCTGGAGTGCAATTTGGGAGTATGCCCAAATGGGCTATAAAACTGTGTATACCCTTTGATCCTGTAATACTACCTCTGGATCTGTATCCCAAAGAAATCTTAAAAAATGGGAAAGGACCTCTTTGTACAAAAATATTTCTAGCAGCTCTTTTTGTGGTGGCAAAGAATTGGAAATTGAAGGGATGTCCATCAATTGTGAAATGGCTCAAAAAATATGTTGGCGATGGTATGCATAAGAAATGATAAGGAGGATGATTTCAGAAAAAGCTGTAAAGATTTACATGAACTGATGCAGAGCAAAATCAGCTGAACTGGAAAAACATTGTACACAGAAACAGCAACATTGTATGATGATCCACTGTAAAAGACTTAGCTACTCTTTAGCCTTGAAGTAGACCCTGGAAGAGCTCTGGCTGAGGACCTTGGACTGATTTCTTTTTGCACTATCATGTGGGTGAGGAAATGTGAGGAAACTGATGCTCAAAGAGGAGAAAAGAATTGTCCAAGGTCTCAAGACTTTTAAGTGGCAAGAGAGGGTTAGATTACAGTGAAGAACCATCTACCCAGCAAAACTCAATATTATCCTTCACAGGAAAAATACTTTAAAAAGAAATTGAGGGCTTCCGGGTTAAGATGGCTGCAGAGTAAAAAGCAGCTGCTTAACCTCTCCTAACCAAAACATATAGGACTACCCAAGGGGACATAAAAACAAATCCAAATGAACAAAGGGACCCCACAACAGGGCACAGCATTGAAGGTATGTGGGATCAGGGCATTTACATGCTATAAGGGGGTGAAATAGCTCTACTAAAACACAAGCTGAGCAACCCCCTCCCCCACACACCACCTACAGGGCCAAAGTCAGCACACAAGAGCTAGAGCAAGTTTGGGGCATCCATTAAGTCCTTGATGGCTACTTGGGCCTGTTCCTGAGAGCAGCAAGACTTAAGACTCCAAGAGGCTAAAGAACGTGTGGACTTTGAACACAGACCCTGAGCATAGGTGCAGTTGCAGCTACAGACATGGATCCTGAGCGCAGGCTCGGACCTTGGGTGGGGACCCAGTGCAGAGGGGTACACAACTGTGGAAGCAGCGCCCTGAGACTATTAAAGGAGCTCCAGGCAGAGGAACAAGCAAGGGGATCACCAGGAGGCTTGACCCTGAGAACAACTTGTCCTGAGACCTCAGGAGCCTAAAGAGTGTAGACAGACCCTGGGCGTGAGGATAAAGCTGAGAGGGCTAACAATGGCAAACCAGAGACAAGAACCCCAGAAGAGAAAGATCAAGAAGAAATCTTTAACACTTTAACACTCTACAACTTTTACACAGAAAAAATCCAGACAACAGAGCAAACAGCAGAGGAAAACAAACAAGTAATCATATCCAAACCTTCCCAAAAAATGAAAACTGGTCACAAGCTCTTGAAGGGTTCAAATCTGAGATTTTGAAAAAGATGGAAGGGATCTGGCAAGAAAATAACAGTTTAAAAGGCAGAATTTTGCAATTAGAAAGTGAGGCTCAGAAATCAAATGAATTGATAAGCAAATTGAAGACCAGAAATGACCAGCTGGAAGCCTTGAGGAAAACCAAAAGATTATATCTGAAAACCAGTCTCTAAAGGCTACAATTGGGCAATTAGAAAATGATGTCCCCAAATCAAAAGAATTGATGAGCAAATTGGAGACCAAAATCAAAAGCTGGAAAAGAGGATAGACCAAATCAAAAAGGAAAATCAAAAGAATATAGCAGAAAACTAGTCTCTAAAGACAAGAATTGGACAAGTAGAAGCCAATGATCTCTTAAGACAAGAAGAACAAATAAAGCAAAGTCAAAATACTGATAAAATAGAAGGAAACATGAAATATCTCAATGAGAAATTGACAGATCAAGAAAACAGGTCTAGAAGAGATAATTTGAGAATCATTGGTCTTCCTGAAAAAGCAGAAAGTAATAGAAATTTGGACTCCATACTAAAGGAAATTATTCAGCAAAATTGCCCTGAAGTTCTTCAACAAAAGTGTAATATAGACATTGAAAGGATCCATAGGTCACCTGCTACATTAAATCCTCAAAAGACAACCCCCAGGAATATAATAGCCAAATTCAAGAGCTTCCAAGTAAAAGAAAAATTTTTACAAGAAGCCAGAAAGAGACAATTCAGATATCAAGGAGCACCAATCAGGATCACACAGGATCTGGCAGCCTCCACACTACAAGACTGCAAGGCTTGGAATATGATATTCAGAAAGGCAAGAGAACTGGGTCTACAACTAAGGATCACCTACCCATCAAAACTGACTATATACTTCCAGGGGAAAGTATGGGCATTCAACAAGATAGAAGATTTCCAAGTATTTGCACAGAAAAGACCAGGACTAAATGGAAAGTTTGATATCCAACCACAAAAATCAAGAGAAACATGAAAAGGTAAATAAAAAACAGAGGGGAAAGAAAGAAAACTCTTACTTTTAAATTTGCCTCTTTAAGGGCTTCAATAAGATCTAATTATTTCTATTCCTATATGGAGAAATGTTATGTGTAATTCTCTGTAGTGAACTCTATTCACTATTATAGTATCCACTATTATAGTAATTAGAAGAATTATTCACAGGGAGAGGTTGGAGTACTAACTGGTCTAAGATGATAAGGGGGTGGGTGGGAAAAAGGGGGGTGAATAGTAGAGGACACCAAGAGAAACTTGAATGAATAAGAAAAATAGGATATTTTATTACAGACAAAGAGGGCATGGGAAGGGGAGGGGATGAATATTATTATAAGAAGGAGAGGAAGAGAGCATTAAGGTAATATTTAAACCTTACTCTCAGTGGAATTAACCCTGAGAGGGAAGAGTAGCTATATCCATTGAGATATAGAACTCTATCTAACCCTACTGAGAAAGTCAGAAGGGATAAACCAAGGGGAGCAGAGGAGTAGGGAGGTCAAAAAAGGGAGGGGAGGAGAAGGGAGAGGGAATTCATTAGGCCTTAAAAATAAAAAGAGGGGAATAACAAGGGAGTGGGTAGAAAGGGTAGTAAATCAAGGGAGGGGACAGGGGTTACTGGTTTAAAACAAATCACTGGTTTAAAAGGAAATAGCCTAAGAAGAAGGGGTAGAACTAAGAAAGGATACCAAAACATTGGGGAATACACAACTGATAATTATAACTCTGAATGTGAATGGGATGATTGATTATACTAAATTAAAAAGCTTTTTTACAAACAAAAACAATGCAACCAAAATCAGGAGGGAAACAACAAATTGGGGGAAAAATCTTCATAACAAAAAACTCTGATGGGGGTCTAATTACTCAAATATACAAGGAGTTAAAATCAATTATATAAAAAAATCAAGCCATTTCCCCATTCGATAAATGGACAAGGGACATGAATAGGCAATTTTCATATAAAGAAATCAAAACTATCAATAAGCTCATGAGAAAGTGCTCTAAATCTCTAATAATTAGAGAAATGCAAATCAAAACAACTCTGAGGTATCACCTCACACCTGGCAGATTGGCTAAAATGATAGTAGGGGAGAGTAATGAATGTTGGAGAGGATGTGGCCAAATTGGGACATTAATGCATTGCTGGTGGAGTTGTGAACTGATCCAACCATTCTGGATGGCAATTTGGAACTATGCTCAAAGGACTATAAAAGATTGCCTGCCCTTTGATCCAGCCATACCATTGTTGGGTCTGTACCCTAAAGAGATCATAGATAAACAGACTTGTATGAAAATATTTATAGCTGTGCTTTTTGTGGTGGCAAAAAACTGGAAAATGAGGGTATGCCCTTCAACTGGGGAATGGATGAACAAACTGTGGTATATGCTGGTGATGGAATATTATCTCACTAAAAGGAATAATAAACTGGAGGAATTCCATGTGAACTGGAAAGACCTCCAGGAATTGATGCAGAGTGAAAGGAGCAGAGCCAAAAGAACATTGTACACAGAGACCAATACACTGTGATAAAATAGAATGTAATGGACTTTTGTACTAGCATCAATACAAAGATCCATAACAATTCTGAGGGACTTATAGAAAAGAACCCTACCCACATTCAGAGGAAGAAATATAAGAGAGGAAAGACAGAAGAAAAGCAACCGCTTGAACACATGGGTTGAGGCAGACATGATTGGGTATGTAGACTCAAAACTACCACACCAAAGCAACTATCAACAATTTGGAAATAAGTCTTGATTGATGACACATGTTAAAACCAGGGGAAATGTGCATTGGCCATGGAGGGGGGGAGGAATGAGGGTGGCGATGGAGAAAGTAAGAACATGAATCATTTAACCATGATAACTTTTCTAAAAAATAAAAATTACTTTAAAAAATAAAAAAATAAAAATAAAAGACTTAGCTACTCTCAACAATACAATGAACTGGGACAGTTCTGAAGAACTCATGACAAAGAATGCTATCCACCTCCAGAGAAAGAAACTGTTGGAGTCAGATGCAGATGAAAGCATACTATCTTCCACAGTAGTTTATTTATGGTTTTATTTGGGGGTTTTGGTTTTATGTGAGTATTCTTTTATAACAATGAAAGTACGTTTTCCATGATAATACATGTATATTCCTTATCAAATTGCTTACAATTTCTGAGATGGGGGAGGGAAGGAAGGGAGGGAGATAATTTGGATCTTAGAATTCTGAAAAAATGTATGTTGAACATTGTTCTTGAGTGTAATTTGTAAAATCTTTGAATAAAAAATGGAAGTTAATTTTATTAGAAAAAATTGTTTGATTGATGGGAACCTCAATGAGTTCAAGAAGTTGAGAGGTTTTGGGTCTGGGTGCTTAATGCCTACCTGGAGATAAGCTTAGAAGCCACTATTAGAGGACAGTTTTTCAGAGTGCAGAGCTACAACAAAACTGAAATACTGTTTTGGAAGTTCCACAAAGTGTTGTATGCCTTAATGTTTTAAGGAGCAAGCTCTTTGGGAAAGTATAGTAGGAATTATGGATTACTGCTTTGTGTTTTACATTTTTGTCAAGTGCTTTTGTCTTGTGTTTTAAATATTTCTTTTGAGGTAGAAGAAATTTCTGTCCTATATCTGATTTCTACTTTGTACACTGTGTATGAGCCAAACTTAAGCTTTAAAAGTCTTTTCTAGGGTTCTAGAATAACAGTGTAAAGAGCTAGAGCCATGCCATTCTTCTCACAGGGATGAATCCAGTTAAGGGATGCCTAGAACTAGGGCTCCTCTTTGTGCCAGGTCTCTCTAGCCCTAGTGTGTGTCTACAAGTTTTTTACATTGTAATAGTTTAATGATAAAGAAACAACAGTGAGAGAAAGCTATAGGGCTAGAAGTGAGATCATAAGGTCATAGATTTAGAGATAGAAGGGACTTAAGATAATTGTTCAGTCTAAAACCCCTCATTTTACTGATGCGGGATGAGGTCAAAAGAGATTAATTAATATGCCCAATGCCATACTGGCAGTAAATAGAACCAGTATTCAAACCCAGGACTTCTGAATATTGTTCTTTTCCCCTGCATCAGGTCTCCCAGGACAAAAAGTGTCAGGGAATGGAAGACAAATTAAGCTAGTATGGAACAACTGCCAGAGACAAAATTTAGGGTAAGAAACTTGAATCCAGTACAATAGGTCCAGAGAAACTAATGTAGATTCCTTGGAGGAAGGTTAATTAAAAATCAAAACAAACAAAAAAAAAACCCAAAACAACAACAACAACAAACAAGACACCTGTTAGGGCTTTAGGGTAATAAGGGAAATGGGAACTGACCATTCTCTATACTCAGTGTCTCTATGACGTTGTAGTTGGGTCAATTCTACTTCTGCTTGGTGCTAATTTGTCCTACACAGGTAGAGATCCAAAAACTGGTACAGTTGAAGAAGGGAGAGGGAGCTACTTTGTATAGGTACACTGTTGGAAGACTTGAGTTTGAATCTTTATTCTATCACTTACTATTCTGGGAGAGTCATCGAGTCTCTCTTGGACTCAGTTTCCTCATCTGTAAAACGAGGATGTTGGACTAGATGTCTTCGAAGGTCTAATTTATCTCTAAGTCTATAATCTCACGATTCTCTTATCTATTGTTTCTGTGCGTTGGGCCAAGACAGGAAGGAAGGGTGTATTCTCAAGAATGGCTCTTTGCAGTGGTTGGGTGTATCATGTACCACCCAGCCGAGAAAGAGGTTTATTAAGTCATTGCCTTGTCTCCTGAAGAACCAACCTTTCCTGCTTTTCGTGGATACAAAACAAACAAACAAACAAACAAAAAAACAAACAAACAAAAAAAAACTAAAAAAAACCCCAAACCAAAAAACAAACAAACAAACAAACAAAACAAAAACCGCACTGGAGAGAATACACCTCTTTGAGGAAATACCCAGACACGGTTCCTATCCTTACAACAGCCCTATTTAAGAAAACCAGATGTAATTACCTGCTGCAGGAAACGCACACAAACAGGATGTGTCAGGGCTGAACCAGAGGATGATACATCCCTATAATGATTAGGAAAAAAAACCTTCCTCACTAACCCTGCTGCCAGCATGACTGACTGGAGGCTAGTGGCTCCGAGGCGAGAAGAGAGATGTGCCAGCAGTCCCAAGGAAGGGGGCGTTACCTGGCGCACTGCAAATCTTTGCAGTGCAGCTTCCATGCACTCTCGCTCCTCCTCCTTTTTTTCCCCCCTTTGCTCTCCTCCTCCTCCCCTACGCTCCTTTGGCCTGTGTCACAAATGCCTCAGGTGTTTGCTTGGTCTCAGCCTCCTGTCTTTCTTCACTGGAGACTGTAGGCAATTTGGATTTCCCACCTACCACAGCTGGATTCGCAGCTGCTAGGAGAGGAGAGGTGCCCTGGGAGAGCACGCTCTCCCTCTCCCCTCACCCCCTACTCTTTCCCCCGCAGCCTGGCGCCCAAGCCGAAGGTGCAGCCGCAGCACCCTGCCCCCAGGAGGCTCAGGAAAGCGCCAGAGACTGCGAAGGGACTCTAGCAACTTGGAGCTGTTGGTGGGAGTCTCACGCCAAGGGCTGCGGCTGCTTCCTGGTTTGAAGAGGGAAGAGGGAGGGAGAGAGAGCGCCAGACGGAGGAGGCGGGGGAAGGAGGAAAAGGAGGGGGAGGCGGAGGGAGGAAAGAAATACATCGTGCCGGAGTCTAAACCGGACGGGCAGCTCCGGCTTTAGGGCTCTCTCGGGGCTCTACGGGAAAATCACTTCCCCACCTGGGGAAGAGACGAGGGACCCGGGACTGGAAGGGAAGCTTCGAGGCAGTGCCACCGCCCTCGCTGGTGTTGCCCGACTCCTGTGCCCAGGCGGGACGCCCTCGCTGCTATAGCTGGCTTCGGGGCTCCGCCGACTCGGCTCCCCTCCTTTCCATCTTGGGAGGGAGGGGAGGTGAGGGGAAACGTCCTGGGGAAGGGGAAAAATGACCTGCCCCGGCCCCACGGGGAACCGGCGTTGCTCTTCTCCGGAACTACTGCTGCCCGGACGACTGCCGCTCCTGCTCGACTGAGCCCAGACGTCCCCTTTCCCCGGCGCTCCCCGACTCCAGAGTCAACGCGGCCCCCCCGGGGCTGGGGAGGCAGCATGTCGGGGACCATGAAGTTCAATGGCTATGTGAGGGTGAGGATCGGTGAGGCCGTGGGGCTGCAGCCCACTCGCTGGTCCTTGCGACACTCCCTTTTCAAGAAGGGTTACCAGCTGCTGGATCCCTACCTGACGGTGAGCGTGGACCAGGTGCGCGTCGGCCAAACGAGCACCAAGCAGAAGACCAACAAGCCCACCTACAACGAGGAGTTCTGTACCAATGTCACAGACGGCGGCCACATGGAGCTAGCCGTCTTCCATGAGACCCCTCTTGGGTATGACCACTTCGTGGCCAACTGTACTTTGCAATTCCAAGAACTACTGCGCACTGCGGGCACTTCTGACACCTTTGAGGGTTGGGTAAGTAGCCCTCGCCCATCTTACTGACCCCCGCGGCCGGTCTGTTACCCGGCCCCTTCTCCTATCCTTGTCTTTGAGGCTGTGGAAACTCGATCCAAACTTGGATTCCCCGCCTCAGGTGACCATGGCACCGGTGACACAAACTGGTGGGTTTGTGCCAACCCAGGTCTGTCGATGGGTGAAGCTTGCTTGGGCATCTCACTGTTAAAAAAAAGCATACTTGGACTAGCGGAAAGTAGCTTCTGGGAAACCCTAAGAGGTTTGCCTTTGCTCGTGGACAAAGGGCCTCATTTCCTTTTTAAACACAGAAATAGTACTCGGGATAGATGAGAATAATCGACACTTTAGAGCAGTTTCTTTGAGCTTCTGGTAAGAAAGACACTCCAGAAAGCATTGTTCCAAGGATTTATGAATACATGTTGGCGCACCTGTACAGACATGCATATGTTTAGACATGCACGTGCATTATATATAATGGCCACACACAGTACACAAGATGTGAGATAACAACTTGCCAGTATATGCATGAACACCTAAGTCTGCACACTTGAAAAGTGCTTTTATTGAGCAGTTTTCCAAGTAAATGGAATTTATAAGTGTTTTCTAGTAGTTTCAGGTTGGTCCTAGCCAGAATGCAATGAGATTTAAGGTGTCCTGTGAAGATTCATTGTGAACACACATTGCAGTTTGGATGGTCCAAAAGAAATGAGTATTACTGATATTTGTAGCCTTTGGTAGTTGCTCACAGCTTTCCAATTTGTCCATGTTTTTCACAAGTTACATTCTTGGTTGGTATTTATTACAGTAATTCAAAGTGATTAGGCAAAGTGCAATCAGATCTATAAAGAAATTAAATGGTTCAAGTTATATAGTGAATAAATCTTTAAAAGGGGAGTGGGCACAATCAGTATTGAAGTCACATCCTTAGCTAGGACTGATAATAGTGAAGGTCCACTTGATAGAATAGAAATGACACTGGGTGTGGGAGTCAGAAGACCCAGTCCTGTTTGTTCATACATGATCATGAACAAATCACTCCTGCTTCAGAGCCTTGGTTTCCTCTCTATAAAATAGGGACAATAATGGTCCCACTACCTATCTCGGAGTAGTGAGCCAAGTGCTTTGCAAGATACATTGTTATATGAACGTGAGCTACTATTTTGATTGATATCAGTGTAGAATTTATGTTTACCTTATGTCCTTTAGAAACTTCTTCACCAAAATCACTGGTGACTCATTAACCAGTTAACTCTGTTTAAAAAGCAAAATTGCTCTGACCTACCTTAATTTTTGTCTGTTCTAGCACAATGCCTGGCACATAGTAGCATTTAACAAATGCTTATTGAAGGGAATCATCAATAATCATTGGGAGCCATGGGCATGTTTTTGTGAAGGATCCAAATTAATGGGTGAGAGTGAGATTTGCAGACTATTTAGCATCAGGATGAAAGGGGAGAAAGTACTGGAATAGAGTAAATGTTAGTAAACTGAGAGAGGCTTCAGAGTCTATAGTTTATCTATATTAGAATTAGAGATAGAAATATAAAGGTGTCTGGAAATTTTAAGATGTGGAAAAAAATTTAAGGGGAAACATATCTTTCCCTAAATAGGCAGTAAATTCTAGGAAAATCTGAAATATTCAAAGGAACTTTAAAAAATTCATTCCGTTTTTAATGTTACTTTGTTAGATTAGGAAAACAAAAATGTATTGTCTAAACTCGATCATTTCATGAAATGATCACTTTAAAATTATATATAAGATGTGTAGGATGTATAGCATATAATATGCTATATTTGAAGTGTTATATGTATTATATAAAAGTACATATATAAATAGTTTATTCATTACAGCAATTACCAATTTATTAGTTGGACTTAAAATATTTTCTCATTTTCTTACACGTGGAGCTATAAGGAATCTAGATGAAGTTTAATAAATTTATCATCCCAGTTGTTTTTTGGCCAGGTTACCTGAAGCAAAGAAAAGTTAAGAACAGAAAGAATGGTCAGTTATAATAAAACAAAGGCTGTTGTTAGGCTTTCAGGGGCTAGTGCCCTCTGTGGTATTGATTAGTGACTAGAAAGGACTTTTTAAAAAAAAATCAAAATTAATTGAATACAATTTATTACACATTCTCAATCACTATCAGTAGTTTCTCCTTCTTCTACTTCATTTCTTACTATCTTTTGTGAATTTCTGAACACTGAAATCTTGCCCAGATGAATACAAGCTTTCTTTGTTCTTTATTGCTTATTTCTTGTTATAGTGTAGTTTCAAACACTGACCATTTTCTTTCCTAAGCTGTAGACAATGAAGAGAGTCAGAGTTTATGCCCTACAATAACATTGCTGCCATTTTTATAAGCATGTACATGTGCCTCCTTGTGATCCCATGTGTCTCCTAGTGATTTCTGGTCCTGCCAGGACCAAATATCTGAACCCAAGTATCTTTAGAAAAAACCAAATCCTGGGAATGAGTGCTGTTTGTTTTATAACCCAATCAAATGCAGGAGCAGTGCTGTCATTACTCATTCTCCTGCTGCTTTTGAATCTTGGGTTCATGAGATGACCCATAACATAAATTGCCTGATGACAAAATTCTTCCTCTTTTAAAAAAATCTTTTTTATATTTTCCATTCTTACAAGAGAAAAAACAGTTTCATAAATATGATTTTACAGAATATTGGGAAGGAAATGTTTAAGAAAAAATGTATTCTTTAGATGTTAGTAAGGCTTTGAATGCTCATGTATAGCTTGCCCTTAGTAGACAGGACATGCAATGATCTGCTATTTTAGATAATTTTCCAAAAAGATGTAAAGGTGCATGATTTTAAGAAATTATTTTGGGATAGTGAGACTAGAATAGTTCTAAGTAAGCATTTGTTTTTAACCATTTTAATCATCATACAGAAAAAATTTTTAAATGATTATAGAGAGGGAATGATTACAGCTATCTTGCTTATGGTTCTTTGATATATTATCATTTGGTGGAGAGGCTAGACCTGATTCATTTTAATACCCTTTGAGAGACAGTATGATAAAATGGAATGAGTATTGGATTCTATCATACTGTCTCACAGAAGGTATTAAAAGAATCAGTTCTAATAACTGGATTTTAATCCAGTTCTCCTTCCTTTCTTGCTGTGTGATCTCAGACATGTTTGCAGAATTGTATAGGCCTCAGTTTCTTCTTCTGTAAAAGGGTCGGGACAAGCAAAATAATTTTTAATTTCCCTCCCAACTCTAGCTTATTATGAATATGGTGATGAGACTGAGAGGTCTGAGTATAGAAAATTCCCTGTTCAGTTGTGAAAAAAAATGTTTTATAGTCATACAAGACTCCAGTTTTAAAAATATGTAATATATTTGTTATGAAATGATAAGTGAGCAGTAGAGGGGGTCATTGAGGACAAATGGGAACCTAGGAAGCCATGCTTAAAATCTAGAGAGCAGTGGAGACTAATCAGAAGAACCTGGATCTGATTTTATTTTTTGTTTTCTCCTAATCTTAATATCAGGGGCAAATTTAATATTGAATAGTTATAATGTTTAAAGGAAAATCTAACTTTCCATGGCAGGACATCCTTACTAGAAAGAAAAGTTCTTTTTAAAAATGCTTTCCCCTTCTAATTCCATAAAATTTGACCCAAAATGTCAGGTTCAGATGTATTTTGCATTGCTTGCAACATGATAGAGATGAAGCTGGTGCCATACAATGCAAAAAGTGATAGACTTGAATTAAGACAATCTCTGGTCAACTACTGGCCATATTAGAAAGCCTCTCTTTTCCTCATCTATAAAATGGGGATAATCAATATTGTATTATTGTGGTAATCAAAAGAGCTAATGTATAGAAAAATACTTCATAATCTTAACTTGTGATGTAACTACAACCCAATCTGTTATGGAATCAATCTTTTAATTTTTTTCCATAAACTTATCTCCACTTTTTGGTTCTTTTGAAATTAAGTATAGTAGTTCTATGAAGAGGAAAAAGTACTGATATTGAGTTAATAGCTGAAGTTGAGTCTTACTCTTGTGATTTAACATCTTTGTAACTTTGGACAAGACACAATCTTTTAAACTTTGCTTCCTTCTATGTAAAATAGGGATGTTTTAAGGAAAACTACCCTTTAAAACTTAAAGTGAGATATTATTTAAGTATCAGTAATTACTAGCAACATCACTGTTGCTCAGAAGAGGCCAGGGTTAAGTGTGTAGAACGGACTGATGCAGATCTATCACTATCCTTAGGATCACACCTTTGCAGTATATCCGTATTATGGAAATTTTGAGGCCTTCATTGTGGGGAAAGACTTGTTTTTAAAAGACATATAAGTCTGGCATAATGGCTGCTTCACATGTGGCTTGGAAAAATCCATTACTGTTCAGAAGGAGAAAATAGAATTCCGAAGGTGTCTCTTGATGGCCTCCACAGTTAATCTTTTGATGATTTGCAGAACATTTATGATCAATCTGAATTTATTCACACTAATTCTGAATGATTTTAGGAGCACTTAATAAAGTCACAGGATTAATACTATATTGAAGGACTTATGAACAAGATTTCTTCATGTGGATAGAAAAGGGGGAAACATCAGCCCAGTTCAGGCATCATAGAATGGACTCAGAATGGGAGGGGGCAGTAACAATTTTCTGGTCCATTTTGGTCATTTTATAAGATAAGAGATTGAAAATCAGAGATGTGGAATAGCTTGTCGTGATCTCAAAATGGATTAGTTGCAGAATAAAAACAAAAATATTTTTAGCAGAATTTTGTGTAAAGAAAATTTACTATAACATTTCAGGGGCTAATTCTTATTGGAAGAAGTATCTCATTAACTAGTCAGTTTTATCTCTTTAGATTTTAAGATAGAACTTTAAGCATTCTTTATTTACTTTTAAAAAACCCGTATCTTTCATCTTAGAATCAGTACTGTATATTGGTTTCAAGGCAGAAAGAATAGTGGTAAGGGCTAGGTAATGGTGAGTAAGTGATTTGCTTAGTATCACACATTAGGACATGTCTATAGCCAGATTTTAACCCAGGATCCCCCATCTTTAGGTCTGTCTCTCTAGCTCCCCACATTTGTTTGTATTTGAAAAAAAAAAGATCACTTCTTAACAAAGGCTACTGTGCCAAATATCACTTGCTAGGGGCAGGGATATATTAATCCATTACTACAAGCTTTGCTATGCAGCTTTAATATTAATACTCATATTATTCCTCTAGTATATCCTCAGTATGAGGCAGGTCACACACATCCTTATACATTTCTTAATATGAATTAACTTTCTTATACTATGATTTATATGTTATATCTCTATTAACTGTGTCACAAGGAGGAGCTGAATATTATATTGCTTGTTGTGTTTATTTATACCAGGGGACTATTCCCTCTGGCATAGTAATTAATGTCAGAGTTCTGTTGTAGCTGTAGTTACCAATCTATATCTACCCTAGGTGATGACCAAATAATGACAAGATTCTATAAATCACCCATCATACAGACATTTTAATTAAAAGGATGATCAATTTCAACAGTCCAGGATATCATAGTGCTTGTTTATTTTAATGCTATACTTGAAGGATTATGAAACTAGACATTTTTGATGAGACACAATACTGTCAAGGAAAATTTATCGGTATTATTATGGTATTGTGTTTTTGTACCTGCTATAAATTTTAGTAGTAATTGCTAAGTGTGTAATTAGAATATTGTACTCCAGGACTCCATTTCCCAAAATCCCACTTTTGTCCTCACATTATGTCCTTACGTTTTAGAGATAAAGTTTCTGTAACCCTGCCCTATTTCTCTCTTCTCACACTAAGGCAATGGGGAAAATTTCTCTTTACTCACGTTTTTGCTTTTGTCTTTTTATTGCCTCTACTTCAAGCGATTATTAATAAATCTTATAAAATATAATACTTGGAGTTATTGGATATTAATTTAAATCTTACACAAGGCACCTAGAATTCCTAGATTAGAAATGCCATTAACTTGTGAATGCACTAGCAATGTTTTTTATATATCACTTATCCACCAGAAATTCTCTTTAGCTTTATTCATTTCTCTGACATTTCCTACCTGTAGAATTTTGGTCAAGACATGTAACTTCACTAGACCTCATTTTCCTCCTCTATAAAATGAGACCAATTAATTCCCTTCCAACTTTACATCTATGTTTCTGTGATCTTTTAGTCTCATCTGGCCTCACTTCAGCTCTTTGGTCTTATGGGGAAAATATGGGTGGTAGTATAAATATTCCCAAACTGCTACCAAAAAAATCCGTACTCTGTTCCTGTTGTAAAGAGTAGTAGGACAGGATAGCATCATGTTTGATGGAGTTATTTTATTCTCATCTAAATCAAATTCCATTTACTGTGCCAGAATGTACAGGATTCTGTGGTAGGAACCATATTAGAACAATTGCAATCATTGGTTCTACCCTCTAGACTTGGTACTCTGCCTACTTAAAAAAAAATCTCTATTGTTTTCATTTTCACATGATATAAAATTTAGTCCTGATTGGCTTATTCTCCCTGAAGCTGAAGCTAGCTGCTCCAAGTAATAAGGAGTTAATCTCCCATGGAACACATACGTCTTATGGGGTGTTTGTACTAAGTTCAAGGGAACAGAGGCAGGGTCATAAAAAAAACACAACAGGGAAGAATTTCAGTTATATATTCATTGAGCAAATGTAGAGTGCCCAAAAGGGAAAGAGGTAGCACATGTCTCAAACAACTAAGAGTCACCATGAAGAATAGAGAGAGAGAGAATGAATCTGAGGACTATGTGGAGGTCAGACAAAGCCAGTTACTGGACAGATCAATGAACAGTTTAGGAGAGAATTGACACAATTTGTCATGCTCAATGAGCCAGCCAAGCATGGTTGTGCACTTTTAAGTAGGGTATGTTGGGGGAAGCTACTGAATACTAGCTGGTTTAAAGCTGGCCACATTGAATTGTTTTGACACTGTACATTTTAATTTAGTGTCTTATATCTTTCTATTTTTAACTTAAAATTTTTTTCAAACAGCCTCAAGATTAATTGGAGTAGGGTGCAGATAGGTGGCTCAATGGATTGAAAACCAGGCCTAGTGATGGAGGTCCTAGGTTCAAATGTGGCCTCAGATACTTCTCAGCTGTGTGACCCTGGGCAAGTCACTTAAGCCCCATTGCCTAGGCCTTACTGCTCTTCTACCTTGGAACCAATACACAGTATTGATTCTAAGATGGAAGGTATGGGTTTAAAAAAAATCAAACTGAAAAAAGATTATTTGGAGTGATGGAGCAAGTTTAGCAATCTTAGGTATATTTTGTAGATAGAGGTATACTCTTCCTCTTGTTTATGCACAGATCGTTGTAATGGATGAGATTTTATCAGTGGAAATTACTAAAGAAGATATATATGACACTTCATTTTCCTTGTAGCTGCTAGTGGATCCCTTGGCTTGGTCTCTCCTTGTACCTTTCCTCTGACTCCTTCTATGTGTATTGTTTTTCACTATTTTAATGTGGTCTTTGAAAATAGGGATGGTCTTAGCTTTCTTTTGGATTCCCAGAACTTTTTACATAGTAAGAATTTAATAAATACTTTTTCATTCACCTATCAATTCATCCATCAATCTACCCATTCATCTATCCATATTTTTTGGTTTGGAATTGTTAGCAATTTAGTTGTTCAGTTCTTGTGCCAGAGACATTGATTGATATCAATATTTAGACTCAGTAAAAAGGATACTAGGTTTTTTTCATAAACATGGCAATTATATGAAGCTCACAAATTTATTTTTCTGTTATAAGTCAAGACCTATAAAATACTTCCTGGGTAGTAAGACAGTAGAATTGGATTTCGCAACAAAATTGAGATGATCTAAGGGCTAACATCCCTTAGATCTTGCCACTTTGCAAAGAACTTATGAAGATATATAACTACTTTTTTCTTGACATATCCATTATAAGGTAAGTTTTGTACATGTTCATTTTCTAGATTATTCACTGTTCTTTGAAATCTTTGGATTTCAAAATCCTTTTCTTTTTTTTGGACAAAATTCATTTTGCCTTTTACACGTGTGTGTGTGTGTGTGTGTGTGTGTGTGTGTGTGTGTGTGTGTGTTTTAGGGGAGTTTTCACAAAAGTTGATACTGGAAATTGGCTCAAGTGTAACAGGACACAGCTTGTACCTGTGCTGGGGGGGAATCAAGACAACCAACGCAGTGGGGAATTGTGGGGAATCACAATACACCACACACTGAGACCGTTCATGCGACAGAGGAGGGGTGCCACAGCAGGGCAGGAAGCAGTATGTTCTCTCGGCACAGATGGCTGATGGCCTTGGTTCCCATGGGAAAAGTCCTGGAAGCCCCATGGGATGGACGGACCAATGAAAGACTAAGAAGGAACATTCTCAGAGGAAGGGAACCATGAATGGATAACTTCCCTGCTATAATTCCTCCAGGCTGCCAAGCAGAAAGGAGACTGCCCTAGTAGAAGAGGTCCAATTAAATGTTAGAATCTTTATAGTCCCTCTAGTTCTAGTTAGTCATACCACATTGTGTTGTTTTAATAAAGGATGCTAGGGGAAATATTCATCTTACAGTGCTTTGAGTGTTTTAACCTGTACTCTGAGGGAAGAAAAGAGGCCAAAGACTGCAGAGGGCATTTTTACCTCCTTAGACTAGAGGACCTCCAAATAGGAATGAATAGTTTGGGGGAGATGAATGAGGTGTTAATCAAAAGAAAAGTGTTTGGACAGATTTATGGGCTCATGCTATAACTTACACTTATTTAAGTATTAAGGTTATAAACTGGCCTGGTACATTATCTCATTTGATTCACAGTTGCATTCACCTAATGCAAATATCCATTTGACTGACGAGAGGCTAAGTGATTTGATTTTCCCAAGATCAAACAGCTAAGTAAGTTCCCTGAAATCTGGAATTTAATTTTCTCTAATTACAAATCCAGTATTTTCTCCATCAAACTACATTTTGTTGCTGTTTCAGTGTTAAAAAAAAAAAACTTCAAAAAACATCTCCAAATTTACAACAGACCACAAGATTTTATTAGAAGTTAACAAAGACTTTCAATAGAGTGTCCTTATGCCTCAATTAGGAGAGATCTGTATTCAAATTATACTCTAGCTCAGGGGTCGGCAACCTTTTTGGCCGTGAGAGCCATAAACACCTCATTTTTTAAAATGTAATTTCATGAGAGCTGTACAGTGCTCACAGTGCGCGCTCCTGTAACAGTGCCTGAAAAAAAATTGACTTTATGGCTCCTGCAGAAAGAGTCATATCTGGCCCTCAAAAGAGCCAGATATGGCTCGAGAGCCATACGCTACCAACCCCTGCAGCTGAATGATCTAAAACAAGACATTTAGATAGTTTTTTGAATATCAGTGTCCTCATCTGTAAAATGGTGATAACAGCTATAGTTACCTCACAAGGTGTTTGTGAGACTCAAGTGAGAAAAGATTTGTCAATTGCTTTGCGAGCCTTAAAAACATATAAAAATGTCATCTCTGGGTCTAAGAGTATCTAGTACCCTTCAAAACTCAGCTCAAACCACTTCCTACATGGGGCCTTTCTGATGTCACTCCAATCCATCTTTTATTTTCTCCCTCCAAATTTACCTTATGCATACATATATATATATATATATATATATACACACACACATATGATAGAGATGAGATAGAGACAGAAAGATCTAAGTTTGAATCTGTCCTTAGATACTGTGTGACCTTGAGCAAGTCACTTGACTACTGCTTGCTTCAGTTTCTTCATCTCTAAAATGGGGATAATAATACTACTTACCAATAAGAATAAAATATATTTGTATAAGGGGGCAGCTGGGTAGCTCAGTGGATTGAGAGCCAGGCATAGAGATGGGAGGTCTTAGGTTCAAATCTGGCCTCAGACACTTCCCAGCTATGTGACCCTGGGCAAGTCACTTGACTCCCATTGCCTAGCCCTTACCATTCTTCTGCCTTGGAATCAATACACAGTATGATTCCAAGGCAGAAGGTGAGGGTTTAAAAAAAAAAATATATATATATATATACATATACATATATATATATTTGTACAGTGCTTTGCAAATCTTCAGGCAATATATAAATTTGAGCTATTATTTGTGTAATTTTTATATAATATACACTGTATATATTTTAAAATTTCTAAAGGATTTATTCACATTCTTTTCAAATAATGATTTCTTTTCCAAGAACATTTAAAAGAGAAATAACTTTTAAAACACTGATTTACTTAATTCAATATTTGATACTGAATTTAAGGATGTGGATAAGCTAGTGAGTGTCCAAAGACAGGCAGGGCAACAAAGGTAGGGAAGAGTTAATACCTGTTGAAGGAGGTGGAGCCTTAAAGGAAATTTGAGAAGAGGACTTTGGGAGGACACTTGGGAATGATTTGAGACTATCTTGTGTTTTGAGTCACCTAGCTGCACTATTTCTTCCCCCTCTGGATATCCTCCTGATTATCCTCTGGATTAATTCAGGATAATTCAGAATCTGACATTCTTTTTTGGATATACCATTCTAGCTTTAGGTGGCCTTTACTTAATTGCTTTAGAATTGAAATGCGTGTCCAGTTTGTGTCAGCAACACTAATTGACATTAATTAAACTTGTACTGTAGCATGTCAGATATGGTTTTAGGAGTCATGGTCAAGGACTTAACTGAAATTAGATTGTAAGATAGTAAGACTTTCCTTTCTTGTTTTATTTTTTCCTTTTCTTACTATTTTAATGTCTAACATGTGTTTAAATGACTAAATTATCCATCAGTGGGTGCCTCTTAGTTATTGTTGCTGGAATAGAGTAATTTTTCTCATGTGAGCAGGTCGAATTTAACTAGAGGGGAGTTAACCCTTTCCACATAGCTTGGGCAGTTGTTTTTAGGCTTAAGTACAGGATAGGAAGGGTAGCCAGATGGTACGGTGGATAGTGTCAGTCTCAGCATCTAGAAGACTCATCTTCCTGAGTTTGAATCCAGCCTCAGATACTTACTAGCTGTGTGACCCTGAGCAAGTCACTTAATCCTGTTCACCTCAGTTTCCTCATCTTTAAAATGAGCTGGAGAAGAAAATGGCAAGCCATTCTAGTTATCTTTGCTGAGAAAAACCTCAAATGAAGTTACAGATTGTTGGACATGACTAAAACAACTAACACAATATGGTAAGAGAAAAGGAGAGGACTATTACAGACATAAGAAAGATATAATGATGTAAAGAGATGATTGTTTTTAGAGGTTGATATATAGAGCCAATTTAAAAAATATTCAGAGTAATTACATAGAGAGGATTTGATGACAGTAAGTGGCAAAACAGCAAATAAGGAAAGATTTTAGCTGCATAATTTAATGGTTAGTCGACAGTGTTTTGACTTATTGGGTGCTTTGAAAAATTGAAATTAGTGTTCTTGTTGAGGAAATTACAGGATCAAAAGATTTAGAACTGATGGAACCTAGTGATTATCTTGCCCAACCCTTGTATTTTAAAGGTAAGAAAAAAAGAGAGAGACAGAGAGAAGTTAATTGAATTGTCCTAGGTCAGACAGGTAGTAAATAGCAGATCTAGGATTTGAACCCAGGTCTTCTCATTCTAAATTAAATGCCCTTTCCAATTTACCTCTGGTTTAATGTAATGAATAATACAGTGTTTAAGAGAAAGATATAAAAAATTCTGTTTCTTTTCAAGAGAAACAAGTTTATGGCTCACTGTCTCCTCATCAGGGGAGGGAATGTTGGATGTGAAATTGATTGAATGCAAAAAGTGGTAATTAATGGTCCCATGCCAACTTGAGGGAAAGTCCCTAATTGGTTCCCCAGATATCTGTCTTTACTTCTATATTGTTTAACATTTTAATCAGTGACATAGAAAAAGCCACAGATGGCATGCTTATCAAATTTGCTAATAACACAAAGCTGAGTGGGATAGTTAATGTGATGGATGGCAGTCAGGATCCTAAAAGATCTGTACTGGCTAGATGATTAATCTGAATTTAATATGATCATATTTAACAAGAATAAATGTAAAAGCATGTACCTAGGAATGAGGATGTAATATAGACACCTTTAAGAATGCAATATGTAAGAGGCATGACAAGACAGCACTTCCTGTGAAAAAAAATCTGGGGTTTTTTGAAAGCTCACCATGATTCAAGATTGTGATAAGGTAGTTAAAAAAATAAAGAAACCTATTTAGATGTTAGGTTATATTCATAAGTAGTACAATGCCCAGGTGGAGAAATGATATTTTTATCATATATTCTGTGCCGGTCAGGTCACATCTAAAATATTTTACCATGTTGTTGCTCAGTTGTTTCAGTCTGACTCTTTGTGACCCCATTTGCAGTTTTCTTGGCAAACATACTGGAGTGATTTGACATTTCCTTCTTTAGCTCGTTTTACAACGAGAAAACTGAGGTAAAGAGGGTCAAGTGACATGCCCAGGGTCGTACAGCCAGTAAGGTTTGAGGCCAGATTTCAATTCCTAATGGCGGAACTGGTACTCTGTCCACTGAGCCATTTAGCTGCTCATTATACTCAGAACTTGATACTAAATTTAAAAAGACTTTAATAAGTTCAAGGGCAACAAAGGTGGGGAAAAGCTTTAATATCTATAGAGGGATTTGGAACCTGAAGGGACTTTGAGAATGGCTTTGGAAGAATGTAATAGTTTTCTTTAAGTGTTCGAAGAACCATTATGTGGAAGAGAAATGAAACTTCAAAATTGTTCTCCAGAGACGAGAGCTAGAATTATTGTACAGAGGAAGAGTTAGATTCAATGCGAAGGAATCACTAAAATTGAGTGATATCTAAACGTGAATTGTTGATTGTGGGAGGTAGTACATGCCCCCTTGCTTGAAGTCAGCTGAATGACTACTTGTTGGGATTGTTGTAGACAGTATTCTTTTGGACTAAATTAATAGTTCCCATGGCTCCTTCAATTTCTCAGATTTTGTGACTCTGTATTTCCATTGCTTCACTTTTGAATAGCTCTTTCCAGAAATAGGGTGGGTTCTATTTTATGGTTACTAAAGGAAAAAAATAACTGGAATTATGATAAAATAATTTGTATTAATGAATTTACAAGTACTTTAGCTTTTAGTTTGGTTGAAAGAAAACTCAAAGTTTTCTTATACAATGTGTCCCAGAAGTTTTAGTGTAGTTTTGAGCCTTAATTGCTTTAAAACGTATGTACTAATTTGGGGGGCAGCTAGGTGGCTTAGTGGATTGAGAACCAGATGTAAAGATGGGAAGTCCTAGTTTGAAATCTGGCCTCAGACACTTCCTAGCTATGTGATCCCAGGCAAGTCACTTAACCCCCATTTCCATAGCCTTACCACTTTTCTGCCTTGGAACCAATACATGTTATTGATTCTAAGATGGAAGGTAAGAGTTTTTTTCCAAAGGTACTAAGTTCCTTGGTAGAGGGGGTTATTAATTTTCACTTTCAGTTGTGCAAGTGATAAGACTGATAGATCTTTTACATTTTAAAAATTCAATTTTATTTTGTCAAGATTTTCATTTTAATTGTTTCTGTTATTCCGAACTTGATGAACATTAGCAAACATGAATATTCCCATATATAGGGGAATAAAAATTGTTTATTTTTTAATTAACATGACTATTGTACAACTTTTCTTCTAATAGTATATAACAAAAACAACACACTAGTGTTGAAACTGAACTTCCTTCTGTTGGATCTTAAATTTTTTTCTTTCTTTTCTTTTTTAAAAATTGGCATTACTGTCACTATTCCTTTAACCCTACTGTGCTCTGAACTTTCCCTTGTTAAGAAATAAGGATAGTGAACCAAAACAAAGACATAGTCATATATGAAAAAAATATCTATATCTATGTCTATATCTATATCATTCTGTATCCTTACTCCAGTGGTTTCTTATCAGGGATTGGGAAGTATGTTTCCGAATTATTATTCTATAGTATTTCATTATTATTAATCTTCTGGAATAATGGTTGATTATTGTATTAATAAGTGTTTTTAAGTTTTTCAAGTTGTTTTGCTTTACAAGGTTGTAGTTATTGTAGAGATGAGCCTGCTGACTTAATTACAGCAATTCACACAAGTCATCTAGATTTCTCTGAATTATCAGAGACTGATAACCATTCATCATTTCTTATGGCACAATATTATTTCATTATATTCATGTGCTATAATGTACTGAGCCTTTCTCCAATTGATGATTGACTCCAAAATTTCTAGTTCTTTGACACAATAAAATTCCATTATGAATATTTTTGTACATAATGCATCTATTTTGGAAAAAAACAAACTCTTTGAAGCATATTCCTAACAGAGTTGGGATGTTTAGAAATTAATTTCAAATTGCTTTATAGAATGGCTTGGCTAATTTGCACCTTGATCAGTAGTAAATTAGTATATCTAAACTTCTAGATCCCCTCCAGAAATTGTCATTTTGCTTTTTGTTTTGTCATCTTTGCTAGTATTATTTTAATTTGCATTTCTTTTTCTTGTCTTGTGACCATTTATCTTTTTCAAGAATGTCTCTTGTTCTGAACTTTATAGAAAAGGGGAAACTATGAGCTAGAGGTAGAGAGGAAGTTTATTGTAGGAATGCAAGATGGTCAGTGCAAAAGATATGGAGGGTAGGAGATAGGGTGTCACGTGTGAGGAACATAGAGAAGTGTCCAATAAAACTGGAAAGAGAAGTTTGGGGCTAGGCTGTTCAGGACCTTAAAATTTGAATCAATCTCATACATATTTTGGATAAAACTTAATCAGAGAACTGATAAAAAAAAAGATTTCCTTCTTAACTATTTCCTCTTTATTCTTACTCTTTGATTTTGATCATGCAGAAGCGCTTCAACTTTATAAACTCAAAACAGTCTATTTCATCTTCTTTTATAATTTCTATCCATTGATTGGTTAAGAATTCTTCTCCTATTCACAGTTGTCAAAGATATTTTCTTCGCTTCTTCTCTTACGTGTTTATGATGTGACTTGTGGTGTGGTATATTGTGTAGGATGTTGGTCTAAATCTAATTTCTGCCAAGATTACATTCTAGTTTTCCCAGCAGTCTTTGTCCAATAGTGAGTTCTTACTCCAGTAGTTGAAATTTTGGAGTCCATTAAACGCTATGCTTCTACGTTCATTTGCTTCTGGATCTTGTGTACTAGTCGGTACCACTTATAAGGCTTAAAAAAATTAGTACCAAATCATTTTCATGACTGCTTTGCAGTTTAGTTTGGAATTTGGTAATGCTGGACCTCCTTCTGTCCTACTTTTTTCATCATTTTCTTTGAGATGTTTAATCTTCTGTTCATACAGATAAATTTCATTAAGTTTCAACATCTACAAAACAACTCTCTGATAGTTTGTTATAGCACTGAACAAATGAATTTTGGTAGCATCCTAATCTTTATATTATTGACATGGTGCAAACTTGAGCAATTAAGATATGTCTTCATTTTCATAAGAATTTTTTTGTATTTGTATTTATAAAATTAATGTTTGTGTCCTAGTAGGTGGACTCTTAAGTTTTATACATTATTTATTATTTGAATGGAATTTCTTTCTGCTATGTTCTGTTGCTAATATATAAGAAAGCCTGATTTTTGCGATTTGATTTATTTTCTTGCTATTTTGCTGAAGTTACTTATTCATTCTGTCTATTCTTTTGAAGCTTTTGATTCTTTGATTCTTCTATTTCTCACATTTCTCATCTCTAATCAGTTAACAAATATTGGTTTATATTTTTTTATTTTTTTGGTGTTCTTTTTTTGAGGAGGAAAGCACCAAGTGATTTTGATTTTACATCTTTTATCATCCCTTCTCATCTACCTCCAACTGCCACTTGCCTGCAGTGTTTCCATTGTTTTTTAAAAGGGCTTTTTAGCCTTTTTCTTTCAACTTCAATCTCTCCATCCTTTATCATGTCAGACTGACTTTGCTTATGCATAGATTTAATTACAAAATTATACAATCTCAGAGTTGAACAGGACCTCAGGGGCATCTGATCTGACCAAGTCCCTCTCTAAAACATCACTGAGAATTAATTATCAACTAGATGACATACAACCTCCTGAAACAGTCCATTTTATTTGTAGAAAGCACTAATTGTTGAAAATTTTCCCTTACATCAAACTCAAATCCACCCTATTGTTCTACTTTTCTTTTCTAGGGCTAAGTAGAAAAACTTAATTTTCAATATGACAGCCTTTCATATATTTGAAGACTATTTTCAGGTTTCTGTGACTGTAAATAATATTTTTTTCTTAATTGGATAAAAGCTCCCAACTTTTTATAAGGTGTGTTTTACATTCCCATCATTTCTGAATATATTTCTCCCACTTCCTTACCCATTGAGTCATCCCTTGTAACAGAAAATGAAAAAGAAAGGTGCAGTGAGTGGGGAGGAGTTCAGCAAAACTAACCAACACATTAACACATTAACAAAGTCTGATAGTATATGCAATATTCCCAATAAAGCTCCCCAGTTGTGCAAAGAAGGGAGGAAGGAGGTACATTTTTTCTTAAATCTTTTCTAGGGCCAAGTTTCTTGGTTGTTTTAATTACAAAGTATTCAATTTTAGTTTCTTGGTTTTTTTTTTCCATTTACATTGTAATCATCGTGTAAATCATTTTCCTGTTCCTATTTATATTTTAGTCTGCATCAGTTCAAAAAGTTCTTGCCATTCTTCTCTGTCAATTTATTTTTTATTACATATCATACCATTGACTCTTTGAGTTTCCAATCCAATTTTTTCAAATGAATCATTGTCCAGCTATGCCTCTCCTGTCATCTACTTTTGAAACTGATTTATGTTAATGTAATTAAATTTAATCTGTTTTGATACAGGCTATTATTTCAGATTGCTGAAATATTTTTTGTTCAGGACTGTGACTTGGCCATCTGAACTCTTAAATATCTCTCCCAATTTAGTGTCAACTACAAATTTGATAATCTATAGTTCTTAATGTATTTTCAGCAAAATCGTTGATAAACATGTTTAAAAATGGCATGGCACCTCTCTCCCAACCTGTAAAGTAGGAACTCTTCGCCTGGCATTTAATACTATCCACAATCTAGTACTACCCAACCTTTCCACCCTTAAATTCATACTATTTTCCATCAATGCAACTGAATCAATCTATTGATGAATGAATCAAATGAATCAAAACTAATCAATGTGGACTATTAAATTTTCTCAGAACATATCTCTACTTTCCTAGCTTTATGACTATTTATATTCTGCCCCACACCTATAATTTCCTTTCTTTTCTCCCTTCCTCACTCAACATGTCTGTGGATTTTCAATAGATCCTTTAAAGCCTGACTCAAATACTGCTTCCTGGAAGCTTTTCCTGATTCACTTCCTAATACTCTCCCCAATAACATCAAGAATGACGTTGGTCTTCTCCTTAATGTTAACATAACACTTTCCTTCTATCTATTTGAACTTACCCTGTGTACTTTTATATTATGGCTATTTGTGGACGAATGGTCCCTACCTCTGCCCTCAAAATAAAGCAAACAAAAACAACAAAAATTCCTGTAGGGCTCCCTAGAGGGGAGTCACCCAATACATAGCATAAGGTTCAACATATATTAGATGCTTAATAAATTATTGTGTAATTGAATAGAATAAATATTGGTTTTTTCTATTTAAAAATATTTTTAAAACTTGTTCAAAATTTGAATATTTGGAACTTAAGTTGTTGTAGTTAGTGGCACAGTAGATAGAGCTTTGGGATGGAAGTCAGCAAGACCTAAATTCAAATCCAGCCTCATATATTAGCTGTGTAACCCTGGGAAAATCATTTAATCTCTCTTTGCCACAATTTCCTCAATAATAAAATGGAATCATAATAATAGCCACCTCTGAAGACTGTCGTGAGGATCAGAGATAATATTTGTATTTTTAAAATACACTTAATATAGTACCTGGCACATAGTAGATACTACATAAATTCCTTCTACTTTCCCTTTTTAAAATTTTATAGAATAATATAATTTTTCTTTCTTTATCTGGTGCCCCCATTGTTTGTGTCATGATCATTTTGATTTTTCTTAAACCAGTATTTGAAGAGGCCCCAGGATCAATGGAAATTTGCCCATATATTTCTATCTTCCATTGTTTCCAGGTGTAAAACTAATCCAAAATTCCAAGAACAAGCCCACTTTGCTGTAATTAAGGGCTATCATAATTATTCATGAAACTGACTCATTGCTCAGAAACTACTAATCCCAGGCCTTGCCCTTAGTAACAATCTCAGGAGAGAACTACATCTGCTCAAGTGTTTTTCAGGCCTTTGTCTTACAAGAAGAACTTAATTCTGAAGTCATTGAAATAAACAAAATAAATGTTTGTTTACAAGACAGTTTTTACAACAGCCCAAACTGAAAAACCTGAAATATGTGTCACATGAAATGCTAGGAATATAAGGATGCATTATTTTCAGCCAACTCTCGGCAAGGAGAAAAGTTATGATCTTGACAACTTAAATATAACATTTATAAATCATTGTGTAGCTTTGTCTAGAGGGCCTAGCTGTGAATGTAAAGTTATAGTTATTTTTCTTTTTCTGTTACTTTTTATCTTTTGAAAACAATTTCACTTGTATTTTCTTACGACATAAATTAGCCATTCTAGAGTTGGCATAAAAACACAAAATGTTGCATTTATAATGTTTTTTAACCTTGTTGTTATGTGGTACTTCAATTCAGCAATAAGAGGGCTACTTTTTATCTAGGATATTTGTGAAAAATAAGAATGATACTTCTGGAAAATCAAATCCACCATGACATTGAATGTCTTTTCACTATATATATATATGTATACATACGTATATAAGTATATGTGTATATGTATATTTGGAACTCTGATAGTAATGATTCTAAGACAGAAGGTAAGGGTTTTAAAAGAAAAAAACTCTTCTGTTTTAGTATAATTTCTTTTTTTTTTAACTCTTACCTTCTGTCTTAGAATCAATACTACTTATTGGTTCTATATCAGAAGAGAGATGAGGGCTAGGCAGTGGGGGTTAAGTGACTTGCCCAGCAATCACATAGCTAGGAAGTATCTGAGGTCAAATTTGAACACAGGATCTCCAGGCCTGGTATTCTATCCTCTGTGCTACCAAGTTTCCCCTTTACTAATATTTTTGAAGTTAAGGTTACTGATTTCATTTCAGTCCTAGCTCAGCTTCTGTTCTACAAGGTCTAAGAAATAGGATCCTTCTCAATTGCATGGAAGATATGGACTGGGAGAGATGAAAAAGAAAAGAATTGGTTTCATGGAGTAGGAGGATCATATCCCAGAAGTTCTTAACTTGGGGACTGTGAACTTGTTTAAATTGTTTTTAATAATTGAATTTAAATATAATTGTTTTTTTTTCATAATCCTGTGTATTTATCTTATGTATTTAAAAACCTTATTTTGAGGAGAGATTAATAGGCTTCACCAGACTAGCAGCAGGGTCCAGGCCACAAAACAAGGTTAAGAATTGGTACAGTCCCTTTGTTTGACAAAGCAGGAAACTGAGGCCCAGGGATGTTAAGGATTTTAACCCATGCCTGGAATGTACTCCCTCCTCATAGAATCTCTCATTTTTTAAAAAAAGATGAGATTCAAATACCACCTCCTTAACAAACATTTGTTAAATGCCTACTTTGTTCCAGGCAGGGTGTTAAGTATTTATCTGCTAGTGCCTTCCCTTCCTAACTGCCTTGTGTTTGTTTTGCACGTGCATGCGCACACACACACACACACACACACACACACACACACACACACACACACACCCTCTCACTCTGCTTTCTCATAGAATGGAAGCTCTTTGAGGGCAAGAATTAACAATGTGCCTGACACATCAGGGTGCTCTTAAATCACCTTAAAAGTATTTATTGTTTGATTGTCCAAGGTTACACAGCTAGTTTGTATGAACCCAGGTCTCTTGAATTTTAATACAGTGCTCTTTCATGTAGACCAAACAAATTTTTAATTTAGTAGGACATATTCAGATTAATTGAGTGGGGGAAATCTCTTGTCATCCTTCCCTCTTTAATTCTGTTCTTTTTCCTAAGAAGCCCATTACATAAATCTTGAGAGAATGCTGGGCTAGCCAATTGGTTCCTGAAAGTATAATAGCCTGTGTGGCAGCCTGACATCTCTAGATGAAAATGTGCTCTTAGAGAGAAAGGCACTTAGTGGCAGTCAGCTGTCCAACTTTGCTCTCAGAAATTCTCAGGCTTATCTGCAAATGTTAGGCCCTTTTCAGCCTGGACTGGAACTAGAAGTTCATGAATAAGATTGGGGATCTCTGTTCATTCTCTAGGATATAATAAACTCAACACAACCTGTTTATCTTCAGCAATTGATCTAAACTTTTTTTTTGTATATAAATTTGTAGCTCAGAAAGGATCTATTAATTCCAGAAAACCTAAATATAAAGATTTAATCCAAAAAAAAATCCTGCTCTTAATGATAACATATAACATAGAAAGAAACTATATGTTTACATTATAAGCATGAAATTACAGTATTTAAAAATGAACCTGTGTGCGTTCTCATAATTTTTTCACCAGAGGCATCAGTGTTTCCACAGGAACTGGGCTCTCTACAACTTTTATTGTTGTGGCTGTAATACTAAACCCACAGTGTCCTGACATGGCCAAGGGATGTAGGAGTTTGTGCTAGTTTTGGTTGAATGTACAACAGATCTTTCCATGTTCTAATCATGAACTTTCCAGCACTTTTAAGGCTATTTGGTATGCCTTCCAATCAGAATTAAAGATACCACATAGAAAGAGACCGTAAGCTCTTTGAAGGCAAAGACTGTCTTTGGCTTTACTTTGTATCACCAGGGCTTAGCACAGTGACTAACACCTAGCAGGTCCTTTAAAAATGCTAGTTGATGACTATATAGGTAATTATTAGATCTAAGTTGCAGAAAGGTTGCCCATCTACATTGTTAGAAAATTTCCCCATGGCTGTAGTTTTCTTATCAGTGAAATGCTAGGTCTTTTGTTTTTATTTTTTTGTCTGAATCTTCTTATCTAAAAAAGGCTAAAAGTACAGGGGCTACTCCTGTGCCAAAACCTACTACCAAATTGGTAAAGGAACTTTGACCAGTTCCATTTTTGACACTATACCATTATGCCCCTCTTAGATAGCCTTGCTTCTTGGAATTTCCCTATTTGTTCCAGACTTAGTACAGATATCTGATGGGTTCAGCCTACTGCAACACAGAACTCTCAAGCTCAAATGACTCACCAATCCCAGTCTTCCCAGTAGCAGGCAGAGATTACCATACTTGGCCCAGGTCTTAATAACAGAAATCATTCATTAAATAATGGTCCATAAAGGCATTCCAGAAATGTGCATTGTCCACCAATCATTGTCATTATATGAAGGTTAGATGATTATAAGTTCTTTTCTCTTTAGGGGAAAAATAGTAAGATGTTTTGTATTTAAAGCAGTGCCTTTTCTGATTAGTTTAGAGAAGACATTGGACGAGGAGTCAGAAAACTTGGGTTTTACTCTTTCTTTTGTCACTTTTATTAGATAAGTCATTTATACTCACTTCCGGGGACTTGAAGAGGTCGATTTGGTTTACCTTTTATGGCTCTTGGCAGCCCTAGAAGTGTGACATTTTGACTTATTTTTTAAATTTTGTTAAAGACTTTTACTTTTGATGAGTCATTTTGGAGGACTATAACTTGCAAAGAGGCAAATTAGATTTAATGTTGAATTAGTTAACTTGGAAAAACACTTCCCCAGTAATATTTTACTCTATTTTCCTCAATTACATGTAGAAACAATTGTTGTCATTATTTTCTGACATTTTGTGGTCCAAATCCATCCCCCCATCTTTTCCCCTCCCCAAGATGGCAAGTGATCTAATGTAGGTCCTACATATGGCATCATGCAATACATGTTTCTATATTTGTCATGCTATGAAAGAATCCACATATTACATGTACAAGATAAAACTCATGGAGGAAATAAAGTGAAAAATGGTAAGCTTCAGTCTGCATTCAGACTCCATCAGTTTCTTCTATGGTGGTGGATAGTATTTTTCTTCAGGAATCCCTTAGAGTTGTCTTGATCAGTATGTGGCTGATAATTGTCATTCACAGTTGGTTTTAATACAGTGTTGCTATTACTGTGTACAATGTTCTCCTTATTCTGCTTACTTCACTTTGTATTAGTTCATATAAATCCAGGTTTTTCCAAAATCATCCTGTTTATTATTTCTTGTAGTATACCATTACAATCATTTACCACAACTTGTTCAGCCATTCCCCAGTTGATGAACATCCCCTCTTGTTTGCCACCACAAAAAGAGCTGCTATCACTATTTTTTATTTTGAATATTTTCCCCTAGTTACATATGCTATCACTATTTTTGTACAATTAGGTCCTTTTCTCCTTTCTTTGATCTCTTTGGGACATAGACCTAGCATTGTAGGAACAGTTTTATAGACATTTGGGCATGGTTCTTTATGAACTCAGGTTCTCTTTGGAGAAACAACACCTTTAAATAAGAAAAAAGAATAAGATATAGAGAGAGTAAAGGCAGCTTGGTAGTGTAGTGAAGAGAGCATCAGGCCTGGAGTAAGGTAGACCTGAGTTCAAATTTGGCCCCGGACATTTACTAGCTGTATGACCCTGGACAAGTCATTGAACCCTGTTTGCCTCAGTTTCCTCATCTGTAAAATGTGCTAGAGCAGGAAATGGCAAACTACTCTTTGCCAAGAAAACTCCAAATAGAGCCACAAAGAATCAGAAGTGACTGAAAGGCAAAAGGTAAAGTAATTGATGGGGGTCAACAGCACCTGGAATGGGATTAAAAAAAGGCCTTATTTTAAGAGGTGGAACTTGTTAATTTAGAAAGGAGCTGTGCAATTCTAAGAGGTATATAGATTACCTAGAAAATAGATCTCTATGTCTAGACACAAGAAGATCTGAGTTTGAATTTTACCTTAGACTCTTACTAGCTGTGTGACCTTTAGTAACTACACATAGCCTTAGATTCATTAGCTATAAAATAAGACCAATAATAAAACCACATCACACGGCTTCTATGAGGATCAAATAAGATAATGTTTACGTAGGGATTTGCAAAACTTTAATGCTTTCTATAAATGTTAGTTATAAAGTGGCAGAAGTGAGGATGGAGTACAATCCATAGACTTGTCCAAAGGCTCTTGGACTAGAGATGGAATGACGAAATCAATTAAAGAAGTTTAACTAGAAGGTAAAATACATGAAAGAGACTGGTCCTCAGTAAGCCTGGAAGGGTAGACCAGAGCCAGATTGTGAAAAAAGCTTTAAATGTCAAACAAATGAGTTTTTCTTTTTCTCTAAGCAGCAAAAGGTAAGTAAAAGAGTTTCTAAGTCAGATTTGTCCTTTAGCTGGTGTGTATAGGATGAGGATTTAGATTCAGCAAAAGACTGGAGACTTGGACACCAAATTAGGAAAGTGAGAATTGTTGAGGGTTTAAGCTAGGGGAGCACTTACCTGTGTGAACAGTGGGAAGGGGATAAATTTGAAGATGTAGAAATAAAATCAGTAACACTTGGAATTTTATTTTTATAAATGGAAGGTAAGAAGAAGTAAAGGGTTTTTAAAAATTTTTTAAACGTTTATTAATATTCATTTTTAACATGGTTACATGATTCATGCTCCTACTTTCCCTTCACCCCCCCTTACTCACCCCACCCATGGCCGATGCACATTTCCACTGGTTTTAACATGTGTCATTGATCAAAACCTATTTCCAAATTGTTGATAGTTGCATTGGTGTGGTAGTTTCGAGTCTACATCCCCAATCATGTCCACCTCATCCCATGCGTTCAAGCAGTTGTTTTTCTTATCTGTTTCCTCTCCTGCAGTTCTTCCTCTGAATGTGGGTAGCATTCTTTACCATAAATCCCTCAGAATTGTCCTGGGTCATTGCATTGCTGCTGGTACAGAAGACCATTGCATTCGATTTTACCACAGTATATCAGTCTCTGTGTACAATGTTCTTCTGGCTCTGCTCCTTTCGCTCTGCATCAGTTCACCTGGAACTCCTCTAGTTTATTATTCCTTTGAGCACAATAGTATTCCATCACCAGCATATACCACATTTTGTTCAGCCATTCCCCAATTGAAGGACATACCCTTCTTTTTCCAGGTCTTTGCCACCCCAAAAAGCACAGCTTTAAATATTTTTGTAAAAGTCTGTTTGTTTATGATCCTCTTTCAGGTACAAACCCAACAAAGGTATGGCTGAATCAAAGGGCAGGCATTCTTTTATAGCCCTTTGGGCACAGTTCCAAATTGCTAGCCAGAATGGTTGGATCAGTTCACAACTCCACCAGCAATGCATTAATGTCCCAATTTTGCCACATCCCCTCCAGCATTCATTACTCTCCCCTTCTTTCATTTTAGCCAATCTGCTCGGTATGAGGTGATACCTCAGAGTTGTTTTGATTTGCATTTCTCTAATTATTAGAGATTTAGAACACTTTCTCATGTGCTTATTGATACTTTTGATTTCTTTACCTGAGAATTGCCTATTCATGTCTCTTGCCCATTTTTCAATTGGGGAATGGCTTGATTTTTTTATACAATTGATTTAAGTCCTTGTATATTTGAGTAATTAGACCCCTGTCAGAGTTTTTTGTTATAAAGATTTTTTCCCAATTCGTTGTTTCCCTTCTGATTTTGGCTACATTGTTTTTGTTTGTACAAAAGCTTTTTAGTTTAATATAATCAAAACCATTTAATTTACATTTTGTAATTTTCTCTAACTCTTGCTTGGTTTTAAAGTCTTTCCTTTCCCACAGATCTGACAAGTAAACTATTTTGTGTTCACTTAACTTGTTTATAGTTTCCCTCTTTATATTCAAGTCATTCACCCATTCTGAATTTATCTTGGTGTAGGGTGTGAGATGTTGATCTAAACATAATCTCTCCCATATTGTTTTCCAAATTTCCCAGCAGTTTTTGTCAAATAGTGGATTCATGTCCCAAAAGTTGGGCTGTTTGGGTTTATCGTACACTGTCTTGCTGATGTCATTAACCCCAAGTCTATTCCACTGATCCTCCCTTCTGTCTCTTAGCCAGTACCATATTGTTTTGATGACTGCTACTTTAGAGTATAGTTTAATATCTGGTACTGCTAGGCCCCCTTCCTTCACATTTTTCTTTATTATTTCCCTTGATATTCTTGATCTTTTGTTATTCCAAATGAAATTTGTTATAGTTTTTCCTAATTCAGTAAAGAAGTTTTTTGGTAATTTGATAGGTATTGCGCTAAATAGGTAAATTAATTTGGGTAGAATGTTCATTTTTATTATGTTAGCTCGTCCTACCCATCAACAATTAATGGCTTTCCAATTGTTGAGCTCCAGTTTTATTTGTTTGGAAAGTATTTTGTAGTTGTTTTCGTATAATTGCTGTGTTTGTTTTGGTAGATAGATTCCCAAGTATTTTATATTGTCTAGGGTGATTTTAAATGGTGTTTCTCTTTCTACCTCTTGCTGCTGTGATGTGTTGGAAATATATAGAAATGCTAATGATTTATGTGCATTTATTTTGTATCCTGCAACTTTACTAAAGTTGTTGATTATTTCTACAAGCTTCTTAGTTGATTCTCTAGGATTTTTTAAGTAGACCATCATATCATCTGCAAAGAGTGATAACTTAGTCTCCTCATTGCCTATTTTGATACCTTCAATTTCTTTTTCTTCTCTAATTGCTACTGTTAGTGTTTCTAGTACTATGTTGAATAGTAGAGGTGATAATGGGCATCCTTGTTTCACTCCTGATCTTATTGGGAAGGCTTCTAATTTATCCCCATTGCATAGGATGCTTGTTGATGGTTTTAGGTACATACTGTTTATTATTTTTAGGAAAGGTCCTTCTATTCCTATACTTTTCAGTGTTTTCAAATAGGAATGGATGTTGTATTTTGTCAAAGGCTTTTTCATCATCTATTGAGATAATCATGTGATTTTTGTTTGTTAGACTGTTGATATGGTCAATTATGTGGATGGTTTTCCTAATGTTGAACCATCCTTGCATTCCTGGTATAAATCCCACCTGATCATGGTGGATGATCTTCTTAATCACTTGCTGGAGTCTCTTTGCTAGTATTCTATTTAAGATTTTTGCATCTATGTTCATTAGGGAGATTGGTCTATAGTTTTCTTTCTCTGTTTTTTGATCTACCTGATTTTGGAATCAGTACCATATTTGTGTCATAAAAGGAATTTGGTAGGACTCCTTCTTTGCTTATCATATCAAATAATTTGTATAGTATTGGGATTAGTTGCTCTTTGGAGGTCTGATAGAATTCACTTGTGAATCCATCAAGTCCTGGTGATTTTTTCTTAGGGAGTTCTTTGATGGCTTTTTCAATTTCTCTTTCTGATATGGGATTATTTAGGTATTCTGTTTCTTCTGCTGTTAATCTAGGCAATTTATATTTTTGTAAATATTCTTCAATATCTCCTAAATTGTTATATTTGTTGCCATATAATTGGGCGAAATAGTTTTTAATGATTGCCTTAATTTCCCCTTCATTAGAGGTGATGTCTCCCTTTTCATCTTTGATACTGTCAATTTGGTTTTCTTCTTTCCTTTTTTTTTATTAGATTGAGCAGTACTTTGTCTATTTTGTCTGTTTTTTCAAAATACCAGCTTCTAGTCTTATTTATTAAATCTATACTTCTTTTACTTTCAATTTTATTAATTTTTCCCTTGCTTTTTAGTATTTCTAATTTAGTTTTCATCTGGGGATTTTTAATTTGCTCGCTTTCTGGTTTTTTGAGTTGCATGCCCAATTCATTAATCTCTGCCCTCCTTAATTTGTTAATATATGCACTCAAGGATATAAATTTCCCCCTGAGTACTGCCTTGACTGCATCCCACAGAGTTTGGTAGGATGTCTCATCATTGTCATTCTCTTCAGTGAAATTTGACTAATTGGTTTTGGAGAATCATATTGTTTAATTTCCAATTGGTTTTTGATTTGCCTGTCCAGGTACCCTTACTAATTATTATTTTTATTGCATTATGATCTGAGAAGGTTACATTTATTATATCTGCTCTTTTGCATTTGTTTGCAATGTTTCTATGCCCTATTACATGGTCAGTCTTTATGAATGTACCATGTGCAGCTGAAAAGAAGGTGTATTCCTTTTTGTCCCTATTTATTTTTCTCCACATATCAATTAAATCTAATTTTTCTAGGGCTTCATTCACATCTCTTACCTCTTTCTTATTTATTTTTTGGTTTGATTTATCTAGATCTGCAAGAGGAGTATTTAGATCTCCCACTATTATGGTTTTACTATCTATTTCCTTCTTAAGCTCTGCCAGTTTCTCCTTTATGAATTTGGATGCTATACCACGTGGTGCATACATATTGATCAATGTTATTTCCTCATTGTTTATACTGCCTTTAATCAGGATGTAATGACCTTCCCTGTCTTTTTTAATCATATCTATTTTTACTTTGGCTTTGTCAGAAATCATAATAGCCACTCCTGCCTTCTTTTTCTCATTTGATGCCCAAAAGATTTTGCTCAAGCCCTGAACCTTAAACTTGTGTATGTCCACCCGCCTCATATGTGTTTCTTGTAGACAACATATGGTAGGATTTTGGTTTCTAATCCACTCTTCTATTTGCTTCCGCTTTTTAAGCGAGTTCATCCCATTCACATTCAGAGTTATAATTATCAGTTGTGCATTCACTGACATTTTTGTATCCTCCCCTAGTCCCACTCCTTCTTCTTACATTATTTTCTTTTACCAGTGGTTTGCTTTAAACTGGTATCCCTTATCCCCTCCTTTGATTAACTTCCCTTTATACCCCCTCCCTTGTTATTCCCCTCTTTTTATTTTTAAAGGCTTAATGGATTCCCTCCCCCTTCTTCTCCCCTCCCTTTTTTGACCTCCGCACTCCCCTGCTCCCCTTGGTTTATCCCTTCTGACTTTCTCACTAGAGTTAGATAGAGTTTTTTATCCCAATGGATAATGTAGCTAGTCTTCCCTCTCTGGGTTGATTACACTGAGAGTAAGGTTTAAATATTACCTCTTAATGCTCTCTTCCTCTCCTTCTTATACTAGTATTTATCCCCTCCCCTTCCCATGCCCTCTTTGTGTGTAATAGAATATCCTATTTTTCTAATTCACTCAAGTTTCTCTTGGTGTCCCCTACTACGCACCCCCCTCTTTCCCACGCCCATGTCATCTTAGACCATTTAGTATTCTACCCTCTCTTTATGAATTATTCTTCTGATTGCTATAATAGTGAATACTATAATAGTGAATAGAGTTCACTACAGAGAATGATACATAGCATTTCTCCACATAGGAATACAGATAATTAGATCTTATTGAAGCCCTTAAAGTGTCAAATTTAAAAAATTATGAGTTTTCTTTCTTTCCCATCTGTTTCTTATTTACCTTTTCATGTTTCTCTTGATTTTTGTGGTTGTATATCAAACTTTCCATTTAGTCCTGGTCTCTTCTGTGCCAATACTTGGACATCTTTAATTTTGTTGAATGCCCATACTTTCCCCTGGAAGTATATAGTCAGTTTTGATGGGTAGTTGATTCGTGGTTGAAGGCCCAGCTCTCTTGCCTTTCTGATTATCATATTCCAAGCCTTGCAGTCTTTTAGCATGGAGGCTGCCAGATCCTGTGTGATCCTGATTGGTGCTCCTTGATATTTGAATTGTCTCTTTCTGGCTTCTTGTAAGATTTTTTTATTTTAGTTGGAAGCTCTTGAATTTGGCTATTATATTCCTGGGTGTTGTCCTTTCTGGGTCTAGTGTAGAGGGTGATCTATGGATCCTTTCAATGTCTATATTGCCCTCTTGTTGTAGAATTTCAGGGCAATTTTGCTGAATAATTTCGTTAAGTATGGAGTCCAAGTTTCTATTAATTTCTGCTTCTTCTGGAAGACCAATGATTCTCAAATTTTCTCTTCTAGACTGGTTTTCTTGGTCTGTCACTTTCTCATTGAGATATTTCATGTTTCCTTCTATTTTATCAGTCTTTTGACTTTGATTTATTTGTTCTTGCTGTCTTGTGAGATCATTGGCTTCTAATTGCTCAATTCTAGCCTTTAGGGACTGGTTTTCGGCTATAATCTTTTGATTTTCCTTTTCAATCTCGTCATTTCTGGTGTTCAATATGCTTATCAGTTCATTTGATTTCTGAGCCTCACTTTCCAATTGTGAAATTCTGCCTTTTAAACTGTTATTTTCTTGCCAGATCTCTTCCATCTTTTTCATCATCTCAGATTTGAACTCTTCAATAGCTTGTGACCAGTTTTCATTATTTTGGGAAGGTTTGGATATGATTTCTTGTTTGTCCTCCTCTGTTGTCTGGATTTTCTCTGTGTAAAAGTTGTCAAGTGTTAGAGATCTTCTTGATAATCTTTCTCTTCTGGGGTTCCCGATTTTGGCTTGCCATTGTTGTTAGCCCAGCGCCTTCTCACCTTTGTCTTCACACTCAGGGTCTGTCTGGGCTTTCTAGGCTCTCGAGATCTCAAGTCTCGTTGTTCTCGGGGTCGAGCCTCCTGGTAGTTTCTGGTCTGCCCCTCTGCCCGAGGCTCCTTCAGTAGTCTCAGGGGCTGCTTCCACAGTCTTGCTCCCATCTGCACAGGGTCCCCACTCGAGGTCCAAGCGGTTCAGTACCGCTCGAGATCCTTGTCCGCGCCTAGGGCAATGTCTTCACCCGCACAGGAACTCAGGAAAGTCTGTGCGCGTTCTTTAGCCTCTTGGGGTCCCAAGTCTTGCTGCTCTGAGGAACAAGCCCTGGAGCTGCCAGTGACTTAAAGGGTGCCCCAAATCTGCTTTAACTCTTGTGGGCTGGTCTTGGCGCTGTGTGTGGTGTGGGGGTTGGAGGAGGGGCTTCTTCCTCTCGCATTTTAGTGAGAGCTGTTTCACCCCTTTATAGCATGGAAATGCCCCAATTCCGCGTACCTTCAATGCTGTGCCTTGTTGTGGGGTCCCTTCGTTCATCTGGATTTGTTTTTATGTCCCCTTGAGGAGTCCTGTATGCTTCGGTTAGGAGAGGTCGAGCAGCTGCTCCTTACTCTGCCACCATCTTAACCGGAAGTCCCTACGTGACAATTCAAAGTGGAAGCAGTCTGAAGTCTCAGCCGAGCAACTTCAGCACCAAGTTCAAAGCTGGAACTCTTTCACTAGCTAGTAACCCACATATTTTGAGGTAAAGTGTTTTAAAACTGGGTGACCAGTAGGATGATTTATTTATTTCATTCTATTCATTTATCATAATTTGATCCTTTCTCCATTTAATGGACAGAAGTTTGTTTTTTTTTGTTTGCACAAATAAAACATGCATCTGACCTCCAAGTAGAGAGGTGAGGAACTCATGCTAGATTTGCTTTTTATATGACCAATGAAGGAATTTGATTTGCTTGACTATACATATTTGTAACAGCTTTTTTTGTTTGTTTATTTTTGTTTTCTCACCAGGGTCAGGAAAGGGAGGGAGAGAAAGCAGATTTTGTTTGAAAAAGAAAACTTAAAAATAATTGATTTTTTTGAAACACTTTGAAAACTTGTATGTAGCAGGCCATTGATGTTTCTTTTTACAAATGATTGTGAAGCATTCATATGTCCACGGTCCATGAGTGAGCTGCATTTTTAACTAGTATTCTAGTCTTTAGAACTCAATGTCATTCTGACCTTAGATGTGCTGTCAGTTCAGAGTTTATCATTCTCCCATATTCTATAATTTTCATTAAATCTATCAATGATATTGAAATTTTCTCTCAATGTGGCATTGCTTTTAATAGGTTTTTGCCCTAAAATCTAATTTTTTGGATAAAAAATTGTACATATTACTTTGGATATTACTTCTCCCTCCCCCCTTAAGGTGACCCTCTTCACATTTTGGAAACCACTTTAAAGCATTTGGGAAGAGATCTTCAGTCTATAAAAAGGTGTGAGTGGACCCTGTGATAATTTCCTTGATGAAAATTAAACATATTATCAATAATGAATTAGATTAGGAGCAAGAGATATACTACGCTTTGAGCTCCTTGAGAGTAGAGGCTGTCTTTTGCCTTTTTTTCTGCCCAGTGCTTAGCACTGTGCTTGGGACATATTAGGGGGCTTAATTATTATTTACTGTTTGTATTTTTTACTATTTATTTATTTACCATTACTCACTGACTGGGGAATATGGAGGAAAAGTATTTAACAATTTGATGTCAGATTTCAATCACATAAAAAGAAAAATGGCTGTAGAATCTGAGAATCTGGGTTCAAATCCCACCTTTGACACTTATTAAGTACTTTTAGGCAATCCACTTAATTTTCTGAGCCTCAATTTCCTGAGTTGTAAAAAGAGGAGGATAGACTTTAGTTCCTGTGCTCCTTCTAGTTCTACACCTATGATCTGAAATCCTCCCTTAAAAGAAGCTTGGACACTTTTTACTACAACATAACCATTGTATTTACTTGTAGTTTTTAACATTTAAAGAGTTTTAAGGAAAAAAAATTCAAGTTACTGAATTATTCAGGTTTGCCCTTTTGAAGTCAGTGGAATCCTACCTGGAGTCCCAGAGCCCCTTCATTTAGCTTGATTTTGCAGTCACTTTTATTTTTTATAAGGAAACACAACCTTTGTCAAGACTTCATACCTTACCATTATGTTTGGGAGGACTACACAAGTGGCAAACATTTTCCTTATAATTCCTTTCTCCTCCAAATCCCATTGTTTTGCATATGGTTTATGATGTATATTAATTACTTTCTTATGCCTAGTATAGTGTTTTGTATGTAGTCAGGGCTTCATATGTATTAACTGAATTTCTTGAATATGACTTATCAATAGAAGTGGTACCAGCAGCCTCTCCTTATTACCTTCTTAAAGTGACATTCTTTCTAGGATTGTTAAAAGCTTAGGTTTATTGGGAAATTGTGAAATCTTTAGGGGAGGATGGGTACTCATCTTCCTGGAAAAGTCTTGTATTTTTGCCTGAAGGCAAAGTGATGAACTAGATGAACTTTAAAGGGCTCTTCTGCTCCTAGGAATTCTGTTATCATTGGAATCTAGTGTAAGTTTTGCTGTTTCTTGAAATTGAATGAAAGAAAAATGGGAAATGCAGGAGCATTTGGTCAGTTGATACTAAAATAAATGCTGCTAGCAAATAAAAGCATTTTTAAAAATCTCACTTAGCACATTCATAGCTATTGCTGTACCAGATCTTTGCATTGGAGATCACCTGAACTATATTTATTTCTATCATTCTGAATTCTCTTCTTATATGTATTAATCTTTTGTCATATATTTTAGATAATTGTTATCTCAACCTATTTTGTGTTTTACTCTTCCTTCCTTCCTTCTTTCCTTCCTTCATTGCACTTAAGGATAATATTATAAGAAGTTTGAAATAAGTTTCCTAAGACTTGACTTTATAATCCTTTCTTTGAGTAACTTTTTTTGGAGGACTGCAGTATTCAGTGGTCTTCCTCCAGTGTTCCTTTAAATCTGGAATGAGAAGGATGATTCTCAGTTAAGGACTTGATTACTTTCGTTATGATCTTTGACTCTAATTTCACATATTAAGATTTGTAACAAAAAATAAAAATATACATCTTTTATTGTATACAGCTTAGCAGGATACCAAAGCATAGAATTCACCTGCCATTTCTTCCAGTAAGAAGCTTTCAATGTTAAAGAATCTTAGTGGATTTTATTTTCTTTTTAAAAGATTATAAAAAACAAACATTTATTAAACATTTACTGTGTGAAGTACTGTGATAAGTGTTGGTGATATAAATGGAAAGCTCTCAAGGAGCTCATATTCTAAGAGAACATTATACATGGTAGTATAGATGGAAAGGTCCAGTGGTACTTAGGATGTAGTTGTAAGGCAAATGGTTATATAAGTTCTTTAGTTTTATTTCATTTATAAAGTCATATTAAGTTCTAAATGATCAAGAATTTTTTTTTCTTGTCTTTAGCTCGGTCTTTAGCCATAGCTTTAAGGTTGATCCAATAAAGGCGATTTCTGAGTCACATTTCTTTCTTTTTTAATATTTCATTTACTTTAACATTTATTTTTAATATTTCAAGGTCCAAATTCTTTCCTTACTTCCCCCCTTTTCCACCCATTGAGAAAGTGAGCAATATGATCTCAATTATATATATGAAGTCATGCAAAATCTATTTCCATATTAGGCATGTTGTAAAAATGTTTTTAAAGCAAGAAAAATTAAGTGAAAGAAAAATTAAGTGAAAGATTAAGTCCTTCAGTTTGAACTCAGTTCATCAATTCTCTCTGGAGAACATTTTTCATCATGAGTCCTTTGGAATTGTCTTCAATCATTATATTGCCTAGAGTAGCTAAGTAATTCCCAATTGATCATTGTTACAATATTGACTTTACTGTGTACAGTGTTTTATTGGCTCTGTTCACTTCACTTTACATCATTTCATATATGTCTTTCCAAGTTTTTCTGAAACCATCTTGCTTGTAATTTCTTATAGTACAATAGTATTTCATCACAATCACACACTGCAACTTGTTCATCCATTCCCCAACTGATAGGTATCCCCTCAATTTCAAATTCTTTGCCACAGCAAAAAGAGTTGCTATAAATGTTTTTGTACATATGGGTTCTTTTCATTTTATCTCTTTGGGATACAGACCTAGTAGTGGTATTCCTGGCTTAAGGGTATGCACAGTTTGATAATCCTTTGGGTATAGTTCCAAATTATTCTCCACAATGGTTGGACCAATTCACAACTACTTGGGTCACATTTCCAGTAGGGTTCTTTCAATGGATGATAGATGCTGTACTGGCCTAGAAGTAGGTCCAGTAGCCTGAGAGATTATATAATTCCCAGGGCTAATGGGTACGTGGTCTTATGTTGCTTTCATTGGTATTTGAGGGGAGATGATGATAATGTTTTGAATTATCTGGCATATACCACTTCCTGTGTCTCCCACAGGGAGGTCTTACTAATTCATCTACACTGGCTTGCCTACCCTGTAGTGCAGTTGATCTTTGACTGGCATTGGTAATACCAGGGATGGCAGGGTCATCTCAATTTGTGTCTCCATTTGTAGATCAGTAGAGTTCCAGTCATTTGGAAATGGTGAGGATGGTGAAATAGAAGTGAGATAAGGTATTGGAGTCCTCCACAACTTTTCCTAGACAACATGAGTTAATTTATTGTCATAAAGTTTCAGGATTTGAATAGAGGCTAGAGAGTTGGGTTTTTTGTTTTTAGTATTAATGAGGTTTGACTTTTTCCTTATCTTTGTTTCTTAATACTGTCCTCCTGCATTCATTTATTTGATATTTTTTAAAATACCGTCTTGTTAAAAGATAAAAGGAAGCATTTGGAGTAGTAGAGCTCTGAGGGCTGCATGTAAGAGACACTCTCAATCATCTGCCTCTTAAAATTATATGCCAACTAATTCTCATGAAACATCCAAGAGAAGTAATGTACTTCCCAATCTGATGCACATTTTGGATTTAAAGATTCTGTGGCTGGGTATTGTACTTTATAGCTCTTCTTCTAACTATGCCTTGAGGAGTAAGATCGTTAGTTTTCAGACTGATATTTCAGTCTGCACATGTAGATCCTAGAACCCAAGGACTTCACATTCTTTGAACTGGTCATAAAGAAACATCATGGAAACAACAATGATTTCACCCAACTATTCAGCCCGAATGAATGATCAAATGGTCACATTAAATGTTTACATCCACAAATATGTTGTAAATTCTGTACTATTTGGTTTGGAAATTGTTTGCTCATTTCCCTGGGGACTTACCAAGAATATATTTACCTGGTATTAATATAAATTCTCCACCCCCAGATTCGGTCTTTCTCTTTTTTTTATCAGAAAAAATACAGCTAGGCATAGGAATGATTCAGTTTATCTGTACAAAAAGTTGAGTTTACAGCATTCTGGATGAGGTGATAGGTACCCTATAGCTCCTAATAATTACTGTTATAAGCCTGCCTTCCTATGTGTCTTCCTAAAAAACTAAATGGAAAAAAATCACCAAAAATTCTGCATGCTGCTGCTGCTGCTTTCTTCTTCTTCTTCTTCTTCTTCTTCTTCTTCTTCTTCTTCTTCTT